>NC_079421.1:8582023-8729068 GCF_026213295.1 Gadus chalcogrammus | reverse complement strand
ATCAGGAGGGAGAACGGTATCATTATCAGGGAGGGAGAACGGTATCATTATCAGGGAGGGGAGAACAGTATCATTAACAGGTTGAAACAGGAAGAATGGTTTCATTAACAGGAGAGAGGGAGAATAGTACATTATCAGGAGGGAGAGGTCGCTAACAGAGAGGGAAATGGTATTATTATCAGAGGGAGAACGGTATCATTATCAGGAGGGAACAGGGAGGAGACGGTATCATTACAGGAGGGAGGTTCAATAACAGGGAGGGTGAACGGTATCATTAACAGGTTCAAAGAGGGAGGGACAACGGTATCATTATCAGGAGGGAGGGACAACGGTATCATTAACAGGTTCAAACAGGGAGGGAGAACGGTATCATTATCAGGAGGGAGGGAGGGAGAACGGTATTACTATCAGGGAGGGAGAACGGTATCATTAACAGGGAGGGCGGGAGAACGGTATCATTATCAGGAGGGAGGGAGAATGGTATCATTACCAGGAGGGAGGGAGGGAGAACGGTATCATTATCAGTGAGGGAGAAAGTTATCGCTAACAGGGAGGGAGAACGGTATCAGTAACAGGGAGGGAGACCAGTATCAATAACAGGGAGGGTGAACGGTATCATTAACAGGTTCAAAGAGGGAGGGACAACGGTATCATTATCAGGAGGGAGGGACAACGGTATCATTACGGGGTTCAAACAGGGAGGCAGAACAGTATCATTATCAGGAGGGAGGGAGGGAGAACGGTATTACTATCAGGGAGGGAGAACGGTATCATTAACAGGGAGGGAGGGAGAACGGTATCATTATCAGGAGGGAGGGAGAATGGTATCATTACCAGGAGGGAGGGAGGGAGAACGGTATCATTGTCAGGAGGGAGAACGGTATCATTATCAGGGGGGGAGAACGGTATCATTAACAGGTTCAAACAGGGAGGGAGAACGGTATCATTATCAGGGGGGGAAACGGTATCATTAACAGGTTCAAACAGGGAGGGGGAACGGTATCATTATCAGGAGGTTGGGATGACGGTATCATTAGCAGGTTCAAACAGGGAGGGAGAAAGGTATCATTATCAGGAGGGAGGGAGGGAGAACGGTATTATTATCAGGGAGGGAGTACGGTATCATTAACAGGGAGAGAGAATGGTATTATCAGGAGGGAGGGAAACGGTATCATTAACAGGTTCAAACAGGGAGGGAGAACGGTATCATTAACAGTGAGGAAGAACGGTATCATTGACAGGTTCAAACAGGGAGAACGGTATTATTAACAGGGAGGGAGAATGGTATCATTAACAGGTTCAAACAGGGAGGGAGAACGGTATCATTATCAGGAGGGAGGGAGGGAGAAAGGTATCATTAACAGGTTGAAACAGGGAGAACCGTCTCGTTAACAGGAGAGAGGGAGAACGGTGTCATTATCAGGAGGGAGAATGGTACGCTAACAGGGAGGGAGAATGGTATCATTAACAGGGAGGGAGAACAGTATCATTAACATAGAGGGAGAACGGCATCATTAACAGAAAGGGAGAACGGTGTCAATAACAGGTTCATTATCAACAGATTCAGATCAAACATTCTGTACATCAGATATTTTTTCAACAGACTTTCCAATGTTTTGTTGCTATTTTTTGTTTGTCCTGTGTGTTGAATAAGGCAATATGAATGATATATACGATACCAGCATTAATATACTGTACATTATCATGGGAAAGGTGAGAAAAGACAGTGATCATAATCCTCATTATCCTGCCCTCTGCTAGCGGACAGTGGGCTTTGGGAGTCCAGGGTTTGTGTGTTTGTCCCAGAGAGTGTTTGCAAAGAGACAGAACGATGTGTGTGTGTGTGTGTGTGTGTGGTGTGTGTGTGTGTGTGTGTGTGTGTGTGTGTGTGTGTGTGTTGTGTGTGTGTGTGTGTGTGTGTGGTGTGTGTGTGTGTGTGTGTTTAACAAAGTTACAATATAAAACAGGCCTGTCTCAGTAAAATAGCTGATATCCAGCAGGTTCCTGTTCTGCAGCACATATAACATGTAACAGGGACAAGGCACATCACACGTCACATTTACATACAACACATAACAGGGACATAGCACGTCAAACATCAGTAGGACAATCATATGGACAGCAGACTGAGCATAGACAGTGATCTATATAAGTCAGTGTTTGCAAGTGTATGTGGGGCAGAGTAGCTAAAAAATGTACTCAAGTAAAAGTACTGTTACTTTAAGATTATAATTACTCAAGTAGAAGTAAAAGTACTCGTAAAAATAATTACTCAAGTAGTTTCTCCGATTTATTTTTTAAATAAACAGAGCAACACAAACAGTACAAAATAGACACCAACAAAATATAAAACAGCAATGTTCAAATAAAGATAATGTAAATAACATCCTTTTAAATAAAATAAATATGGTCTTTAAAAATAAAATGTATAACCCTTGAACTAAAACAATAACAAATTAAATCTTTGCAAAATGAAATACATCAACCTTTAAATAAAATTAAAATAAATTCGGTTTATCCAAAATTATATTAATTAAAACCAATACACGTATAACTGTTAACTAACATTATTAACAAAGTACATCCATGGAATCAGCCGTTCAAAACCAGTCTGCATGAATCGTATGACAACTGGATGGCAGGGGATGCGGACAAGGAATACACCGCAGGGGAGAACATGAGAGCCCCAGCTCGCCGCATAGTAGCCTGGGTGCTTTAAGCATGGAATAAGCTGGATACGGAGTGGGTGAAAAACTGTGTGTGTGTGTGTGTGTGTGTGTGTGTGTGTGTGTGTGTGTGTGTGTGTGTGTGTGTGTGTGTGTGTGTGTGTGTGTGTGTGTGTGTGTGTGTGTGTGTGTGTTTGTGTGTCACTCTGTTCGAGCCTGCATAAGAGTTCAACGTTGTCATTAGCTGTAACGTCTTTCTGACCAATCGCAGTTCAAGGCCGACCTGGGCTGTGCCACTTCGGGAGGGGGCGCTCAGTTACTCCCCTCTAGACAAAACCGAATTGGTTGCGACGTTGACCCGGCGCCCCCCGAAACGTTAACGGGCCACAGGGAATTTTCCCAACTCTCCCGATTACCACTCTGCGTTGTGCGTGCGTGCGTGCGTGCCTGTGTGTGTGTGCAGGCGTTATTCAATTTCCTCTCGGCCGCTTGTACCCGCAATCTCGTCCTTTCGGCCATCACCCAACCCTCATGACCATAGGTGAGGATAGGAACGAAGATCGACCGGTAGATCGAGAGCTTTGCCTTGCGACTCGGCTCTCTTTTCGTAACAACGGTGCGGTAAAGCGAACGCAATACCGCCCACGCTGCTCTCCGATTCTCCGGCCAATCTCACGCTCCATAGTACCCTCACTCGCGAACAAGACCCCGAGGTACTTGAACTCCTTCACTTGGGCTAAGGAATATTCACGTGATAGAAATAGATCTCGCATGTAATAAAAGAAAAGATCTAAAAAACAAAGTAACGACCGTCACGTAGCCAAATGGAACGGCGTAAAAGTACCGTTCTTTCTTCAAATATTTACTTAAGTAAAAGTAAAAGTATGTTGCAATAAAACTACTCCTAAAATTACAATTTATCCAAAAAGTTACTCAAGTATTTGTAACGGAGTAAATGTAGCGCGTTCCTACCCACCTCTGGTGAGGAGTAACAGTTTATATGCTTTTTTGAACTGTGTGATGGATTGTAATACTCTAATGTGATGGGGAATGCCATTCCATACTTTGGTGAAAGTATGGATGAAGGACCTCTGTCCATAGACGTTATTGAAAGTGGGCACTCGGTGGAGGGCCATGGAGACAGATCTAGTGACTCGCACTTGGGGCATGTTATGTGTTGGTAAGAGGGAGATGAGTGTTTGTGAGGTGCTTTGTTGGAGTTGAAAATAAAATGTGATAGCATGACTGTAAATACAATTTTGAAAGGACAGAGCGTGTGATTGAGTGAGTGCAGTGCAGTTGTGTGTCCATTTTGGAAGATTGCTGTGGATCTTTAAAGCTTGGTTGTATAGTCGTGGGATGGATTCAGTAACTTCCTTGGTGGTGAGAGAGCATGTTGGTAAATTATTTATCTTTATTTCAGACTCATATAGGTCCATATACACGACAGTACAACAGACAAAACAACAACAGACAAATAAGAAACACAACTAAAAAACATACAGACACTCTCTCCAATGCTTCCAGAGACTGGAAGTGTATCTGATGCTGCTTAACTTCGGCATGGTTAAAGTCATTATAATTTCATTTTTGGAGTCCATTAATCTCATCATAAAACTGTACATCAGATTCCTGAGCAATGCATTTAAAGTGGGAACACCACTGTTTACAAACAGTTGACTGGCACTTGTGCACCTTGGTAGCCTCAGCAGAATTCTTAGAGCATCATTATACGCCACTCTCAATTTGTTATATTTACTTTTACTGTATCTGCACCACAAGTGGGCAGTATATAGTGGAGTACAATAAGCTTTAAAAAGGGCAATCTTAACATCATCAGTACACATAAACAGTAGAGCCCGACCGATATAGGATTTTTAAGGCCGATACCGATACGAATATCTTGTGATTTAAAAATCCGATATGCCGATATATCGGCCGATATTTATATACTGTATTAGGGCTGTCAAGCGATTAAAATATTTAATCACGATTAATCGCATTAATGGCATAGTTAACTCGCGATTAATCATAATTTTTTTTTCTATGCTAAACATCCCTTGCATTCTTTGTCCCATTAATTTTTCTCATTTTAATGCTCTTATCAACATGGAGAAGTGCATCGGCTTGCCTTGTGGAAATGTTTTTTTATTGATAACAACATTGGCATATACTGATCAAAACAGGACGGTACAAAAAAAAGCCTATAATGCAATTAAACGATGAACATACAAAGATATGCCTTGAACATAGCAGTAAAAAATAATAAAAATAATTAACGCCATTAAAATTGGTTTGCGTTAACGCCGTTATTAACGCGTTTAACTGACAGCTCTAATATATATATATTAAAAAAATCCAGAAACGCGCAACAAAACAAACAGATTTCCCTAACATTGGTTATTTGTAGTTATCCTTTAAATCCTTTTCACTCTCAGCTAACACGTAACAACAGCTAAACTGGACATGGTAGTAATTATTAAGTCATGCTTATCGACTTTAGAGAATTGATGTGGATGTTCTTTTAATTGTTATTCAAGCAATGTATGTCTCGTGACAGTTGCCAACTTACCATGAACACACTTGCACACATGAACAACACCGATGATCTTCGTCGATCTCCGTCATTCACTCTGCCTAACTCTGGCTGAATCAGCGGGTTTGGGGCGTTTTTTTTTATTTATTTTTTTATATTCATTTATCGGCCATTATATATATAATTCTTTATTTCAGACCCAGGAGGATCCATATCAACACAAACACAATAAACAAATATTAAATGCCGATGCCGAATAATTTGAAAAATGCCTAATATCGGCCGATAATATCGGCCTGCCGATATATCGGTCGGGCTCTAGTAAACAGTATGAGATGGTTGAGAATACAATCGCATGCAGGTAGGTTTTGGAAACAGTAGAGGATAGGTATGGTCTAATCTTGTTAAATACATATAGTTTCTGATTTAACTTTTTAATTAACTTGGAGGTGTGTTTGCGGTAAGTGAGGTGTGAGTCAAGTAACACACCCCGATACTTAAATGTTTTGGCGATGACAAGATTTTGATTTGATAGTGTGAAATTGAGTCAGAATAACATCTGGATTTCTGAATTCAGCATTGAACTGCGGCAGTTTTGACAATGGTATTTTAGGTTCAGAAAGATGGGCATGATTGGTTGGTGGTTTAATTTTTCTGATTGCATAGACAAGCAGATGATCGGATATATCTGCGTCAATCACACCGGAGAGTGCATATTTAGTAGGGATGCACCGAAATGAAAATTCTTGGCCGAAACCGAATATACTGAAACAGTTGGCCGAAGGCCGAAACCGAATACCGAATACCGAATGTGGCTTTTAATGTTTTTCATTCATTTTGCTTTAATTTTTCACCATTGCATAAATCAAACAATTAAATGTCCTTAATAAACTTTTTTGTCTTGCTTTTCTATAAAAAAAATCAATTACAAATTTGATACAAAATATTTATTTAATACTGAACGTTTTCTAACATTCCAGCAGACATTATAGCAAGGATTTAAGAACAATGTACCTTTAAATAAATGAGTAAAACTATTTATTTATTTATTATTTTTGAAAAATGTTCGGTGTATTATGTTCGGCCTTTCTACTCCTTCGGCCGAAACCAAACATTATGTTTTGGGCCATTTTCGGCCGAACATGTTCGGTAGCCGAATATTCGGTGCATCCCTAATATTTAGCCGGTTGATTAGTGAAAATAAGATCCAGAATTGAGATGCGTGTCTGGCCTATTCTGGTTGAAACTTTAATTAGTTGATAGACCAAGTTTTATTGCAATGGTTTTCAAAGGCTTGGATACAGCGTCATTCCAGTCGAGGTTAATGTCGCCCATTATTACAAGCTCCTTAGTTGTGACTGATTTAATTATGTCAGAAAGCTGAGATAGATAACGGCTTGCGCTGACATTAAGAGGCTTGTAGGTGAAAATTGCAGTTATCGCGTGTTGCGGCGTGAAGTTAAATGACAGTTGAAGTGTCTCCGTCTCAGTGTCGAGTTTGCTTAGTGAGTGCATATATTTCTGACTCACGTATAAAGCAACTCCGCCACCGGATTTGTCGGTGCGGTCTTTGCGGTACAGCTGATATTTTCTATCGAGAGGTAAGAATCAGGGATAGTGGAGTTTAGCCATGATTCCGAGATTGCCAGTACATCGGATTTTGATTGTGCAAGCAATAATTTCACATAGTCTAGTTTAGGGACAAGACTTTGAGTGTTAAAATGGCAGATCTTAAAACCTCTGACCCTGCCGAGTTCACTTAAAGTGGAGGGTGTTTTCCTACGATGGAATGACCTCCTACGAGGCTTGGTGGTTTGGGATTTATTATGGGGGGGGGAGATATTTCAGGGAGTCAAGTCAGAGACTTGACAGATTTAGGTGAGGGAGAAACAGAGATCGAAGCTTCAGGGTTATTTAAGGTTGTGGGATCAAAGTGTGTGGTGGATCGGATTGATAGTGGGATAGACCAGCAGAGAAAACGGATCCATTACTGTTTGCATGATGGGCATATAATCCCCATAAATATAAAAATGTAAGTAAAAAACATTTGAGTCAGGCCCGGGATTAAGTTCAACATTCCCAATCATTAGCAGGATAACAATTAAAAGTCTTGGCATAGTTTTTTTGGTCACAGACTTTGTTTCATCGGAGTCATTAAATTTAGTGTCAGTTACCCACCGGTGAAAGATGATTGTTCGGGTGGGGAGAAAGAATGACTCCCCTTGAATGTCTGTTTGGCTGAGTTTAGGTAGTCCTAGCCAGTGTGAGATTTTCGGCGAAGAGCAGGTCCGCGAGGTGTCAGCCGCTGGTTGAGGAGTTGTTGCTCTGGTACACCGAGTTGGCGCAGCAAGACCGAGAAGCCAGCAGGAGCGCATCTCAGCAGGTACGTTGGAATCCGAAGCAGGCTCTTTAAGGGAGTAGGCTATCGACAATCCGTGAGTACCAGCTGAAGCTCCGGTGGGGCAGTGTCCCTGAGTCGCGTGACTGGGGAAGAGGCATGATTGCCTGCCCTGGAGTAGGCCTGGCTCCAGCTCAGTTGGTGGTTTCTCAGAATAATCTCCCACCCAGCCGAGGGGAAGACAGCATGGCGGATGGCACATTGAGAAGCTCAGATTGTTCAGTTTGTTTGTTGTCCGTGCGAAGAAGTGTTCGCGTGAGGCAGCATAAGACAAGTACGACAGATAGAATAGCAGTATTGCAGCAAAATGGACAATTAATAGGCCTGCAGACTCCTGTATTGTCATAGATGTACCGGAAGTTTGCTGCCGAAAGTATATTTTTACTTTTTATATATTAAGTTTTTTATTAGATTTGTCGAAATTCAGTGATTGGTTATACAATTAAGAGCAAACAACGGTGGGCCTCTTCATAACTAATTTAACCATTATTTGAATTCAATAATGTTTTTTTGTTGTTTTTTTGCCCCCTCAGGTACTTGGTGCCCTACGCACTCTGCGTACTGTTTGTTTTTTTACTGAAGATGTTTCTTCAGACATCCTGTGTGTGCGTGTGTGCGTTTGTGGCTGCCGAGTGATGGGATGGAATGCGGTCCAGATTTTAATGATTGCTAGTATCAGGTTTGTGTGTGGGTGTGTGTGTGTGTGGCACACTTTGCAGTGCTTGTTGTAATTGAAGGCACACTGTCCAGTGAGTTGTGAAATGGCATCCTTTGTTACTAATTAACTAACTAACTATTGCATTATTGATTAATCAGTCAGCAAGTCACCAGTACAGTGAATTACACAATTAAACTCTCAAATGTTGATGCCATATATTATTCTAGAAAATATTCAACATTTCGAGGAAGTGTGTACAAGCTTACTTTAGCATTAAGCTAAAATACTCTCAAATGATTTAGTAATTAAAAGATCCATGGAATTAACCGGCAAAAAGTGTAGTTGAATACACGTTCAACGACATTGTTGTAAGACTAGATCTGAGCACACAAACACGCACGCACGCACACACACACACAAATAACCATGTACATATTTATATCAAAAGCCCCAGGGATTGATGAGATCAGAAAGGCTGAGGCCAGAAAGGCTAAAGGCTCTGGGTGTTGAGGGGCTGTCATGGTTGACATGCCTATTCAACATTGCGTGGGAGTCGGGTACAGTGCCAAAGGAGTGGCAAACCGGGGTGGTGGTTCCCCTGTTCAAAAAGGGGGACCAGAGAGTGTGTGCCAATTACCGGGGTATAACACTTCTCAGCCTCCCTGGTAAAGTCTACTCCAAGGTGCTGGAAAGGAGGGTTCGGCCAATCGTCGAACCTCAGATTGAAGAGGAACAATGCGGTTTTCGCCCCGGACGTGGAACTACGGACCAGCTCTTCACTCTCGCAAGGATCCTGGAGGGGACCTGGGAGTATGCCCATCCGGTCTACATGTGTTTTGTGGATCTGGAGAAGGCGTATGACCGGAAATGAGTCCTTAGCCCAAGTGAAGGAGTTCAAGTACCTCGGGGTCTTGTTTGCGAGTGAGGGTACGATGGAGCGTGAGATTGGCCGGAGAATCGGAGCAGCGGCGGCGGTATTGCGTTCGCTTTACCGCACCGTTGTTTTACGAAAAGAGAGCTGAGCCGCAAGGCAAAGCTCTCGATCTACCGGTCGATCTTCGTTCCTATCCTCACCTATGGTCATGAGGGTTGGTTGATGACCGAAAGGACGAGATCGCGGTGTGGTAACTCGGTACGGCAGAGGGGGCTCACAGTAAGGACCAGGCAGGGAATGAGGGTCCAAAGCCTCAAACGGCGGTTTATTTCGCTCGGTAGCAAACAATCCAACAGGTTTACACAAGCGCACGAGGTACATCAGAAAAGGGGGTCGCTCGAGACGTGGTCTACGTGTCCGCCGTGCGGCTCACTCCACGGAGTCTGGTTCCTCGGTGTCGTACTTTCTTCTACTCGACTGCCCTCCTTCTGTCTGTCGGTGGCCTCCTTTTAACAGCTGGGTGCCTCCTGCCCAGGTGTTCCTCGTTCTCCCGATTGCGGCTCTCGGGAGGTCGGGATTTGTCGCCGGCTGTTGGCCACCGGCGGTATATCCCGCCCTCGACTCTCCCGGCTAGGGGGCGTGGCACCGGGGGAATGCCACATACTCCCCCCCTTTGCTCATGCCCCTCCGTGCGCAGGGCCCAGCCCCCGTACGCATCTCGGCGGGAAAGGGCGTCGGCGTTAGCGTGTTCCCGCCCCGGCCTATGCTCCACGGTGAAGGAGAAGGGCTGTAGGGACAGGAACCACCTCGTAATCCGGGCATTCGTGTCTTTGGCGGTGGCCATCCACTTTAGTGGGGCGTGGTCCGTCACCAGGACGAACTGGTGGCCTAGGAGATAATAAGTTAGTTTCGTGACGGCCCACTTGATGGCCAACGCCTCCTTCTCTACCGTACTGTAATTCCGCTCGTGGGGGAGGAGTTTCCGGCTGAGGTAGGTCACCGGATGCTCCTCCCCGTTCCGGATCTGGGATAGGACCCCACCTAGTCCCACCTCGGACGCGTCTGTGTGGAGGGTGAAAGGGAGGTTAAAATCAGGGGTGACCAATAGAGGCTCTTGACATAAGGCCCCCCGTAGGTCCTCGAAGGCCCTCCTTGCTTCCTCAGTCCACTGGACTCTATCCGGGAGGGCCTTCCGGTTGAGATCGTTCAAGGGGCAGGCTAGGGTGGCATACCCCGGGATAAAGCGTTGATAATACCCCACCAGCCCCAAGAACGATCTCACCTGCTTCTTGGTCCGCGGTTGAGGCCACTCCCGGATGGCTGCCACCTTGTCCTCCTGGGGCCGCACGTTCCCCCTCCCCACCCGGTATCCCAAATAGGCCGTCTCCTCCCGCCCCAACCTGCACTTCGCAGGGTTGGCGGTAAGCCCGGCCGCTCGTAGGCCGTTGAGCACGGCTCGCACGTGTCTGACGTGTTCGTCCCAACTGGCACTGTAGATGATTATGTCATCAATGTAGGCTGCTGCGTAGCTGCAGTGCGGCCTTAGGACCTGGTCCATCATCCGCTGGAATGTAGTGGGGGCCCCGTTGACCCCAAAGGGCAGGACGGTGTACTGGAACAGGCCCCCCGGCGTCGCAAAGGCCGTCTTCTCCCGGGACGACGGTGTCAGGGGGACCTGCCAGTACCCCTTGGTTAGGTCCAGCGTAGACAGGTACCGTGCCGGCCCAAGCCGCTCGATAAGCTCGTCTACCCTAGGCATGGGGTAGGAGTCAATGTCAGACACTTCATTTAGTCGGCGGAAGACATTGCAGAACCTATGGGTTCCGTCTGGCTTGGGCACCAGCACAATAGGGCTAGCCCAAGCGCTACGGGATTCCTCGATCACCCCAAGTTTCAGCATCCGCTCTACCTCGGCTCGGATGGCGTTGCGTCGGGACTCGGGCACCCGGTAGGGCGGGATCCGGACTGTCACCCCCGGAGTGGTCCGGATCTCGTGGGAGGCCACCGAGGTCCGTCCCGGGACGTCCGAGAACACGTCCCGGTTCTGCAGTACCAGCTCCCCTAGTTCTTGTCTCTGGGCGGGGCTAAGGTCGGTCCCCATCGGGACGTCAGGGGCCGCGGGTCGAGCCATTAAGGCCATGGGTGCCCGTGGGGGAGGGTCACCCTCACCCCGCCATTGTTTTAGCAGATTTATATGATAAATCTGGGTGGGCTTGCGTCTCCCGGGTTGCCTCACCTTGTAATTGACCGGTCCCACGGCCTCTACCACCTCGTACGGGCCCTGCCATTTCGCGAGGAATTTGCACTCACTGGTCGGTACTAGTACTAAGACCCGGTCGCCCGGTCGGAAGGTCCGCACGCACGCCCCCTTGTTGTATACGCGTGCTTGGGCCTGTTGAGCACGGGCGAGGTGGTCCCGGACTATGGGCCAGACCTTGGCCATTCGATCCCTGACGAGCTCCACATGTTCAATAGTGGTCCTATGTGGAGAGGGATTTCCCACGCCTCCTTCGCCAGGTCCAGTATTCCACGGGGCCTCCTCCCATAAAGGAGTTCGAAGGGAGAGAACCCTGTGGAAGCCTGGGGCACCTCGCGAATGGCGAAGAGGACGTGGGGAAGTAGCTGGTCCCAATTCTTCCCGTTCGCCTCGATGCTCTTTTTGAGCATTAGCTTGATGGTTTGGTTAAAACGCTCGAATAGCCCGTCCGTCTGCGGGTGATACACCGAGGTCCGGAGCTGGGTGACCTGCAGTAGTTTTAATAACTCCTTGATCACGCGGGACATAAAACACGAGCCTTGATCGGTGAGGATCTCCTTCGGGAGTCCCACCCGGGCTAAATAGTAGCATTAACTCTCGGGCCACCGCCTTGCTGGTCGCCGCACGCAGTGGGAGGGCCTCGGGATATCGGGTCGCGTAATCTAGGATGACGAGGAGATACCGATGTCCCCGGCTCGTCCTGGGTAGGGGTCCTACGATGTCCAACGCTATTCTCTCAAAGGGGGTCTCGATAATAGGCATCGGTGTGAGCGGGCTTCGCTCCACCGCCCGCGGGGCTACGCGCTGGCAGTCGGGACACTCCTGGCAGTAACGCGCTACATCTTTTCGTACACCGGGCCAGAAAAACCGCACCACCACTCGCTCTCGCGTTTTGTCCATGCCTAGATGTGCGCCGAGCAAATGTGTGTGGGCCATGAATAAACCTTACTCACGTATGGTCGCGGTACCACCAGTTGACATATAACCTCGCGCTCGCGTTCGTCGACCCTATACAACAACCCTCGCTGTGTACAAAAGTGGGGGTGGGTCAGGTGGCTCACTGAGTCCCTCACCTGACCGTCGTGGGCGACCACATGTCCCCACGCGTGCGGAACTGGGCCCCGCTCCGTCTCCCGGTCCCGGTCGTCCCTGGTCCCCGGTGGATCGGGCCGGGCTTCCCGGTGCTGACGGACCCTCTCCTCCGGAACCCGCCTCGTCGTCCGACTCAGTCCGCCTGGCGGCCGTTCGGCGGGTCGCTCCCAGGGCTGGTCCGTGGTCTGCGGTGGTCCCCCTGGTCGTCGGTCGAATGCGGTTGGGCCGTTCCCGGGGCGGATCCTCTCCGACGCGGTCCCCTCGGATCGTCGGTCGGCACGCCTCTCGCGGGCCGGTCGCCCGCTTCGGCCGGCCGGACGTGCAGCTCCCTCCTCCTCGTTCTCCCTCGTTGGGCTCCAGAAGCGAGCGAAGATGGGGCAGTCCCGCCGATCAGGAAACGGTACCGGGAGGTCGGCACTATTCCGGCCCGAGCGACGAAGACCCCCTGGGGTGTGGTACCACCACGTGACAGGTGTCATACGTCCGGGTGTCGGCGTGCACGCAGAAACCTGCATCGGGGTTTCCCGGTCTACCCCCGGCTAGGTCGGCCCTCACCAGGGTCACGGCACTCCCCGTGTCCAACAGGGCATGGGTATCCTGGTGCATCACCTTGATGGGGACAGTGGGGGGATCCTTGGCCCCTTGGGCCCAGCAGGTGACCAGCATGCAGGTGGGGCGGTCTCTCGGGGCGGTGCACGCGGAGGGCATGGGGACGTCCTGTCGGTCGGGACAGTCCCGGGCTAGGTGTCCCCGTCGTCCGCAGTGGTAGCAGCGCCGGGTCTCGGGTTCCCCTTGTTCTCTGGCGGGGTGGACGGCCTGGTCCTCGACGGCGGGTCGGAGTCTCTCTCCGGCCGGCCCGGGGAGTGGGTCTCGGGCCCGCCGCCAGCCGCTGTGCCACCTGCCATTCTCCAGCTGGCGCACGAGGTCGTCCACGGTCTCGGGATGGTGGTGGGCCAGCACCCTCCGGGCGTCGGGAGGCAGCTGTCGCACGGTGTTGTCCAACACGACCCGATCCGCGGGGCTGGTCCCTCTTCCTTAACCATCCACCTCCGGGCTAGGCCTACATTGGTGGGCTAACCCTGGGTCCGGACGGTTCCTCGGACTCGAACGTCCACGTCGCGGAAGTTGGAGGCCCTCGCAGCCAGGCTATGTCCATAGTAGGCCAAGACGGCCGCTTGATGGCGGGGTAACGGCCCCGCGTTCCCCGGGTTGTGGTCCTGACATCCGCTTGCTGGGCGGGACCAGGGTTAAGAACGGGGCCACTATATAAGGCCCGCTGGTTCCCTGGCCACCTCTCTCCGGGTTGCCACCTGCTCAATGTCTCTAGGAAGGCCTCCACAACGTCGTCGGGTCCTATTTTCAGGGAGCCCTCGTGTGACCGCGGTCCGGGGGCGGTCGCGGATGGCCTGCTTGTCAGGCGTTGCAACCGCCTCCTCAGCATGGCAGTCTGGGGTCCTATTCTTCTCTCGGGCCCGGCTGGTCCTGCGGCGTCCCCGGGGTTCTGCATCGACGTCCGCGGGTAATCCACCTCGTTATGATTGTCTCAAATCTCAAGCTTTCGAAATGAGAAATCCCAAGAAATGTGTTGAAAACCACATTCTGATTACATTGGCTATGCGATGGAGGACACATTGAAGCTCATACTAATACAAAGACAACACACACACACACACACACACACACACCACACACACACACACACACAAAACACAATGGCTCAGAGTGTAAGTTGAGCCATAGCTCTTTAAGCAGTAATGAATCTCTTAAACACACCAGTTGCTTTTCGTTAACACTATAATTCTTTGTCTGCGTTTGTGTGTAATAAAGGGTTGGCCTACTTGAAAGGGCCATTCCAGGGTCAAGCTCAAATGACACACACACATTCACTCACTCACACACACACATTCACTCACTGACTCGTACTCAAAACTCAAAGACACTAAAGCAGTGTTTTGACAATCGAGGTAATGTTAGCACAGCCTCACAAAGACCGCAAGGTTTGTGTTTAAAGGAGTCCTATTCTACCCTTTCTGAAGTTAGTTATTTCATTTGGGGGTTTTATTTGAATATGTGTCATGCTTTAATGTTAAAAATACACTTTATTATTATTATTATACAACTGTTCATTTCTTCAGAACCACTTTGAACCCAAGGTAGAACGTGGTCCTGTCTCTCGCTGGCCCACGCTGTTGTGATTGGTTAAACGCTTAGCGCGAGTGTCGGCAAACACGCAAGCAGTCCTCAGCGGCTGTAATTTCAGCGGGATAAACGATTAGCTCAAATTGCCTTTTGATTTAGACTATAATTATTCGGTATTTAAAAACTGCTTTACTTGATTAATTACCTGGAAAACATTTAACAAAATGTGGACGGAATCACATCTGCCAACTTATGTCAATGAAAACTGCGTAAGGTTCAATAATTGCAGGAATGAGCAGATGGCAGTGAAAGATATGAACGGTCAGATGAGGTGGGGACAACTGACCTTTTTTCATACACCACACAATATGGACACACAGACACACTTTGCCTGTTTATCTAATTGAGGGTCTATACAATTACCAACTTCTGGTCTCATTCTAGCCGTAACAAACTATAAGGTTGTGTTTAATTTTGTATTAATTCAACAACATGATAAAAGATGAAATTGCTTAAGTACATAGACTCCACAATCATAGGAGGGATTTATGTATAATACCATGGGTTTTTTTCTTCATAAAATCCAACATTGTTTTTTCTTGTATCATATGAAGTCAACACCAAAATAACAATGAGCATCCTTAATGAGCCTTTTTAAATTATCCTGATGGCTTCACACTCACCAAGAGCGACATGACCTATTGGTACCTATCATCTATCTGATCACTAGAACCAAGACAATTAAGGGATTACAACGTCTGTAATATCACAAGAACCATTTCGCCTACTGGGTTTGGATCATTGACAAAGTTGAATCAAAGTTATGTGTCTTATCGTTTGGCTGATGGGTAATTTAACCAAAAATGCCCTCCTTGGATTAAAGCCTTTTTGTGGATGTTTGTTTCAGACTGGCAGGATGTGGAGCTGATGCAGGACATTGAGGCGGCGACGGGAGAAGACCTGGGCTCCAAGAGGCTGCTCGGGAAAGGACAAGGGAAGGGGAAGGGGAAGTACCCCAACCTCAGCAATCTGAAGAAGAGTGCCAACACCTCCCGGTCCAGGCTGGAAAATAAAGTTTTCAACAAGTATGTTATTGTAATGAATAATTAGTAATAATTCATTTTGATTCATAAGTAGTGTTGATTTATTTCATTGTTTAGACTGTAATAACTGCTATGATATGAACAGAGTAGTTGTAAATGTTTTTTGTTTTTCCTCCAACCTCCTTGTCGTGTCCCCAGGAAATCGGTGCGGCGAGTGTCTGAGGTGATGACCAAGATCGACAGTAGGAAACATGAGAAGTTCTCTAATCAGTTTAACTATGCGCTGAACTGATTGGCTCATGACCATATGCTACATTTGGGCCTGGTTGTACTGGGGCTGGTCATGTATAACAACGTAGACCTACCACGAGAATGAAGCCGAGCCGAGATCCAGCGTAAAGAAGGTAAGCATCAGGATAATACGACCGAAGATGAAAAGACCTGTGCATCAGGATCAGACGTCTGAAAAGTCCTAAATATCAGGGTCAGACGTCTGATAAGACCTAAACATCAGGATCAGACGTCTGAAAACGTCTAACCTTAACCCTAACGTCAAGCTAAATTGTCCCACGAAGCACATCCTCAAGTTGACCATTTAAATATTACAACGTTTTATATGTAATGTAAATATTCTTGTTAAGTTAATGGATTTGTGTATTAATGTTTATTCTGAGTTGGCTCATTCAACCACATACTATTAAGCATTTGAAGTAATACACTGCACTGTATAATGTGTGTTGGTCTTAGATAAGCAGCGTATCTAAAATATACATTTCTTTGTTTGCTATAATTTTATTTATTTTTTGCACTTAACAACAATGCAGGTTGCAATACAATAATGTATTATATATATGGGTATTATGCATCATACAAGCAAAACATGTTAGCTGGCAGTGAATATTGCTTGTTGCTCCATGTTTGATAAATAGGCGTTTCCTTTTTTTTCAAAAGTTTCTATTGTTCAATTTGGAAATTATATGTTTTTTCCATTGAGGAACTTGTGGCTTATCTTTCTCCTCTTTTAGATAGTAGTTAACTAATAGTTGACTGATTAGTTAAAAATATCATTATTGTTCTATCAACATTTTTAAGTATGTATTCCATTATTAAATTCTAGAATATCAGCAATTGTTTAGTTGTTTATATTTCGGCTATCTTTTTTTGGCAAAGGCTATCAAGCTGAAATTGGAGTTGTTTAAAATGTTTGAGTTAATTTAAATGAAACTTGTTTATATTGGTGATTGGTATAATAAGTATACCTCGTTGTATTTATCAATGACCTCTCCCTATTCAGTGTTCCATAGTATATTTATATCCTCCACCAATGAGGATAGGTCATGGGAGCGGGGCGGACCTGGCGCTATGTTCAAACCAACTCGGAAGATAAAACTACGGTGCCCCTCTGGTGACACGGGTGAATATTGACTAATTCGTGGCCACAGAATTTGCCACACATTAATAATTCGTGCCCACGCATTAATAATTCGTGCAGCCCACGCATTAATAATTCGTGGCCACAATATAATAGTTTGTGGGCACAAGATGAATAATGCGTGGCCACAACATAATAATTCTTGACCACATAATAATAATTTGTGGTAATGAATTAGTATGTTCTGGCCACGATCAAACTAGGAGCTTGCCGGCTGTAGGCCTATACGTTGGAGAAATTGGAGAACTTGAAGAACATGGAAAACTTTGAATTAATTTGGTTTTATTTTCATTTAGGGATGGATTATAATCAAATACTTATATCCCTTGCGGTTAGGCCTGGAGTAATTAATTAGCATAAAGAGTCACCTAATGCAGCTGCTTAAAATGCATGGGTTGACGCGCAAAGTATATGCTGATCTCGGGGAAGTAATATATTTCATTATTTACCAGCTGAAAGGACCTGGGAGACTTCACAGATACAGATGGATGCACAAAAGTGCTTGTCAAATGGCATTCGTGCAAAAAAGGAAGAAAGGAAAAGAGTTAAGTTCAATGCAAAACTATCTTATTTTACGCAATTTAAAATTACAAGTCTAAACTGCGTGAAATGGAAAGGTATCCAAAGATTTCCTTCTATTTCCTAGCCAGCGGACCGTAGTTTATGACAAAAACAACACAATTGACGGCAACCCAGTTGCCGCCATTAACGTCGTTAACGTGGTTTGGAGCAGAGATGTTTGAACTCATGAAGTCGTTTGGTAAGTGAACGGTGCATACATTGTGTACATTAATGTTCCTCATCAAAGCATCCCGCTCCTATCACAGGAACAACCTGGGGTCTCATTCATAAAACTGTGCGTGGGATAGTTACTAAAAATGTGCGTACGCCCAGAAGCCAAGTTTTGCGTGTGCCAGAATATATTCAGATTTATAAAACCCTGCGTACGCACACCGTACGCAATCTTTGCTTTATAAATCACAGACTGCCTACAAGTGTGCGCAACTGAAACAGCTTCACGTTCCGCCCTGTACACGCCCCTTTTTAACCATAAATGGTCAATGCAAATGACCTCATGAATGCGATCTGCATATAAAACAGACTCAGATGAAAGTATTATGTCTTGTCGGAAACAATGGCAGAAGTAGGTGAGAAAAGCAAAAAAGCGAAATCTCACGGAGGTTGAAGTGGAGACACTTGTGGGTGAGATGGAGGCCCGAAAAGTAGTTTTGTTCGGCGGTCACGGGATTGGGATCGCCAACAACAAAAAGCAGAGTGAGTGGCAACATGTTGCTGCAGTAGTGAACTCTGTCAGTAGCACGGAGCGCACAGTCCCAGAATTAAAAAAGAAGTGGTCTGACATAAAGTTACATATTTTTATGTAGCCTACCAATAAATCGTTACGGAGTAACGGACTACGATTTTGATGAGGAGTGTGGCTTGGTTTTCCACAAATGGCATTCGTGCAAAAAAGGAAGAAAGGAAAAGAGTTAAGTTCAATGCAAAACTATCTTATTTTACGCAATTTAAAATTACAAGTCTAAACTGCGTGAAATGGAAAGGTATCCAAAGATTTCCTTCTATTTCCTAGCCAGCGGACCGTAGTTTATGACAAAAACAACACAATTGACGGCAACCCAGTTGCCGCCATTAACGTCGTTAACGTGGTTTGGAGCAGAGATGTTTGAACTCATGAAGTCGTTTGGTAAGTGAACGGTGCATACATTGTGTACATTAATGTTCCTCATCAAAGCATCCCGCTCCTATCACAGGAACAACCTGGGGTCTCATTTATAAAACTGTGCGTGGGATAGTTACTAAAAATGTGCGTACGCCCAGAAGCCAAGTTTTGCGTGTGCCAGAATATATTCAGATTTATAAAACCCTGCGTACGCACACCGTACGCAATCTTTGCTTTATAAATCACAGACTGCCTACAAGTGTGCGCAACTGAAACAGCTTCACGTTCCGCCCTGTACACGCCCCTTTTTAACCATAAATGGTCAATGCAAATGACCTCATGAATGCGATCTGCATATAAAACAGACTCAGATGAAAGTATTATGTCTTGTCGGAAACAATGGCAGAAGTAGGTGAGAAAAGCAAAAAAGCGAAATCTCACGGAGGTTGAAGTGGAGACACTTGTGGGTGAGATGGAGGCCCGAAAAGTAGTTTTGTTCGGCGGTCACGGGATTGGGATCGCCAACAACAAAAAGCAGAGTGAGTGGCAACATGTTGCTGCAGTAGTGAACTCTGTCAGTAGCACGGAGCGCACAGTCCCAGAATTAAAAAAGAAGTGGTCTGACATAAAGTTACATATTTTTATGTAGCCTACCAATAAATCGTTACGGAGTAACGGACTACGATTTTGATGAGGAGTGTGGCTTGGTTTTCCACACTTGGGATTTAATTGACATTTGATTATGTGTTTACAGTGTCACATAAAAATATTATGTTATTGACACATGTTGGACAGATGCTTTATTCCATGCAGTCGCGCCGTCAGTGGACAGTATGGAGTGACGGGATTAAATATAGAGAATTTCTTTTAATTTATATTCTAAGGAGATGTTTCTGGAGTTATAACTGAGAAATAACGCAGTTGACTTAAATTATTCTGATTACATAGATTTAACGCATGATACGGGTTGAAATTACATGAATGTAGGGCGATGATGAAACATAATCGTTCTTCTCATTCTACAAATCTTCGTTCTGACTTCAGTTCACCACCACACCATCTGTGTCGCCAATTCTCCTTTTCCTCTAAACTATGCGTACGCATGGGTCAGAGTTTGCTTAGGGCTGCGCACATTTTCCTGTCAAGTTGTTTTTTTATAGATCACAACCTTGGCGTGGAAAGTCACGTACGCCAATTTCAGCCCCGTTTTTTGCGTACGCAACGGTTATAAATGAGACCCCTGATCTCACAGGAATCTGTGAAATGACCACGGACGCCTAACTCAGAATCCGTGGAATCCTCACAGAAACACGCCATGAACGAGTCGACCGCGGGCGCTTAACTTAAAATCCGTGGTGGTGTCTATGGAGGTAGATTTGTGTCTTTATTATGCAATCAAAAATAATAGGTTTGAGAGCAAAACTTTCCACACTGCAATCAAAAAATAGATTTGAGAGCAAAACTATCGACACCGCAATCAAAACATTTTTTATTGCAAAATAAATAAATGTGATAAAAAATTATTAATGGGAATCCAAAAGTTTTGTTTGCGAATCCAAAAGTTTTGCATGCGATTTGCGAATCCAAAAGCTTTGCTTGCTGTTGAGCTGAATCTCGTGGGTGGGACCTACGCCGAAAGATGTAAGACACGTCTCTATTGGCCAGTCTGAAGTCCATGATGAGACAGAGCGGGAGTCGGGAGCTGAGAGGACAGAAAATCAATGCGCAGGTATGTCTTCCGTCATAGTAATAGCAAGAATGTTATGTTTGAACTGGTGCATGTAGATTGCTTTTGTTTAACGATCTGTGGATGTTGTATTGGGTTAAAAAAAATACACATTATTTTGTCAGCCTGTAGCTGCTAGCTTAGCTCAATTACCTAGTTATAGGTACGTTACGTGCCCAGGCTGCCTATTAGCCTGCATGACGTTGTGCATGTAGCTACTAGCAGAGAATGTCTAATATGAGGAGAATGGGCACTCGCTGGTTAGTTCCGGTTTTCTGGACTGGTTGCAGTAATAATCGCTGTCCACGCGGGGCGCTCGCAGGCGAGTACAGAATGAATGGGAGCCTATGGGGTTTTATCCTCAGAATCCAGTTTTCTCACAATGTAATTTTTTGTCAAGTAATTTGAAAGTTGCGTTCAAAAGGAGGGGCTAAGATAATAAACTCAGCTGAATATTGCATTTTTTATCTGTTCTAAAAAGGTGTTAAAAACATGCGATGACGTCACACATTGTCATACTGTCAGAGGTACTGCTTTACGGCAGTTTCTGAAGCACTTCGGCACTTCCGCATTTCTCTTTTCCCGCAACGATAACACCAGCTGTTGGAGGTAAGACTTTTTTTTGCTTAATACACTAGTTACAGAGTTTTAGTGAGCTAATGTAAAAAAAAGAAATGCGCAAATGTTTTACATATGTATGTTACTTACAGAGAGTGTTTTTTTTAATCCTCACTAGTGCCGATGATAAAGCTTTTCTTTTTTGTAACGATTATGAGCCATTTCTTTCTCCTGAAATAGAAACCTGGATTAGAATCATCATTTTAAGACTGAATCAACTTAGTTTACATCAGTAAACAATCTCCTAGAGAGCAGTGTTCTGTTGTACTCCTCCTCATGCCTCTTCCTTTCTTGATCTCTACAGTTGGACCTTGATGCTGTGACAACGGACAAGTCTTCTTCCTCTGTCTATTTTCCCTGCCTCTGTTCAGTATGTTCGGTGTTGTTAAATCATTTCTCTTTTTTTTTATTAGTTACTATTAGTTACTGTTCTTATCGTGTTCTTGTTAGTGTGATGTTTGAATAAACTTGCCTGTTGCAATGTTGGTATAATGTTTGTATAATTACTGTTATACAACTGTTACTGTTTCAATGTGACCCAGATCATATTTCTCATTTAACAAACATGTGTAGCTTATAATGTGTTGATTGTCCATCACAATATTCGGCATACCAAAGATTATTCAGAGCGATCAAGGGCCAAATTTTTCTTCAAATTTGTTTTCCCAAGTTCTAAAGCAACTTAACATCAAACATAGTCAAGCATCTGCATATCATGCACAAAGCCAAGGAGCTTTAGAACGCTTTCATCAAACTCTGAAGTCTTTATTGCGAGCTTATTGTACAGAGATGCAGAGGGACTGGGAGGAAGGTCTGCCATGGTTGCTTTTAGCAGCAAGGGAGGTGTGCAAGAAAGTACTGGATTCAGTCCAAACGATTTGGTCTTTGGTCACCGAGTACGTGGTCCTTTGGCAGTGCTTCGAGATGAGTGGTACACAGAGGAACCTCCGTCCAATTTGAGAGTGTATGTAAACAGGTTCAGATACCGGCTTTACATGGCTGGCCAATTGGCAAAACGGAACTTGGAAAAAACACAGGGAAAAATGAAGCGTTTGTATGATCGATGTTCTGAGAGACGACAGTTTAGTAAGGGTGACCAAGTGTTGGCTTTGCTACCAATTGTGGGGTCACCATTTCAAGCTAAATTCAAGGGTCCATATACTGTAGAACGTCAACTCAGTGAACTAAACTACTTAATATCCACTCCAGATCGCAGGAAAAGATAAACCAACTTTGCCACATAAATCTGCTGAAACCATATTATGGTCGTGAATGTCCCCAGAATGAATCTGAGGGTTCACACACTCCATCTGAAGTGAGCCCAGTGTTGTCTGCTGGTACAGTGATGCAATCAGGTTTTGGTGGGGGAGAGGAGGTGGCAGTGCCAGATGATTCTGTACTGCATGGTCGTCTGAAGAACTCTGAATGTCTAAAGAATATGGATGGCTTGTTGTCTCATTTGTCTGTTGAGAAGCAAACTGAGTTAGCTGTACTGATTGCAAGCTATCCAGGGTTATTTGGAGACACGCCGTCTAGGACAAATCTGATGGAGCACGATATTGACGTTGGTGACGCTAAGCCCATCCGGCAGAGATTTTACAGAGTCTCTGAAGAGAAGAGGAAAATATTGGACCGTGAAGTAAACTACATGTTGGACAATCAAATTGCAGTACCCTCCTCTTCCAGTTGGGCATCTCCATGCGTGTTAGTTGAGAAATCCGATAAATCACCTCGATGTTGCACCGATTTTCGTAAAGTGAATACAGTGACCAAGTCTGATTCCTTTCCACTGCCTCGGATGGAGGATTGTATTGACCAGGTTGGTGCAGCAAAGTTTGTAAGCAAATTTGATTTGTTAAAAGGGTACTGGCAGGTTCCATTAACTCCAAGAGCTCGGGAAATATCTGCCTTTATTACACCGTCCGGCCTGTTCTCGTATACTGTTATGGGTTTTGGTTTGCGCAACGCACCAGCTACATTTCAACGGTTAATGAATATGGTTGTTAACAGACTTGAAGGTTGTGCGGTATATTTGGACGATGTCGTGATTTACAGTAACACCTGGGAGGATCATCTAAGTCGCATCCGGGCTTTGTTTGAACGATTTGCAAATGCGAATTTGACAGTAAACTTGGCTAAATGTGAGTTTGCAAAAGCTACGGTGACATATCTTGGCAAAGTAGTGGGCCAAGGTCATGTGCGTCCAGTTCATGCAAAGGTGACTGCTGTTGAGGAGTTCCCTCTTCCCACTACGAAAAAAGAATTAATGAGGTTCCTAGGATTGGTTGGCTATTACCAATGTTTTTGCCGTAATTTCTCGACAGTGGTGGCCTCTCTGACCGACTTGTTGAAGATCAAGTCTAAATACATCTGGTCCACCTCATGTCAGCAAGCCTTCACTGTTGTTAAAACCCTGTTATGCTCTGCGCCAGTCCTCCTAGCTCCCAGACTGGACCAGCCATTTACACTACATGTTGATGCCAGCCATGTTGGAGCAGGTGCGGTACTCCTCCAGGCTGATGGAAAAGGTATCGAACATCCCGTTAGCTTCTATTCCAAGAAGTTCAACGCTTACCACCTGAACTACTCAGTTATCGAAAAAGAAGCATTGGCATTAGTTCTGGCTCTGCAACATTTCAATGTGTACCTTGATTCTGGAATGCCAATTGTTGTATTCACTGACCATAACCCTCTCACCTTCTTGAATTCTTTGCAGAACCCTAATCAGAGGCTTATGCGATGGGCTCTGTTTTTGCAGCCGTACAACCTAGACATCCGTCATATTAAGGGCACCCACAACGTCATGGCGGATGCTTTGTCCCGTGCACCTTTGTAACTCAAAAAGTGAAATTGAAAGTGTGTATCCTGTTGCAGTGTACAGGAGTTTATGCCCTTTATGAATGTACGGGGTAGAACTCCTGTCTTATGGGGGGAAGTGTGACGGCCACAGGGTTGCCTTGTGTGGTGGTGGTGCTGCTTCTGGTGTGTTCTGTGTTGCAGGTTGCTGGTTGGTGGATTATCAACTAACGAGATGCAGCTCACCTGAGCAGGCTGAGCTCAGGAGCCTGTAAAGCAGCCCTGATCAAGTGACTCCTCTCTCTCCCTGGCCAGCAGCCCGATCCTTAGTTTCTGTTATGTTTGTTTGTTCACGGTATTCTTTAATAAATTCATTAAGTTCATACAAGACCATGTGTGGCCTCCCCTTCAATGGTACAACCGTTGAGCCAGGTTGTAACACAGGGCAGAGCAATTATATTCAATGGCTTAAAACAAACCTCGTGGAACGTCACCTCGCTGTGGGGAAAGGAACCGGAGCTTGTGAGGGAGGTGGAGCGCTCACCAGATCAGTTGGATCTGGTGGGGCTTACCTCTACGCACAGTCTCAGCTCTGGTACCATACTCCTGGATAGGGGTTGGACTCTATTCTTCTCCGGAGTTGCCGAGGGCGTGAGGCGCCGGGCGGGTGTGGGGATACTCATAAATCCCCGGCTGAGCGCCGCGGTGTTGGAGTTTACCCCGGTAGACGAGAGGGTCGCCTCCCTGCGCCTAAGGGTTGTAGGGGGGAAAACTCTGACTGTTTTTTGTGCGTATGCACCAAACAGCAGTTCAGAGTACTCGGCCTTCTTGGAGACCCTGAATGGAGTCCTGTATGGGGCTCCAGTAGGGGACTCCGTAGTTCTGCTGGGAGACTTCAACGCCCACGTGGGAAACAATGGAGACACCTGGATAGGCGTGGTGGGGAGGAACGGCCTCCCTGATCTAAACCCGAGCGGTCGTTTGTTATTGAACTTTTGTCTTAATCATGGATTATCCATAACGAACACCATGTTCGAACATAAGGGTGCTCATAAGTTTACCTGGTACCAGAGTACCCTAGGCCGAAGATCGATTTCGTGATCGTGTCATCTGATCTGAGGCCGCATGTTTTGGACAATCGGGTTAAGAGAGGGGCGGAACTGTCAACCGACCGCCATCTGGTGGTGAGTTGGATCAGGGAATGGGGGGAAATTTCCAGATAGACCTGGTAAGCCCAAACGAGTAGTGCGGGTGA
Source organism: Gadus chalcogrammus (assembly GCF_026213295.1). Taxonomy (NCBI): domain Eukaryota; kingdom Metazoa; phylum Chordata; class Actinopteri; order Gadiformes; family Gadidae; genus Gadus; species Gadus chalcogrammus. The sequence continues at coordinate 8,703,897 of NC_079421.1, read as the reverse complement.
ATTTGGAACGTCTGGAGGAGGCCCCCGTCCTAGGTATCTTCAACTCACACCTCCGGCTGAGTTTTTCTGGCATTCCTGTGGAGGTTGGGGGCATTGAGCCGGAGTGGGCGGTGTTCAAATCCTCCATTGCTGAAGCTGCGGTGGCTAGCTGTGGCCTCAGGGTCTTAGGCTCCTCAAGGGGCGGTAACCCTCGGACAACGTGGTGGACACCGGTGGTCCTTCCAAAAGGAGTCAGCTGAGGTGGTTCGGGCAACTGGTAAGGATGCCCACTGGGCGCCTCCCTTGGGAGGTGTTTCAGGCACGTCCAGTGGGGAGGAGACCTCAGGGAAGACCCAGGACTAGGTGGAGAGCTTATGTCTCAACACTGGTCTGGGAACGCCTCGGGATCCCCCCGTCAGAGCTGGTCAATGTGGCCCGGGAAAGGAAAGTCTGGGGCCCCCTGCTTGAGCTGCTCCCCCCGCGACCCGACCCCGGATAAGCGGACGAAGATGAGATGAGATGAGACTTACCTTGTTGGTAAAAGATTTGAAAGTTTGTCACTTCAGAAGAAGACATTGATTCTAACATCCCCTTTTCTTTCAAAGACACACAACCAGAAAATGAGTTTGAAGGAGAGACACCCTCAATGCCCATGATGGATGACTGGGCAAGCACACAGGCATTTGCTTGTCTCAGAGAGACAGAAATTCAAAATAGCGATAGTATTTGACCACAACTGTCTAGACTAGAGCACATGCCAGGCCACACTGTATGTTATCCTATTGTTAGTGCTTGCACCAACACAGTTACACTTCCAACAGCTCATCTGGGGGATTACGAGTCCTTTAAAACCAACTTGCAAACTGCCATTAAATATGGTGGAAGCTTTGACAGACTGTAGCTTGTAAACTCTACTCTGTTCTAGTCTACTCTGTTCTACTTAGTTTGTTCATCTAGTCTTTTCCTAGCCATGTCTAATCCTCTTGTCAGTTTAGTTCCTGCCACTCCCCCTTGCCATGACATCACCTCGTGTTTGGGTTCAATCCTGTTCTAAGTAAGCGTTTGTAACAGACATTAAGAATCCAAACATAATGTCTTAGCATTTGAAATAATGTCAATGTTAAGTCCAATTGTCATTGCGAAGTGTATATTAATGTGGTTCAAAACAATATGGCACACATTTTGACAAATGTTCTGTTCTGATTGAATTAATAAAAAAAACATTGCACTAAACTATTTGAGTTGTATGAATACATATGTGAATTTCTAAATCTCTTAATTTTGCCTTATAATGCTGTTTTTAATTACAGGCAAGTCAAATTTAGGTAAACCAAAACACTTGTGCTCGAATTGGGCTTTATTTGTGTATAATTCACATAAATGCTGGTTGAGAAAGTGAAGAAATTCGTTAGAATCAGAGGTAATTATGGCGGGTTGAAAGTATGCATTCATGTATATCAGAATGTTAGAGTCCGAAAGCTGTTCTAAGAGCATGCAAGTAGATGTCCCGACCAAAGGATGAGGACTCGGTGGTGGGGTTCACTTGGTGCTGTAGTGCAGCAAGTCATTCAGCTGACAGGGGGCATTGGATGTCTGGTACAATAACTTCATGCTCAGTGTTGTCACTTTGCTGTTCCTGAGAGGGTTGCTCCTCAGCTTGCTGGATCTGGAATGAACAATAAAAGCCATCAATACATCAGACATCAGATTACTGGAAAGTAGAATGATCATCTTCTACACCCATATATCAGATCAGAGATCACAAATAGTCTTCATGCCCTGTTTATATTAAGATGCTGTGTTTTCATTGAAGTTTTGCTTCCCCCATCTGACCCTTTTCGCAGGTTAGTCTCATATGACCTTAAACATACCTCTACCAGGTCTGGCTCTGACACAGGTGCTTGCAGCATCCCGATCATCCATAGCTTATTCGGTGTCAGATTTCCCTCTGTGCGCAAGGGGTGACAATTCCAGCTCTCCGTAAAATGCTGCAAATCTGATCGTAGTCGTGGTATGAAGACATACCCGACACCAGAGGCGGAGTGGCCGTCGGGACGATCGGGAGATTTCCCGGTCGGCCGGCCGGCCAGCGAGGTCAGGTGGACCGGCCCGCAATTGTGTAGCGGCCTGCGAAGACAGTTGTGAGCGGCCGCGAAGCGTCTGCAAGCCGGCCCTGAGCATAATTTATTCCCCGTCAAGACGCCGTGAAAATCCCCGAAATAAACAATATATGTCTCAAGAACATCCAACCAATATTTATACCACTTGCTTACTCTCTATGTCTCATTCATGTTTTTTTTTTTATATTATTCTTTTTTACTTCATTTAATTCTTCATTATTCAGGCGTTACAGAACTTTCATAGCCATAAAGAAATAATACGAACTACAGTTTACTTTAATTTGTTTGTTCTTGAATTGACGTAGAATGGAGCAAAGACTCCTGGGATTGGGAAATGCGTTTATCCAATAAACAGCTTGCAGGGCAAGTCCATTTTCGGAAATGTAGGGGGATATATGAGCGGCCCCACGTCTAATGGCATGACCCTAAAGACGTCAGACAGAGAAGGCAAGCAAGTTCGTGGTTGCTTGCTTTTGTTTACCGGCGTTGCTATGGTTACCGGTCTTGTAAGGAAGTGCGCCAATTTTCGGAGTGCCAATTCTCTTCCTCACAGAGCAGAACTGTGGCCCATTCACACATTTTTATTTTCTTAATTATAATTATATCATTCATTTTTACAGATTTTTTAATCGATGGGGGTGGGGGGGGGGGGGGAGGGCCGGACCGGGGAGGATTCTCCCGCTGGCTATTAGTGTCCCACTCCGCCCCTGCCCGACACAGAAGAGGTGGACAGCAATGGACAGGTCAATAAAGCCCTCTTCCTCCAAACTGTGGAGCACGTCGTAGTACTGACACGTTACACTCCAAACATCTCTCCATATGCGTTCTACTCTAACCATGTAAGGCTTTCACTACACTGAATTAAAACCTGAAAATGTCCACTATTAAAAAGCAGCAACACCCGAAAACAGTTATTACAATCAACTTAGAAGCATTTCCGATCTCTTATTTTTAGATCAATTTAGAACTGCAAAATGACTTCATGGCATAGAAGATTTTGAAACTGATGGGATTTAATATTAACATGCATACTTTTTACCCGAGGGGTTGGGTTATTTGTACTGGCATTCAATTAACTCTGGTTATAGACGCTTTTTCCAGCAATAAAGCTGCCATGGGCTGTTCCTCGCACAGTAAACATGCATCTAGCGATGTCTACATTTTCAACCCCTTGATCGGCTCGTACTCTGAAAGAGAAAGACAAGGTACAAAATAATATATTTTTCTGTGTTAGAAACAAGCATAATTTCCCCTTATTTCTTTAATATTACAACAGGTCTCTTCTATGCCACTGAATTAACTGTAAATGAGTGCAGGTAAGCCCCAAAATGTCATTGAATTGAAGCAGAGAAGTGATCAAACATTCACTACCAGTGACCCCAGCTGTTGGGAACATGGATTGGTATTTTGTTTGTTTTTAAATAACTCATTGCATATTATTTCTAAAATTCTGTGTGTGGACATTTTATCGTCATCTTTCTTCTGAACACTAATTTAATGCGCTTGCCTTGATGGCCATCCATTTTTCCGAACTCCTTCCATGAAGAATCCAAAAGCCGTCTCTGCTTTGTTATTCCCAGCTGTGTCCAGGTAAAAGATCTGTAACGAAGTGGGACACTTGTGTAGTAGTTCTGAAGATAAATAGTGAATGAGGGATTGAAAAAAGAAAGAAAAAAAACATTACCTTCCTTGAAAAGCCATCAATTGCTCCAAAAATCACAAAGTTCTACCTAACAAAAAGGTAATTGTTATACAGCACTGATATTACGATTGGGTGACATAAAATCACCAATAATTAGAAATAGTTCAGTAGGAGAAATAACACCTTATCAACTTGTGGTTTGTGTCGATGTGGACAAGAGACAAGGGAGCGGGAACAGAGTACGTCCGTCTTGCAATGCAAGACAGCTGGACCATCCTGGCAATTATTCCTGCACCATCCACACACTGCAATGACATCTTTACTCTTCTCCACGAAATCCGATGCCCCATTGCTTGTAGCTATCCTTTCACTAGCCTGTAGCCAGCATGGGGCATTCTTGCCTTTATAGACCTAACTTTCTGATCTAGCACATCATCTGATATGTCAGAATAGCATTTTCTGACAGAGAGGTTATGCTCTTGCATCGGTCTATACAGAGTTGACCTTGAAATCCCATGGAGGTCACTCAAAGAAGTCAGTGGTAACCCAGTGCTGAGTAGATTCAGGAGGGTTTGACTTTCTATGTTTAGCCGGGGTCGCCCCACACTCCCACTTCATTCATCCACAGCTACATGATCCAATAGTGGAGGGACAATACTCTGTGAGAGATAAGTGCTGATAACTTCAGACAGCTGTTGTAGACTGTCTACCACACACTCAGGAACGTCAATATAGGCTGCCCCAGCTCGAACAAACTGCAACTCCTGAGAGCAAACAAAGTGCATGTATTCAAAGTATATGGGTTGCCTGTGGACAGAAGTAAGTCTATCCCTGACTCTCTGCAGGAGCTGCCATCGCATGGGTTCCTGCAACAAGGTAAAACAAACCTAAGATAACATGAAAGTAAGATAACAAAAAGAGAGTGGTTTCACACATACAATTTTAAGCGTGCACTTTTGAGTATAAAACTTGATTTGACTGCAAGAAATTTCATCTATCATTTTTAAATTCATATTGTGCTTATAATAAGGTGCATAACATTGTAATGTGATCATACAGAGCATAGCATAAATGTTTTTAACAATTGATTCCGGTAAAGCACAAGCTGTACAATACTACAGGATAATACTGGAAAACAAGTCATATTTGATTAGTGGTGGGCATAGATTATTATTTTTAATCTAGATTAATCTAGATTAATTTTGGAATTAATCTAGATTAAAATTGCAAACGTCAAAAAATCTGTTTGTTTACCTTGACAGCGGTCAATTATACTGGACAATGGTGATTTATCAAATATAATTCACTGCCGGAAGTTGTGAAGTGCCCATGCAAGTCAACGGAGCACAAACTAAAATAATTGACAGCTGAACGTTGGGAAGGCCCATGTAAGTGAATGGAGCAGTCTACAGCATTGAGAAGAGCCGTGTAATAATCCATAATAATGTAAGGTTTAGAAGTTAAATATTTGAAAGTTGTAGAATAAATTAATATAATTTATATTGGAGTTAATTTGCTAGAAATGTACTTATAATTTTTAGTCAGTTAATCATTTACATTATGTTACACAATTATTACATATTTACATGTTAAGTTAAGTTAAGTTAAGTCCTTTATTCATCCCTTTTTAGGGGGAAATTCTTTCTCTGCTTTTGACCCATCCGGGTAGCCGGTGAACACATACACACACAGAGGTCCACACACAGAGGTCCACACACATGGGGGCACACACATGGGGGCACACACATGGGGGCACACCGGCACTACCGGAGCAGTGGGCTGCCGCGGTGCAGCGCCCGGGGTGCAGGTGGGGGTTTCAGATGCCTTGCTCAATATTTAACACAGTCAGGATATTCTGTTGAATCTGCCTCGCTGATTCCCTCACGTTTACCTCAGTCTAAATTCTAGCTTCTGATTGGTTAGTTCAGTCACGTGATGGGTCCAAACAAGGAATTGTTTGAAAATAGATTAACGGCGATATTTTTTTTATCGCGCAATAAAAGTTTTGCATTAACGCAGCCGTTAACGCCGATAACGGCCCACCACTATATTTGATCTATTTCCCACAATGACAACACCATAAACAAATATAAATTTGAAGTAATTAGCCAATATCCTACCTGGGCCTGTGATCTGCCAGGTTGGTTTTCCATTCTGGGAAACAGGGAAAGTATTATTAGCTAGGTGTTTAAGCCATTTCACCACAAGGCAGTAACACAGAAAATACCATGTCACTACACATTCCCATACTTATGCTAAGTAACCATAAAGCCATATTCCCAAAGGTTAATTTCGATTGGTGGCGCAAAAGTTGGTTCATCGAGATAAGCAGTAGGTGGCGCAGCGCCAATCAAACCTCAAAACGTTGAAAAACAATGTAGAAAACACGATGAAAATATGACATTGATGTTTGTTTCATGTATTAATTTGAGGAAGGTTAGGGTCTCCTCGTCGATCCAGATCTGATGTTTTCCTCTTTATTAACATTGAAAATCCACGTAAAAACATGTGAATGGAAACCCAGACAGCTCAGCTAGCACGACACCTAAGACGAGAAAGTGACTAAAGCTAACTAAGCTGGCTACAGGCTGATAAAATAATACAGCACATCACAAATATAACATAAACTAACGTTAGATCGTTGAACACAAATAGTCCTGTTAACTAGTAGCTACATGCACAACGTCATGCAGGCTAATAGGCAGCCCGGGCACGTAACGTACCTATAGCTAGGTAACGTACCTATAACTAGGACAGAACCTATAACTAGGTTCTGTCCTCTCAGCTCCCGACTCCCGCTCTGTCTCATCATGGACTTCAAAACTCCCTCTCTCGTTACTAACTGTGGATGATGCCAAGCTGTCAATCTGATTGAGACTGGCCAATAGAGACGTGTCTTACATCTTTCGGCGTAGTTCCCACCCACGAGATTCAGCTCAACAGCAAGCAAAGCTTTTGGATTCGCAAGCAAATCTTTTGGATTCGCAAACAAAACTTTTGGATTCGCAAACAAAACTTTTGGATTCGCAAACAAAACTTTTGGATTTGCAAACAAAACTTTTGGATTTGCAAACAAAACTTTTGGATTCCCATTAATAATTTTTTTATCACATTTATTTATCTTGCAATAAAACATTTTTTGATTGCAGTGTCGATAGTTTTGCTCTCAAATCTATTTTTTGATTGCAGTGTGGAAAGTTTTGCTATCAAACCTATTAATTTTGATTGCATAATAAAGACATAAATCTACCTCCATAGGTGTCACACCAAATTTGTACCGGGTGCCAAATTTGTACCGGGTACGTAATCAGTTGTCAACAGACAACAGAATACGTAACGCCTCGTGCCCACTGCCTCCGTCCGTTGACTGATCCCCATTGACTTTGAATGGGGAAGGACGCACAATGCATTGTGGATCCGTGCGCTGAAGGCTCTGTCACGCCAAATTTGTACCGGGCGCCAAATTTGTACCGCCTACGTAATCCATACGTAATCCATTCCAAACCTGCCTGGCAACAGTCGAATGACTGTGGGAAGGTTCAAGAACGTTCGCGAACTCGTTCATTGAGCGCGACAAGACAGATAACACTTATTTTACAAATTACATTTATTAGCGTTCCTAACTTTATATTTTTATTGTATTGTATTGTATTTATCTATTTCCCTAAAGAGTAATAGCTAAATGTTAGGGATAACGTGAATAATAATTAAAAAAAACATTTACCAGTTAGTAAATGCCTGCTCACCTATCTACCCATCTATCTATCTATTATCTATCTATCTATTACCTATAATATATTCTCTAAATTAAAATTAAAATTCTCCGTAAGATTTGCAGCATTTTACGGAGAGCTGGAATTGTCACCCCTTGCGCACAGAGGGAAATCTGACACCGAATAAGCTATGGATGATCGGGATGCTGCAAGCACCTGTGTCAGAGCCAGACCAGGTAGAGGTATGTTTAAGGTCATATGAGACTAACCTGCGAAAAGGGTCAGATGGGGGAAGCAAAACTTCAATGAAAACACAGCATCTTAATATAAACAGGGTATGAAGACTATTTGTGATCTCTGATCTGATTTATGGGTGTAGAAGATGATCATTCTACTTTCCAGTAATCTGATGTCTGATGTATTGATGGATTTTATTAACACAATCTAGCTAGACTATGATACACTTTAAACACTCAGTTTACTAGCTAAATTCGATTAAACAATTAAATGCAACACAAATATAGAGTAAAAACAAGTGTTATCTAGCGATCCGTTATCTGTATTATGTTATTTCATCTTTGGCAACATGAGCGCAAATGTTTTTTGAAACCTGCCTGGCAACGGACAACCCCTTACGTAATCTGTTGTCCGTTGCCTGGCAACGGACAACTGATTACGTACCTGGTACAAATTTGGCACCCAGTTCAAATTTGGTGTGACAGCTCCGTCAAAAAGTTGAACATTTTTCAATTTTTTCGGCAGCGACAGATCCGTCATCCAATCAGATCACATATGCAAATTTAAGCACTGTGACACAGGCTCTGACGACCCTGGAAACCTCCCCAATCCGTCAGCCACGCCTTCTGAGCAGTGGTATAGTCTACGTCAGTGGTTCTCAAACTTTTTACCACGAGTACCACCTTAGAAACAGTGGCGGCTGCTGGTCTTTTAAAGAGGGGAAGCTCATTTTTGGCCTACATCAAAATAGTTGTCAATTTATTTATACCTCAATTCGGCCCTCCGTTCCTTTTCAAGAAAATGCTAGCTGGCTAGTTCACTCCGACCTAGCCAACAGTATAAATGAACGAACTAACGAAATGATATTAATCTCGGAACAAGGAAATGCGGAAAGTATGTTAAACTGAAACAAGGAAATACAATAAATGTGTTTTATTCACAGTGTAAGAAATTAATAATGGAAGCAATTTCGCCAAGCAAATACCAAGAAATGTGTTGCAGTTTGTCATGAGACTTTACTTGCAAAATCCGCGATGGGACTGAACTCAGATAGTGAAGTGACTGTGTATATCTCAAAATAGCTGTCAATCAAAAAGTGATTCAGACTTTCGACTGATCCTCCAATCATAACGCGGAAGCCCAGCGTCCAGGCTAGCACAGGCCAGCCCACTGCTCCATCCACCCCCAGAGACGCTGAGCGTCCGGGGGCGGGACAAATCTGGGCATTTATCCAATGACCGTCGAGTTTCGAGGCAATGAAAAAAACTGTTCCATGCAGTCTCATTGAAGTGAATGGACGCTCGGCTTCTACGGTCTAATGCATTGACATTACGGGAATGTATGAGAAGTTAACAAAATCGAGTCAGTCTTGGATAAGATTCTTATCGAACTCGTCTTCGACATGAACGTATTTTAACGAATTTGTAGTCAATGAAATGTTAACACAACAATACATATTTGAATATTTAATGTTCGAAATTTTAGGGGAAGCTGAGCTTCCCTTGCAGTCTTAGAGAAATCGCCACTGCTTAGAAATGATTTGGCTCTCCAAGTACCACCGGAATTAAAATAAAGTGCGTAGGCCTATAACTACATAGAGTTTACACAGAAGGCATTAATATTAATAACACGATTTATTATTCACATAACTTGACTTGACTGAAGCAACCAACTGTCTATAACTCATGTATTGTATTTAAACACTTGCAACGGGATAATACTAACAATTGAACAACTGCCTCAATAGGGCTACCTAGCAAATGGGGATATCATCTGGCATATAACATACCAGTCAATCAAGTGAGGTTATTAACACGTATACTGCATTAAAGCATTCAGAGCACTGAATATAAATTTTAACAACTGCAGTCAACCAATCATGTGAGGTAAATTGTACTGCATCAAAACATTCAAAGAATTGAACATGAATATTTAAATACTGGAGTCAAACAATCCTGTTATAAGTAATCATGCGCAGCAAAGAGAGAAATCATGTGTACTGCGATAACACTGTAATCAAACTATCATGAGTAAGAACAAGTGTATCATAGAAAAACAACGTATTCAGTATTAAAAAATACTGCAGTAAGTGCCATAAGGTCAGAATACAAACTATGTTTAGGTTTGAAGGAGAATGTACTCAGGCACACATTGAAAATTAGGCCTATCATGCTTAGTGGGAGGGGTGTGATGTCTGGGTCGATTGAGGTTAGCCTCAGACTTGGTTCAGTATCCAACCTGCTTCCAGCACACAAGTTGAGGGGGGATGGCATCCCCCTTTGGAATTAAAATTATCAAAATCATCCCCCTTCGGAAACAGCCATCCCCCCTTCCCATCCCGTTATTTTATCAATTAATGTGGAAATATTACCGCTATTTCATTATAGCGGTTTCCTTTTCAATTCGGCGCAAGCAACGTTACTTTTCCCAGGGACAGATTTGACAGCGATACTGCATTCTCGGGCAGTATGCTATTGCGCAAGCACGCAGGCGTACTTGCGCAATAGTGCCTTCCCGAGCTCTCATTCCACACCGTACGAAACTGACACTGGTAGCGTGAAGCAGTCACTGCATCTCAGACATCGCTTCCGCAGGCAACTCTGTCCCCTTTTCTCCTACTAAACGAAAAACTAAAACGAAACAAGTAGCCTAACCATTGCAAATAATTTAAAGCTGCAAATAAAACTGCAGCAAATGGACTATGGATTACGCGTTGTGATCTTCTCTACACGGCCGGGATTACGGCTGCGTCTTGCGTCTTGCGGCGGTTAAAATAGCCGACACACTTGGTTGCTGCGGGTCTGCTTTCCCGAACTCACCGTTGTGTTTCAGGAGCATATGTTGCCGCCTAGTAGCCTACTTGTAGTAGCTACTCTGGTAGCTCGATTTCGCTTGGCATATTTTACATTTCACCTTATGATCCCCTATTTCTTTAAAGTAGGCCTATTTCAATTCTTCGCTGCGCTTTGCTTTAACCGCCATCTCTTAACTTTTTGAATTCTGGCGTGCCTGCACACGGCACGGAACGCGCCACACAGAAATGGATACATTTAATTTGCTTTGTGCCCACGGCATGCGTTAGTGGCGGCGCACAGAAAATTGATACATTTGCTTCAGAAAACTTTGTTTGTTTGTGTGTATGCAAACTCGAGTTTGCCTGTCCACCAACCGAGTTCATTTGTAACGAGTAGTACTCGAGTTATCGATTCCCCAGATATCAGAAACGGTTGCTTCAACTTCAAAAAATTGCTTCAAAAAATCGTTCATACTCCGCGTACCACTAGAGGGCGCTCGCGTACCACCAGTGGTACGCGTACCACAGATTGAGAACGGCTGGTCTACGTGATACGCAGGTATACGCCGTATACCCAGCAGGAACGCACCAGGATTTGCGTGTACCCACTTAAAAATGTGCATGGATACGTATCTATCGTCTTGTGACAGATCTTTCACTTCTGTGTTCATTTTTGGCAAATACCGGTTGGGTATACCTGCAATAAAATACTTTTAGCAGGAGAAGTTGTCTCCTACATTCACCATTCATAAAATATGCCCTGCGCGCTCGGGCTCTGCCCTGTCTCTGTTACGAAGCTGCCCCTGAATCTCTGCATGTTAGTTGGCGGGCCGAGCCATAGATATATATATTAACTAGATGCCTCGTCCAATTATCCTAAATCGGACTAACGATTATCCTAAAAATAAAAGTCATAATATTGTTATATCCTACAGAGGTGATCGCACGGGTTCTCGTTTTCGAGAGTTCGCAGATTAACGCATCCGTAGGCAGCACAAAAGTCTGGCATCTTTACTTGTCAGCAATTTCCTTTAGAATTCATAATGTAAGACAAACAAACCCGATTGGAAATCATTTGCAACTTCAGTTTAATCATTTTCAACTTAAATTATATTGAAAATAGCAATTCTGCCTCTCCCATCGATGTAAAATTACTGGGTAGCTATAGTAGCCTACCCGTGATACACAACTAAGCTGCACAATTAAGTCATTTTTCGAAGAGAAAAGCTGCAATTTAAACATGTTCAAGCATCCAGAATTATAGCCACAATTATAAAGTTTGGAAGAAACCAAACCGTTTGTAAATCCGTCAAGATTTCAGCGAGATAAGCAGTGACGGCTGGTGGAGCTTTTGGGTTGATGGGCTAACATTTATCAATACTTCACAGGGCCAGACGCCATGAGGTCACCTTTATATCTCTGTTGATAACTTTCATATAATGTGAATGATTTTTAAACAAGAATAAGGTGTAGAGAAATGTGTATCTTTATTTGAAGCACAATTATAAATAAAAAGAAAAATAAGGTGTTTAAAGTGCTTCACTGAGCTGAAATTGAACATTCCGAACTAAACCATTAAGCAAAATAAAACTTTTTTCATACTTAAAGTATTGAACAATTAAAATGTTGACCGGTCTCCCTTTGGGCAAAAATGCGGCTGTAGACGATCACACACTCTTTGGTCGAGACGTCTGTCTCGCCGTGAATCGTGAAGGACATGTATGTGGCGTTTCCGACGTCAGCAGCTGTCTTTTGCTTTAAAGGGGACCTATTATGCTTTTTCGACTTTTATGACCTATTAACGTTGTTATAATGATTGATAGTCATGTTTAACCATACTAAAGTGTCAAATAATGACGTACATGCATTTCGACGTATTCCCTGCTGACAGTCTGGGGTGGCTGTGCAGAGCGCTAAACACTCGGGACAACGAGTTCACATTTCCAGGAATTCATCTACGTAGATGCACTCCTGCCGCGCCCCCATATTCCTGGTCAAATCTGCCCGCACGCGCGCTTCCTTGAAGCGCGCGCTATGAGAATAATTGGCATGAGAATAATTTAAACACATTAAATTTGATCATTTCCGATTCCTTAGAGAAACTTATTGTTACTACCTATCGCTGAAATGCAGCTGGGAGAGGGGCCACTTTCTCTCCACACTTGTCATGTCATGTTGGGTTATTTAGACACATGCTTTTTTAATGTATCGATACGAAACGTTGTTGACCCGCTTACAAATGCACTATTACCGGCCATATTCTGACGCACGCAGTGCGTTCCGTAATGCACTGCGTAATAATAAAATGTTACATAGATGAGTCAGCATTTAATTAATTTGTGTGACAGAAACAAATCTTTCATGGATACATTTAAAGTTTCTTCATTTATTTAAATAAATAAATTATGATAGAAACTTTTAAAAACACATACTACACATACGCCATACTGCACTTGCGCTACTGTGCTGTGATTGGTCGAAGGTCACTGTACTGTACCTACTGTGCTAGCTGGTCCAAGGTCAGCGTTTGGGCTAAATTAATTTAGCCCAAATGGGAAGCATATGAAGGGGGCGTGTCAGGGCACCTGTCAATCAAACGTCAATGGCCGCTTACGCTACTGTGCTTGTGCTAAATGACTTTAGCCCAAATGGAAAGCATATGAAGGGGGCGTGTCACGATACCTGTCAATCAAAATTGAATGGAAGCTTACGCTACTCCGCTTGGGCTGAATACATTTAGCCCATTCACAGGAGAAAACCCAAGATATATCATATATCCTGGGTTTTTCTGTCAGTTTTTGGTGCTGTTGCTGCCTTAGGTTCTACCAAAGTATAAAACAATATGCTCTAAGGTTTTTAATAATATTTTCTCATTTTTACTGTAAAAGGTAGGGAGGGCTTAGCCCTGTTAGCCCATTAACACCAGCCGTCCCTTGAGATAAGTGTATTAGCGTTTGTGCAGATCACTGATTTAAGTCCGCTACAACAGATTCCACCAGAAAGCTTTACTGTGGTAAGATGGCGGCCTATGGTGACGTTCTAGACACCGCCGTAGGGCATCTAGTTAATATCTATGGGCCGAGCCCCTCCTTCTCGCGCTGTGATGAGCAACCCACACATATTGAAAGTTAAACGCGGGAACAATTTGCATAACAGTTAAAACAACTGGATAAAACGATATAAAAAACACAAAACAAACAATTAAAGGAGCATTTCACCGGTGGAGGCATGAATATGTATTGAAATTGGGTCCTATATGTAGTCGAATAATAAAAGAAAATTCTAATTTGGTGCCGTCTTGACCGAGAAAAGGCAGAAAGTGACTTTTTGGCGCTTGTGGATTGAAGACAATAACTCCCACCATGCACCACGATGCACAGCTTCGCTGGCCACTCCGGCTGATCTAGATCTCCGCCTATCGGACACCTCGCTGTTCCATCTACCAAGCTGATACCGCAAGGCTGCTTGAAAATCATTTCACACAACATTTCTAGCGAAGAGTATTAGTTGGTGAAAACGATCCGATTTCGTTTTATGCGGTTCAGGGATATCTCCGTAAAGACGGAGTCATTTCGAAACCGCATCGAGCTGTAGAAACGCTGTAGTAAATATTCAAGGCGCTGGTTCTCCACAGAAAAAAGTGGAGCGCATCAAGCCTGCGCGCTGTATACAAACATTCAGTCACGAGGAGATTCAACCTTTTAAATTGAGCAGAAATACTTTTTAATGTACAGTGTGCTTTATTTATAAGGGGCTTTATTTAAAGCTACAAAAAGAATACTAATAAAATAATAAATAAAAAATTCAACGCAACCCTGACGTCCCCCAGCTGGTGGGGGGCTAATGCCATCAAGCGTTTCAGACGTCCACACGAATCCTAACACGAAACCGCATAGGTCTGGATAGATTTGAAACCACCTCCGAGGGTGGTTTCAGAAATGTGCGGTTTCGGGCACCGGATTCGCCAGCTCCGTCTGGACGGTCGGCCGAACGGAAAAGACTAATGCGGATTCACCAAAAAATCGGCTTTGTGTGGGCGGGGCCTTAGAAGGCGAACACACGTTCACCAAGACGGGGAGACAGCGCCGGGCGACTTACGCCACTATCTGCCAATGGATCGTGGATGCCTGGGCTGATATATCAGTCTCAACTGTGGTCCAAGCTTTCACGAAGGCAGGAATAATGACTGAACTGCCAGGCAACAGCAGCGACACTGACTCGGATAACGATGAGAGGGAGCCGGGCATGTTGGATGCCGTACTCGCCCAACTGTTCAATTCGGACACTGGAGAAGAAGAATTTGAGGGATTCGTGGACGGGGAATGAACTGTAAAAGTGAGCTTTACGTGTTATGCGTAACTGAACAATGTTGAGTTATGCACTAACGTTTGAATTAGCGGTATCAGACTGTGTTTCTTTTACGTGTTTACAACTGAACAAGGATGGGAGATATTGTTAATATGCACATTAACGTTTGAACATCGTTACCATGGGAGTCAACGGAGTTGTCAGAACGCTTAATAAAGTTTGACTTTATCTGACTGTTTTTTTTACATTCCCTTTAGCACAGCTCCATCTAGTCGATGCATAACCCAACCCCAGTCAAACATTTGACTGCAGCATCTTCTATTCTATGAACCTTATAATCCGGTACGCCCTATAGCCTATATGAAAACTGGGTAACACTTTAAATTAAGATACACATATTAATCATAAACTAGCTGCTTACTAACATGGATATTAGCAGTACATTAGCCCTTTATTATCGATTATAAATGATTAATTCATACTTTACTCAACATGACCATATTCTGCCATTAACAGACCACTTACTACAAGTTTTTCTGATGTAACCCCCTAATTACTTGATAATTTATGGTAAATAAGGACCTTGTTGACCATGAATTATGATCTGAACAGACAAAAGTTTAGTAAGGGCCTTATTAAGTGTCAGCATCTCATGAATAGTTATAAACCCTTTACAACACATCATTATTATGGTCTGTTCTTGTGGAATAAAATGCATAACTACAAGTGTTAATATTGTCCATATACCTACATATTAAGCCATTGTAGGTCGGAATATGTTCCCTCTTCTAAAGTGGGGTGTTGTTCATGTTTAATTCATGGGTAATTCAATAAGTATTAACCCTCACATGTTCCCTATTCTAAAGTTTTCCCCTCTTCACACTTAGTAAACCATAATTACTGCACACGATAACAGATAAGCAGATTGATAGCCAGCAATTATTTTATTAATGAAGAACTTTCATTAACATTTTAAATAAAAAAAATCACTAGGACACAGTAACAGAACATAATATGTACGCTTGAAAAGGCGCAAAGAGAACAGAACAAATCTTCAAATTCAACATAAGGGGTGTAACTTTACAGCTTCCGGCTGGGAGAGAGGGAGAGACAAGCGCATGGGCGGGAATGAGAGAGAAAGGTAGAGGGGAGAGAGAGAGAAGAGCGAGGGTGAGAATGAGAGAGAATGGTAGAGGGAGAGAGAAGAGAGAGGGGGAGAGAAGACCCAGTGGGAAAATGTGATGTGACCCCTGGAACGACCTTATCTTGTGGTGTGTGTGTGTGTGTGTGTGTGTGTGTGTGTGTGTGTGTGTGTGTGTGTGTGTGTGTGTGTGTGTGTGTGTGTGTGTGTGTGTGTGTGTGTGTGTGACACGTGTGTTTGTGTGTCTGTGTGACCTAGGTTGTGAGTTGTGAGTGAGTGAACAGTTTGTTTCCTGGAGAGCACAGATGGTAAACACAAACATACATTTAAGATGGATATTTTTTTCGAATGTCATGCAAGAGCATTCCAAGTGGTCCATATTTTTGATGATTTCCACGCCAGTAAGTCCATTCAATTACGTCCAAGTGATCTTGCAACAAATTTTGAGTGCGGTTGCCTCTCAGTCTCCATATTGTGGATTTGCAAACACCCCAAAGACGCTCCACATTCTGTGTGTGTGCACCTGTGATGGGGTCAACAAAACATTCTTGGTGGTTGACAGTCTGGTGATTGAAACCCTCATCCTGAAGATGGTGGTAAGACCTCCACCCATCTGAAATTATCGAGCTTCCACGCCGAACGTGTTTCTTGATAAGGGGCATTAGATGACTGGCCGTACGGCGACTCACAATCTTCAAAATATGCCTCCTTCTGTCATCCTTGATGCCTAGCATTCCGAACACCCAGGAACTTCTGTTGCTTGCTCGTCCCCTGTTGTACTGAAATTCACATATTCAGACGATTAAAATTAAATCTATGAACATCTATGAAAAGCATAATGTTTCTGTAATCATTGTAGAAAGAGAAAAAAACAAGAGTGTTTTGGTCTATATACATTTGACAAACACTAGAATGCAGGCTAATATTTAGGTCTTTGACAATGAATAGTTTAGTTGATATTGTATCCTTACAACCAGCACAATTAATCCCTGGTGATAGAGACACACATGTAAGTTCCCCTGCATGTGTGTTTCAAAGCAATGTGATGTGGAATGGCTTAAAAAAGGGGTACTTAAATTAAGTCTGCGGGCCTGACATTGATGTACATTAACCATATTTCACTTAAACAAATTCTAAATTCAGTCTAACTTCAACTAGAATGTTATCCGGCTAGTCAACTGACAACCAGTCTAAAATAAATCACAAACAATTCACTGCACAGGCCTACACCTTTTACAGACCTGATTATAATCTTTGTGTGTAAATAATTAGCATACCTTTCTTTTATGGCCAAATTTGCTTTCATCGATCAGAACGATTTCTCTTCTTCCACCAATAGTCTGTTGGCCTCTCTGTCTCGTTCTCTTCATTGCAGATTTGCAAACCCTTCGCAGCTTGTCTGCAAGTTTAGTTAGAGTTGCAGAACTCCGAGTAATCCCTTCCTGAAGCATGTCCACTTGTCGCAGTCGAAGGCCTTGGGAAAATCTGTAACCAAATAAATATAAATTTAATTCAGTGTTGAATTTTTGTTTAATTCAGCAGCCTATATTATTTCCAATGCGGTTCATTCAGGCATAGAATGACACACAGATACATAGGCTGCAGGTCTGTATTTGTATAATCTAACACCATGCAATTCAAAGTGTATTGAAGAGGAGTGGTGATGCTTGTTTATAAAAACGTTATAAACAAGCATCAAAATATGCTCCCCATATTCTTACAGTGTGCATAGGGTGAGTAGTGGTGTAAAATAATGTGATTCTGCAGGCAATTGGTCTATCCACATACTGTTCGCCTGAAATCTTCAATAAAGACGTTATAAACCAGCATCAAAAGATGCTCCCCATATTCTTACAGTGTGCATAGGGTGAGTAGTGGTGTAAAATAACGTGATTATGCAGTGGGAGCATTATTTGATAAAGGCGATTGTTCTACAGATCAAATACGCTTGTGACGTAAGTTAGCATTTTTTGATGGGTACCATGATTTGATAGACTTCGCTATCGAGTCCTACTACGGTAGCAAAATCTGACAAGGGAGCAGAAATGGGCAGAACACCCACTAACAGCATGATGAGAACAAAACAAAGTCTACCTTTGAATTGTGTCTATGCCAGTTAGCTAGGTTAGCCTCTCACCTGTAAATTAAGTGCATCCAGGTTTGCAGTTTAACGTGAGAATTCGCAAACATTGAGCCACTTCGGATGGACCTGGCAAACGTTTTCCCTCTGTGACATGAATCTCGACATACCCTGATGATTAACGACTGAAGTTAATGGCCAAATTACATAGCATAAAAGCTCAATCCTATTCTGGAATGATTTAACAACATAACGTGTGTTGTCCATTCAACCAGAACAGCCAAGCTTTGCCGGTAATGATGTTAAATTCATTGCAGCCACATTTTATACTACTATTGTACTTACCATATCGAATCCTTTCTGCCGTATGGCTTCTTCAATTGCATTAGATGAGGGCAAGATGGGCATCTAATTGATTTTCGAAGTAGACCTGCTTTCATTAACCAAAGATTAAACGTGTGTTTTTTTTGGGGGCACTGTCTGAACTATATCCGTCGTAGAAAATCATAATGTGACACCATATTGATAAAAACATCTGACAAAGGAGTTAATTTCAAATGAGCTTTGCACACCTTAAAAAAAAGCGCGTTAATGTGCGACACACCCCTGGTAGGTATGATTGGCATATCTAACCACCAGTCCGTAATTCAGTAGCTGTACCTCCTCTTATTCCTATCCAATAACCAAGAAGGACCTACACTGACTAATCTGCAACTAACGAAAGTTCTTCCTTTCTGCTTTGGTATTGATCGAGTCAAGACAGTCTGTAGCCGTCCTGTATTGAAATGGTAAGTTGACAGGGGTAGTTCGGAATTTTGGACATCGGACCTAATTTCCAAGTGAGCCAGTGTCTTATTATCATTGGAGACCATTTTCTGCACGTTTAATTCAGTCCTTATGGTTGCAGAGATCGCTGGTGGTGATAGGCTAGCCAGCGCAAGTCGACGGTTTCTGCTGGCCTGCCAGTTTTATCCACTCCACAGTACACCCGAGGCAAATAAATTATAACGCCAGACTATCGATGTAAATGTCTGTGTTGATAGAATAATGTTCAAAATAAAACTATACTTGCGTCGTAATGAGCGTATTACATTTTTAGGGACTACTTTCTCAGCAGCGGCGGATTTTTACTTTGCTCCGGTGTTGCAACCAATTCACTACAGCAGACCGTAAACCGAGAAGCGTGCTGCAGTCAGGACACCTAGTATGTGCCTATTCATATCAGTCCGCCGCTGCAGTAGCCTACTTCCAACTACAAGGTTAATCTTATTGTATATTAGTATATGCTAGACGTGAACCTCCTAAAATGGCGCAATTTGATTAATTCGGGATATTGTGAAATTATTCTTAGTCTGATTTAGGCCACTACAACCGTCTATAAACAATATAAGTATATCAACTATATTTCAATCATCATGGTATATGACTAGGCATATTATTTTTACTTTTTTTGCAGTTATTTATAAATTTGTTTTCCTTCCATGTAGCCGAAGGCAAAGAAGAAGGCAGCTATGGCTAGAATCTCAGAAGAACATGATGCAATCCCGGATGCAGGTAATTTCAATTTTTTTCTTGTTGTTTCTGTCATCTAGTAGTGCATGCCCGTAGCGTGTGCATGCCCTAGCAAGTCTGAAACCGCGCCAAAATCACGTGGCCGAGAGCGGTATCGCAGAGGCGTGGTTATGCGAGGGTGCCACAGACACAGAGCGTGTGGTTTTATATATATTTAACATTTATTCACCGAAGGCTCAGTGAATAGTGGGGAATATCCCCATAATAGTTTTAGTATATACTACACATGTTTAATTGTTTTAGCATATACTACACATGTATAATTGTATATAATTGTTTTAATCTATACTACACATGAACACTTTTTGCTGGGATATATTCGTTTTTATTAGCGGTTTATTTGTTTTTATTAGCGTGACAAGACGACCGTCACACACGCTCCCCACAATATCCCGAATTTGAGATCTCAATCATGGGATATTGCCCAATATCCCGAGATAGCAAACCAATCAAATTGCGCCATCTTAGGAGGTTCACGCGTAGCATATACTAAATATCTATATCTATGTAGATAGATTTACAGGTAAAAGAATATATTTAAATTCTTAATTCATGTATTCATTGTTGTATTCTGTCTATGTCCTGAAGATAATGAAAGTGTGGCACCCAGTTGCAGCAGCAATAGCAGTGGATTAGGTAATGGTTGTCATTCTCTACCATCATGTTATTGCATGTTATTGCATGTTATTGCATCATTGGCTTTGTCATAATTATGTTTAATATTTTGTGGTAATGTTTTATTAAGGATCAGTGTCGGTTGTAGACTTTCTCGAAGCAAAGATCCAGTGGCAAGAAAAAACAATTAAAGAGCTTGAAAAAGAGCGCAACTTTCTTCGCTCACAAATCCTGAAGAAGACATCAAGTGAGTAATATTGGAGCAACTTACCATGGAAATCCAGGGGAAGTTAGATTTTTTCAATGAAGAAAGCTCATTCCAATCAGGGCCTCCACAAGCCAAGCCTAGAGCTACATAATGTGTCATTAATGTCAGCATTATTTATTTCTTATTTGTAGAACCCCCCACCACCAAAAATGTGGACAGAGTCAAGGGGAAACACTGATGAGCTTTCTTTTTAGACCATACATGTGTTTGCATCCCTGTATAAACGTAAAGAAAATAGGTTTTATAGAGGTGGGGAAAATTGTTCTGATCACAAGCTGTTCTTGTGTCCTCTTCTGTCCTTTAAAGACTACACTGTGGAAGATGAGGAGGATGATGACATGGACGAAGGTGACCTTCTGGTGTCTTCTCCAAACATCAGCGACTCCTCAGAGAGAGATGCCAGCCCAGAAGCCAGAAGCCAAAAACGCCATCGTCAATCTCGGTCACCCAAACGGACATCATCTCGGGCTCTGTCTGGGCGAGCTCACATGAGAGGTAAGAATTATTCTACTCAAACCCCTACCAAGTGTGTGACTATCCGCTATTAAAAGTATGATGATAAGCAATGGGTGAATGAAATTATGCTATATGCAAAATATGCTCATTAAAATAAGAGTAACATTGCAGTTTCATTCTTCTTCTTCTTTTTTGTGGTCAGTCAAAGGGCCAGATGAAGTCGTGGAACGATACAAACGCGTGCTGAAAACATTTAAGCGTGTGCGCACCATGACGGAGGCATTCAACATCAACAACGTGGACCGGGGAACCATAAAAATGACTGCTCCAATCGCGGAACTAAAGATTGCAGACCCTGACACGTTCCTGACCTTAAAGTACAACCCTGCGAACGAAACATTGGCTCAGTTCGCCAAGAAGTGTGCATCCCACATCAAAACAAAAAAAGGCTATCGTCGAGGACATGAAGTCCAAGGGAAAACTTCTTCCTTTGCTTATTCAATATTAACGTGCTTAGAATTAGGAATTACTTGCATACTGTACTCACTCACTCACTACCTAGCTAGGAGACACACACACACACACACACACACACACACACACACACACACACACACACACACACACACACACACACACACACACACACACACACACACACACCATAAGATAAGGTGTGTCACATCACATGGCCTTTTTCCCAATGGGTCTTCTCTCCCCCCTCACTCTTCTCTCTCCATCTACCATTCTCAATCATTCTCACTCTTCTCTCTCATTCTTCCCCTCGCTCTTCTCTCTCCCTCTCTCCCAGCCGGAAACTGTAAAGTTACACCCCTTAAGTTGAATTAGAAGATGTGTTCTGTTCTCTTTACGCCTTTTTAAGCGTATAATTATGTTTTGTTACTGTGTCCTAGTGGATGACTTTCTTTCATTTAAAATGTTAATGAAATTTCTTCATTAATAAAATAATTGCTGGCTATCAATCTGCTTATCTGTTATCGTGTGCAGTAATTATGGTTTACTAAGTGTGAAGAGGGGGCAACTTTAGAATAGGGAACATGTGAGGGTTAATACTTATTGAATTATCCATGAATTAAACATGAACAACACCCCACTTTAGAAGAGGGAACATATTCTGACCTACAATGGCTTAATATGTAGGTATATGGACAATATTAACACTTGTAGTTTTGCCTTTTATTCCACAAGAACAGACTAGAATAATTATGTGTTGTAAAGGGTTTATAACTTATCGTGTGCAGTGATTATGATTTACTAAGTGTGAAGAGGGGAAAACTTTAGAATAGGGAACATGTGAGGCTTAATACTTACTGAATTACCCATGAATTAAATATGAACAACATCCCACTTTAGAAGAGGGAACATATTCTGACCTACAATGGCTTAATATGTAGGTATATGGAAAATATTAACACATGTAGTTATGCATTTTATTCCACAAGAACAGACCATAATAATGATGTGTTGTAAAGGGTTTATAACTATTCATGAGATGCTGACACTTAATAAAGCCCTTACTAAACCTTTGTCTGTTCAGATCATAATTCATGGTCAACAAGGTCCTTATTTACCATCAATTATCAAGTAATTAGGGGGTTACATCAGAGAAACTTGTAGTAAGTGGTCTGTTAATGGCAGAAGATGGTCATGTTGAGTAAAGTATGAATTAATCATTTATAATGGATAATAAAGGGCTAATGTACTGCTAATATCCATTGTAGTAAGCCGCTAGTTTATGATTAATATGTGTACCTGTCGTGGAAATATCAATCATAACTATAAATATACAATCACATACAAATTATATTAACCTTGTTTATATAATCATTACATTCGAAGGAACTGTATACATTCTCCCTGTAACTTAAGTTAATTCGTATTCAAGTTCCCACTGGAGCCAGTAAGTCTGGTTTTGTGACCAGGCCAATCGACTGACTCCTTTGTTGTGTAAACTCGTTTAGAGCCAAACCTGTAGACATGTCCAATACCCACCCATTGTATTACAAATTTACATGGCCTAAGGTCACTCCCACTTCCTTCCCACAATGTTAATGTTCCCTATAAGAATCTTGTGAATCTATTGTCTCATCGAATGTGTTCTTGGTAACTTTGCTGCCAGTACTTTTCCCATGATCATGCCTTAAGATTAAATCAAATATTTAGCTGTCCGACGTGTCCGTGAGAGAACTTTCTCTTCATCAGTACCTTAATTTAAAGTGTTACCGAAAACAGTTCTAAAATAGGCAATTCATTGAAGGTGCGCCTTATAATCCGGTGCGCCTTATAGTGCGGAAAATACCGTAGTCCTTGTTTGTATTTCTTTCGAAATGGTGAACTTTTGCATGGTGCCATCTTCTATGTCAGATCCAGTACCCTCCGCCATTGTACTTCAGTTGTATCAACAGCCTCTGTTAGTTTAGCTTCGGACGCTGTGGATGTTAGTTTCTGCTGGTGAAGTCCCACCCACTGGCACTGCTCTAATAGGTCCGTAGCGTCAGTGGGTCCCACCCCCTAGAGGGGGTTGGGACTAGTGGTTGTAGTCTTACGAGAATCATCCCCTCTTACACTTCCTATTTTCTTGTACGCAAAAATCGTCATATTGTGTCATTGTAAACAGGAAGTGTTGGAGATTGATACGGATCTCTCCAGTCTCTCCAGAAAATAAGGGAATGATGCTAGACCATTCAAAAATATGAGTGGGTTTCTAACGATACAAAGCTTAAAGGCCCACTATGCAACTTTTTTAGCCAAAATCACATTAATTATGCAGGATGAGTTATTCTGATGGTTCTGCAACCATTTCTGGGTCGTTTGGTGGGTGTGTCATTGCCCCATGTCGCCTCTCCAAGGAAAAAGCGCAGATGCAACTTGCTCTGTTCGGACCGACACAATCCGGATGTGACGCAGCGGAAGTATCCAATCGCGCCTCGAAAATGTAGTCAGATTGTAGTTTCGAAAATGCTTTACGGCACGGACACACCCCCAAACATGGCACCGGCTAGATATAAACAGCCAGTTGCGAGGCAATTGTTTCATTCATCATGGATCAATCGACTGATAAGGGACCCAAGAGGCGACTGTCGGTGGAACAAAATGGAATAAAAAGATAGATAGATAGATAGATAGATAGATAGATAGATAGATAGATAGATAGATAGATAGATAGATAGATAGATAGATAGATAGATAGATAGATAGATAGATAGATAGATAGATAGATAGATGGTATAGGTGAGCAGGCATTTACTAACTGGTTTTGTATTATTATTATTCACGTTATCCCCATAACATTTAGATATTACTGTGTAGGGAAATAGATCAATACAATACAATACAAATATAAAGTTAGGAACGCTAATAAATGTAATTTGTAAAATAAGTGTTATCTGTCTTGTCGCGCACAATGAACAAGTTTGTGAATGTTCTTGAACCTTCCCACGTCATTCGACGCGATCGTCCGTTGCCAGGCAACGTTCGACGCGATCGCCTGTTGTCAGGCAGGTTTGGAATGGATTACGTATGGATTGCGTAGGCGGTACAAATTTGGCACTGTCACACCAAATTTGTACCGGGTGCCAAATTTGTACCGGGTACGTAATCAGTTGTCCGTTGCCAGGCAACGAACAACAGATTACGTAAAGGGTTGTCCGTTGCCAGGCAGGTTTCAAAAAACATTCCCGCTCATGTTGCCAAAGACGAAATAACATATTACAGATAATGGATCGCTAGATAACACTTGTTTTTACTTTATATTTGTATTGTACGTAATTGTTTAATCGAATTTAGCTAGTAAACTGAGTGTTTAAAGTGTATCATAGTCTAGCTAGCTTGTGTTAATTTAATTGCCTTAATTTAATTTAGATAATAGATAGATAGATAGATAGATAGATAGATAGATAGATAGATAGATAGATAGATAGATAGATAGATAGATAGATAGATAGATAGATAGATAGATAGGTGAGCAGGCATTTACTAACTGGTAAATGTTTTTTATTATTATTCACGTTATCCCCATAACATTAAGCTATTACTGTTTAAAGGGAAACTTCACCCATTCCCATTAAGCTTTGAATTGTTAGAAACCCACTCATATTTCTGAATGGTCGTGCATCATTCCCTTTTTTTCTGGGGAGACTGGAGAGATCCGTATCGATCTCCAACAATTCCTGTTCAAGATGACGCAATATGTTGATTTTTGCGTAGAAGTAAATAGGAAGTGTAAGAGGGGAGGATTCTGCCCGTACGTGTTGTCGCCGAAGTTTTGCGGCGCAGCAAATCAAGTTTTGCTGCGCCGCAAAACTTTTGCGGCTTTGAAGGGGGGCAGCTTTGAAACACAGCTTTGGTAACGCTGTTGAACGCTGATTGGCTGTCATCACACGTTTGCTGCAGAAAAGTTGAAATATTTCAACTCGAGTAAAGTAAAAATGTTGCTTTAGAAATTGTTAACATGGTAATATGAAAAAGTCAACCACTACACACCTCTGAAAACTGACGTGGCTCCCGTCCATACATCAGAGGAAAGGGCGAATACCTGGAAGAGGCTTGGACACAACAGTTATTTGAAAAAACTATTTATTTTAATTTGTCTTCCCACCTCTCCTGTTGTCCATCACGGGTCTTGCCAAAGGACCTCTTCAGTGTCTGATTGGTCCTCTCATCCAGTCCGTTGGTCTGTAATAACAGCAAAGTAAAAGCAAGGGGAATAGAGAATTGAAAGAGTGTCACAGATATGTATAAGTTAATAGTAACATTATTTAGAAGCTTATCGATCTTTCTTTAATGTCAGTTATATTTCTTTATTACACAGCTTTGTTGAATACTCGATTCTGATTGGTCAATTACGGCATTCTACGGACTGTTATTTCTGTATAGCAGACCGCTGCTATGAATAACAGACTTTTGCTATGGACGCCATTCTGATCATATTCGCGTCGGGGTCCTGCATCACCCTGTCAGGGTTTATTTCTCAATAATGACCTTCTCACTGTACATTATCCCAGACATAATATACACTATACCTGAGGATGGTATGCTGATGTGATTCGGTGCTTGACACCAAATTCCTCAAAAAGGGACTTGTTTACCTGAATTAAGGAATTCAACATTTATTAGATTTCTTGTTTGCCAGTGTTAATCAATCACTGTTAAAAGACACATCTATATGTGTAAATACTTCACCTTGTTCCAGAATTCACGACCCTGGTCTGTTAAGATGACCTCAGGAGAACCATGGGTGTAGAAAATGTCCATCATAGCCTGTGGAACATCAAAAGAAGCTGAAATCATTCTCCACCCCACCCCCCAAAAAAAGAAAAAACAAACTTTTCTGTCGGTTGTAACAACATTCTGCATTCACAATATGTGGCTACACTGCAAATGTTGCTATGATTTACACACCTGTGATGTGGCAGTTGCAGTCTCGTCCTTGATGGGCCTGGCCTCCACCCACTTGGTGAAGAAGTCAGTTGCTGTCAGACAGAAGCGGTTCCGATTCTTTGAGGCTTTGAATGGTCCAATTAGGTCAACACCTAGGGTAGGGACAGACATAAACACATGCCCCCAGGCCATGACGTTAGAGAGATAGAAAAGGCAATTCAGTACATTAAGAAAATAATGCAAATTAAACTATGACTTTGAGAGGTTGTAGCCATTTCACAGAACCCAAAAGCAAGATATCTCACAAATCATATGCCATGGTGACTTTGGTTTGATGGGCTTCAACTCTGGTGCCTCTGTTTTCACTCGCTCAAACCTCTGGCATGACATAATGGTTTTCACCTTTACAACACAAGGAAATTGAACACAACAGATTTAATAATTTGCTCTAGAGAAGAGGCGATTTGCTTTGCGTGTCACAGTATTTTGAATGAACAATTACTTATATAAGGCAATCACTATAAATTATTCTTTAAATCTCATGTGCCTCAGCGTATCACAGGAAATATTAGAGCTCATCTGGATCAAACACAACTTCAACAAATTGGTCACTTGCCCATTCATGAACGTCTTTGGTAATTTCCTTCAAGTCGAAGCGTTGGTTGATCTTGTATAGCATCCTCTTGATTCCAAAGTGGCCAGCATGGACTTCTGTCAGCACCTCAACCTTCTCTTTCTCAGTGAGGATCACCCTCCTCATTGAATCGCAATTCTCCCCAAGGTAGTACATACAATTCCCTAAAGAGGGAGAGAACATATATCAGCACTGCATCAGCTGTGGATTGCTTATTATAACTCAATTCAGTTTCCATTGCGGGGGCCTACTAATTTGTTAAAATGGAAGATGAATTAAGACGGACTGCATAAAATGTTATTTTTTTAATCACAGACTACCTTTAAGAGTGAATTTTCTTGCATCCCTCCGGATCTGCCGTCCGTGAGAGAGGAACCTGCTTCATACATCTGAGACGACAGATACAACAAAATAGAATTGAATGACACCATTATCAATCAACAACAAAAACCTATACACCTTAAATCAATCAATCAATCAATCAATCTTAAATGAAGACAAGCTAGCTAGCTAGACTATGAGAACGTAAAACACTTGGTTTACTACAGGCTAAACACTCAGGTTACTAGCTAAATGCGTTTAAACAATTAAATACAATACAAATATAAAGTGAGGAATGCTAATAAATGTAGTCTGTAAAATAAGTGTTACCTGTCTTGTCGCGCTCAATTAACGAGTTTGCGAATGTTCTTGAACCTTCCTACGTCATTCGACGCGATCGTCCGCGATCGTCTGTTGCCAGTAGGGTTGCCAACCGTCCCGTAAAATACGGAATCGTCCCTTATTTGGCAATTAAATGTTGCGTCCCGTATTGAACCAATACGGGACGTAATTTGTTCCGTATTTCCATAAATCTCCAATACACATGTCTGTCACACACACAAATACTAAATCTAACAATGATCAAAACAAAACACAGGGAATACGGTACTACGGTCAGCAAAATTGTCGCGGCGGGATCTACGCAAGACCCGCTCCGGTCATCTGTGTGTATGCGCATGCGTGTGGTGGTCACGGTTGCCTAGCGACAGACACCACACACCGACGCTGCTCACAAAACCCGCGCCTTTTAAAAATGCCCACTACACCCGGTACTCCACCACGTCCTCAAAAGCGTAAACGCTTGCAGAAATACGGACGTGAGTGGGAAGACGCACATCCTTGGCTGGACAGCGTCAGTGGAGATGTTTACAAGGCAAGTTGTAAAATATGTCGGCGAGTGTTTTCAGTGGCGCACGGTGGTCTGTCTGACATCAGACAGCATGCAACAGGAGAGCAACACTGCAGACACGAAAGATCACAGAAGACCCAAGCGTCAGTGTCACAGTTCTCATACCCCAATCATCTCCTGAGGTTGATACGGTATGAGACATTATGTTGTGATTGATTTCCTATCTGGTTGTGCTTTTGCCAGAACATCGCAGTGCATGGGCAGAGCCTATTTTAGTAAACTGTTGTGGTTTGATTGATGTTTAGGATGTTGAGTTTCAAAAGTTGAATGAACGACCATTTATTTAATATACAGAAGTATATAAATATTATATATGGCCACTTAAAGAACAAATCATACTAATGGATTAACAGTTAATAAATAAATAAATACATTTGTTAAAAGAAAACCTTTATTCTTTAATATACATACATTTCCTAGATCATTTCCCAGCATCCACTGGATGTGTGGAAAGGATCTTCTCCAGAATGGCCAACAAATGGAGTGAATGCAGGAACAGGTGCTCCACAGAGCTCATGAGAAGTGAGCTCCTGATCACTCTCAACTTTGAGCAGTCCTGTTCAGAGTTTTACAACAGCGCTTTGAAAGACAAAGAGTTACTCAGTGCTGCAAGGAGTAACAAGAAGTACACCTGGAAAAAGAAGTAACAGTTTTGAGGGGAGGAGTAATGTTGAGGGAAGGAGTAATGATTTGCACTTTCTTTTTTTACATAAGTTTATAAGTGTTTTTGTTGTTTATTTGTACTGGTTTTTTTTGTAAAATTTTTCAAAGAGAGTCCCTATAGTTATGCACTTAAAAAGTAACATGAAGTTCTCAGTTTATTTAGTTTATATTTTAAAAGTTCATTGCTGCACACGCCACACAAAGAGATTTCATTCAAGATTTAATTGACTGCACTTTATAAGAGAATGTTATGTGGTAATAAAGCATTTCAAGCTTTAAGTATGACTAATTGCTTTCTTGATCAACCCTTTACTAAAAACACCAGCACAAAATAAAACATACCACTAATGCGGGCGCCCCGCCCCACAGGAGTCGGCCCGTGGTGGGCGTCCCTTATTTTAATTTCTGAAAGTTGGCAACCCTAGTTGCCAGGCAGGTTTAGAATGGATTACTTATGGATTACGTTCCCGGAACAAATTTGGCACCCGTTACAAATTTGGTGTGACAGTGGACTCGCGGAATCACTTAAATTGTCTGTGATATGCCAACGGAATTTGCTCCAATGCAAGTTAATGACACTCATATTCCGTGGCACACACACACAGATCCCTGTCTCAACGACCGAGTCAACCTGGTCTCACAGGGATCCGTGAAATTACCATAGCCTATACATATATATATATATGAATGAAATTCATATTGACGGTATGGCACTATATCCTTGTTCTCGCCCATGCACCCATCTTGAATTTAATAGACCATTTTCGTTGCTTCGAGGAGGTCTGGTGGTCTCCGTATATAATAAATAAATAAATATATATAACGAAATAAATAAGTATCTATAAATATGCATGTGTATTTATATATATATCTCATCTCATCTCATCGTCATCCGCTTATCCGAGGTCGGGTCGCGGGAGGAGCAGCTCAAGCAGGGGGCCCCAGACTCCCCTTTCCCGGGCCACATTGACCAGCTCTGACGGGGGGATCCCGAGGCGTTCCCAGGCCAGTGTTGAGATATAATCTCTCCACCTAGTCCTGGGTCTTCCCCGAGGTCTCCTCCCCACTGGACGTGCCTGAAACACCTCCCAAGAGAGGCGCCCAGTGGGCATCCTTGCCAGATGCCCGAACCACCTCAGCTGACTCCTTTCTAAGTAAAGGAGGAGCTGCTCTAATCCGAGTTCCTCACGGATGGCTGAGCTTCTCACCCTATCCCTAAGGGAGACGCCAGCCACCCTTCTGAGAAAACTCATCTAGGCCGCTTGTACCCGCGATCTCGTCCTTTCGGTCATCACCCAACCCTCATGACCATAGGTGAGGATAGGAACGAAGATCGACCGGTAGATCGAGAGCTTTGCCTTGCGGCTCAGCTCTCTTTTCATAACAACGGTGCGGTAAAGCGAACGCAATACCGCCCCCGCTGCTCCGATTCTCCGGCCAAAGACCCCGAGGTACTTGAACTCCTTCACTTGGGCTAAGGACTCATTTCCTGCCCGGAGTAAGCAATCCACCGGTTTCCTGCTAAGAGTCATGGCCTCAGATTTAGCGGTGCTGATCCTCATCCCAGCCGCTTCACACTCGGCCGCCAGCCGATCCAGTGAGTGCTGAAGGTCACAGGCCGATGATCCAATGAGGACCACATCATCTGCAAAAAGCAGTGACGAGATCCTCAGACCACCGAACTGCAACCCCTCCCCACCACGACTACGTCTCGATATCCTGTCCATGTATATCACAAACAGGATTGGTGACAAGGCGCAGCCCTGGCGGAGACCAGCACCCACCAAGAACGAAACTGACTGGCTGCCGAGGACGCGAACACAGCTCTCGCTTTGGGAGCACAGAGATTGGATGGCCCTGAGGAGAGACCCCCTTACCCCATACTCCCGCAGCACCTCCCACAGTTTCTCCCGGGGGACCCGTTCATACGCCTTCTCCAGATCCACAAAACACATGTAGACCGGATGGGCATACTCCCCTCCCCCCTCCTGGATCCTTGCGAGAGTGAAGAGCTGGTCCGTAGTTCCACGTCCGGGGCGAAAACCGCATTGTTCCTCTTCAATCTGAGGTTCCACGATCGGCCGAACCCTCCTTTCCAGCACCTTGGAATAGACTTTGCCAGGGAGGCTGAGAAGTGTGATACCCCGGTAATTCAAAAAGGGGGACTCTCTGGTCCCCCTTTTTGAACAGGGGAACCACCACCCCGGTTTGCCACTCCTTTGGCACTGTACCCGACTCCCACGCGATGTTGAATAGGCGTGTCAACCATGACAGCCCCTCAACACCCAGAGCCTTTAGCATTTCTGGCCGGATCTCCTCAATCCCTGGGGCTTTGCCACTGCGGAGATGATTGACTACCTCAGTGACCTCCACCAGGGAAATTGACCACGAAACACCATCAACCTTGAGCTCTGCCTCCAACATAGAGGGCGTGTTATTCGGATTCAGGAGTTCCTCAAAGTGTTCCTTCCAACGTCCGACAACCTCCTCAGTTGAGGTCAACAGAGTCCCATCCTTACTGTACACAGCTTGGATGGTTCCCTGTTTCCCCCTCCTGTGGTGCCGGATAGTCTTCCAGAAACACTTTGGTGCCGACCGAAAGTCCTTCTCCTTGGCCTCTCCGAATTTCTCCCACACCTGCTGCTTAGCCTCCGACACGGCAGCAGCTGCAGCCCTTCGAGCCTGTCGGTACCCTGCAACCGAGTCAGGAGACCCCCAGGATATCATATCCCGGAAGGCCTCCTTCTTCAATCGGACGGCTTCCCTGACCACCAGTGTCCACCACGGTGTCCGAGGGTTACCGCCCCTTGAGGAGCCTAAGACCCTTGTAACACTTCGACTAATCTTTTAGCCCAATTATTACGATAGAAACGCGAGTTTCTTAATTTGAGAACCAAGCACATTGATTGTGTTCGTTTGAGACAACTTAATAATAATACACATAACGAGGATATAGCTCAGGGAATTACATTAACCCATATATTTTCAAACTGTTCATATTTCCATATACATTCACCAAACAACCCTCAAATAAACCCACAGTCCAGATTCCCCAAGTCTTTTCCGCCGATGTGATCTGATAACCGCGTTAATAATCGGCCTCCATTTGCGTGCCCCTTGCGCACACTCGCGCGTTCTCCCTCTAGTTCAAAGCAAACCAAAAAGAATATCCAAACGAAATCCCCGATGTCCCCGAACAAAACTCCGCAAGCAACTGTCTCTTACGTCCGGGGAAAAAATAGGCAATCCGGGAAAAAGACAGGCAAAGAAAAACAAGATGACCCAGGTCGTAACAAAAACCTCCAGCAAAAAATATAAATCGCTCTTACCAACGTATCCAAAGAGTCGGCAAGAGTTGTCGACTTTGTCCAGTGGTTCTTACAGCTTTTCCAGTATTAAGCTTTCTCAGTTGGACTGGCGTTTGTTAGAGGTCCCTCTCAGACTCCCTCCATTCATTCATTACGCGCCCCCCATTCATTCATTTCCTTGTATTTAAAACCTCTCGAACCTCATCCCGTCAGCTGACAGGCACGTCAGCTGATTTGCGGAACACCGATCCCCCGGTCAGAAAACAATAACAGTCATAAATATAAAATAAATACATATAAATATAAGGCCACAGGTACACATTAAGGTAGGAACATTACTTTAGGATCACCACATTATACCTGTGAATTCTT
Organism: Gadus chalcogrammus; assembly: GCF_026213295.1. NCBI lineage: Eukaryota > Metazoa > Chordata > Actinopteri > Gadiformes > Gadidae > Gadus > Gadus chalcogrammus. The sequence continues at coordinate 8,671,364 of NC_079421.1, read as the reverse complement.
TACATATTGAAACCAGGTAATATTTTTACAGTGTATCCTAAAATATTAAATATGTGGCCTAGTGTCACATAGACCCCCCCTCCAGCCGGAGGCTACTCAGGTAAGACACCAAAATATTTTTTCAAATTTACCACATTTACTGTATCCTCTTTTTGTGGGTTGTTCCACCCTACCCTGTAGTTTACAGGCCCCAATTTTTTTGTAATTTTAGCTGGCCCTTCCCACCTAGGCGCTAGCTTAGCAGAGAATTTATCACTGGCCCTAGAGAGAGGATGGGACCTGACCCAGACTAGGTCACCCTGCTGAAAGTGCGCATCTTTTCTGCGGGCATTATAATACCTAGCTTGTCTAAGTTGGTGCACCCCCACTCTCCGTTGGAGCTCCTCTAGCATTTTCTGTTGTCTCTCCACCAGGTTGTAGGCCTCTCGCTGTGCAGGTGATGGTGACTTGTAGATGAGCCGTTCCAGTGGGCCTTTGAGGTTCCTGCCCAAAGCCAGCTCAGCAGGGGTTTGTCCAGTGCTCTCCTGTTGTGCTGTGTTGAGGGCGAAACGGAACTCTGACAGCCAATGGTCCCAGGTGTTGTGGTGTTTGCCGACATATGATGCAATCATGGCTTTAATGGTCCGGTTGAATCGTTCTGTCAGATTGGTTTGTGGATGATAACTGGTTGTGAGTTTCTGAACAACCCCCCATGTGTTGCAGAGGTTAGTGAGAAGTTTCCTCTCTGAGGATTTTGACCAGACGGGGTGTCTTGCTGTCCCTCAAGGGAAACATTTCCACCCATTTAGAGCAATAGTCGACCACCACCAGGAGGTAACAGTTGGCTTTCTTACTTCTAGGTAATGGCCCCATGAGGTCAACACCCAGCATCACTCCCGGTTTTTCAACTACTGTGCTCTGCAGTAGTCCTGATGGCTTGGCGTTATCCGCTTTGTACTGCTGACAGGGTATACAGGACTTGACATGTGCCCACACATCTTTGCGGACATTCGGCCACCAGGCTACTCCCAACACCTTTAATAGAGTCTTCAGCTGACCCAGGTGACCACCAAGGGGATTATCATGAAAGTACCTCAGAATTTCGGACACCAGGGATTGTGGAACGACCATCTGGTACTTCTGTCCCTGGTCCCGTACAGGAACTCTTCTGTACAACACCCCTTGTTGGACCACAAAGCCAATGCGAGTTAAAGGCACATCTGTCTGGGCACTGTCCTGCTTCAGCTCACACACCCGTTGGTCCTTCTCTTGTTCCTCTGCTATCTCTGCCAGGGTAGTAGGAAACACAGAGTGGATTTTGGTGGAGACAGCCCAGCACGGTGATGGGTGAATTGAGAGAGGTTCGTGAGCCCGGGACAACGCGTCTGGTGCTGAATTGAGGCAGCCCTTTCGGTAATGTACCTTGAAATGGAACTGCTGTAATCGTAGGGTCCACCGGGTCAGACGGGAGCTAGTCTTTGGGCAATTGAACGCCCACGACAGTGCAGCATGATCAGTGTAGACGGAGAACTCCCAGCCCTAGTGATGTTATAAATGCAGTCTTAGGCTTGCTTTCTTTTGTCATTGCCATCTGCCAATATCCCGATTGCAAATCCAATGAACTGAACCAAGAGGCTCCCTCCAATGATTCAAGAATGTTGTGTATGATGGGCATTGGATATGCATCAGGCAAGGTCAGGCAAGGTCTTGGCATTCACTCTCCTGTAGTCTACGCAAAACCTATAGGATCCATCAGGTTTGTTGACGAGAACCACAGGTGAGGACCAGGCAGATTGTGATGGTTCGATGATGTCCTTAGCCAGCATTTTCTCCACATGTTCTTCTACTATTCTCTTCTTCAGAGGAGATACCCGATATGCCTTGCTCCGGACAGGAACTTCATCTTGCAGGAAGATGGCATGCTTCTCCACCTCAGTTTTTCCCAGCTTCCCAGAGGTAACCGTCGGCCAGTTCTCCATAAGTTGCTGAAGCCCTTCAGGCCAGTTAGAATCATGCCTGGGAGATGGGATTTCTGTTGTAGAGGAGACCCAACACTGATGGTAAGCACCCGGAGGCAGGGCATAGTAGAGGTGTACCCCCTCTAGAGAGCTAAGACTGTTGTTGTTCCACCCAGTAGTGGTGAGAGGTTGTCGTTTAAAGGTATGATAGGTGTAGCCTCTATCTGTCTTTAGTCCATAACTGTTCTTGGCCAGATGAATGAGAACACCGGTAGTAGCTAGGAAGTCTAGGCCTAGAATCACAGGGAAAGCAAGGTGACGGTCATCCATCACGTGTACTTCAGCAGGCCATTGTTTGCCATGCCAATCGAGGCAAATAGTTTTCTTCCCCAGGGCTTGGTGTGTGGTCCCGTCTGCCATGACGAACCTCTGTCTCTCTGCTGGTAGGAAGTTTTCATCTGCTGCTGTCACCTGTCGCCATAGACTCTGCTTCATCAATGTGAAAGTGCTGCCTGTGTCTACTACAGCGTCTCCCTGCATGCTTCTGATGGTAATGGGAACTAACAGTAGACCCTGTTGATCTTTATCTCTGTGTGTTTGATGTTGAACTACCGTTAATTCAGCTGCTCCATGCTTGCTCCTTTTATCTGATGTTTTTTTTTTCTTGTCTATCTGAACTAGCATGCACCTTCTGCCAGTACTCCTTGGCTCCAGAGCAGTCCTTCTCCACCATAGAGCCCACCTTCACCAGTTGTGCCACGGTTGTCACCGTCCCACGGAGGCACCCCGCTATTTTAGGATTGCTATTATTCAAGATACGCCTTACAATCTCTTCTTCAGGCATGTCCTGCTTCCATTTCAGACATAAATCCTGGTAGTCATAGGCGAAATCTCGGAGGCACTGGTCTGGCTTCTGAACGGTGGTTCTCAACTTCTCCTCCACTTCACTCAAGTAATCTGTGGATAGGAAAGCTGCTAGGAAGGCTTCTCTGAATGAGATCCAATCATGTACCTGACTCTTGGTAGCTTTCCACCAACTGAGTGCTGAGCCCTTTAAAACTGAGGATAGCGCACCCATTAGCTCATGAGAAGTAATGGGTCTCATTTCTAGAAAGTTTTCACACCGTTCGATAAACCGCAAGACATCAGAGGATTCACTGCTAGGGCCGAATGTGGGAAATTCCAGGTTCACAGGAGGCTTGTGGTACATTGGAGAGGCAACAGACTTCATACGGCCAGGAGGTGTTGCAACATACTGACCAGCTTGGGTAACCATTGGGCTAGCTTGGGTAGCTATTGGGCTTACATTAGGGGAGACTGCTATAGTTCTCAGTGGTACGGGAGTGCTAGTGGGCCTTAGCCCGTGCACTTGTTTTCTCCATTGTTCATCTCTTCGAAGAAGGCAATTGTACACTGTCCTCTCCAACTTTCCTATACCATCACACAAGGACTTTTCTAGTTGAGTCAGGTTTTCTTCCACCCACCCTCTAAAACTCAACTCCCTATTTACAGCACTTGTTACAGACTCCCTAAATTCAGCTTTTAACTGTTCCACTTGGTTTTGTAGGCTATTGATGTTATTTGCCAATTCCTCACTCTCTGTCTGTGTTTCCTGTGTAACTGTTTCTTCCCAAACAGCCCCCCTGTTATCCTCACCATTATTATCATTACTATCACCATCATCATCATTTTCAACATCATTTTCATTACCAACAATATCATTTTCGTCATTATCAACATCCTCCAAACCCATTCTAACCCTACCCACAGTATTTGGAACATTACCAGGAGTGCGTGGAACATCATTAGGGCTATGACCAATGTGGTGTGTAGTGCTAAGTGTACTAGTGTCATTGTCACTAATATACAATGAGCTCAGTAAATAAGATATATCTGAAGTAGATCTTCTCGTAACAAAAGGTCCTGCAGTAAAATCGGGATCAAAAGGCCTTAGATTAGGCAAAGAGGTCCTTCCCTCTCTATGAGCCATATTACTAAATGTATCTCAATATTTTTTCACAAACAACAATCAAAGTAACTCTGGTACCCGTAATGGCCACCATATGCAGAGGTGTCAAGTAACGAAGTACAAATACTTCTTTACTGTACTTAAAGGTCCCATGACATGAAAATCTCACTTTGGGAGGTTTTCTAACATAAATATGAGTTCCCCTAGCCTGCCTATGGTCCCCCAGTGGCTAAAACTTGCGTTTGGTGTAAAACTAGCACTAGCTGTTCTGCTCGCCTTCGAAAAAACGGAGGCTCAAGCGCGCTGATTTGGAATGTCTGTGCTCATGACGTCATCAGGAATCTCAGCTCCTCCCCTTACTCTGCCTGGCCCGCCCAGAGACGTTGGCCCGCCAATGAGACTCGACCGTGCGAGCGCCACATGTGTGTGTGTGGATACACACACCGTAACGCAAGTGTTTCTTGTCGGTTCTTTGACGTGTCTTGTATTTCCACAACGAGACTGTCGTGGGGGTTATCTGAGCCATGGTTGAGAAGGAATTGGGGGAAAGGAACTTTGGTTTGACTCGCTGAAGTACATGAACTGCGACATGCCGCCGGTTGCCGCGAGGCACCATCGCCCGGCAGCGGGCAGCCGGCAGCAGGCAGCGCGCGGTTCAGTCGACTTCAGGTTGATGTGAAAGGGGAAGAACCAGAGACTTCGCAGAACCCGACAAAGTCGTTTGTGATTCATAATATCGTCTGGAGGCGCACACAATATGTTATATGATATAGATATCTATGTATTATATAATATTATTTATGTGGCCTGTGGGATTAGGTCTCTTTCCCCGTACCGCTGACGTCACCTAATAGGGGTGGGACAGGTGGGCGGTTGCGATCAGGCAGGTGTAAAGGCACCCGGGGTCCTCATGCCGGTAAGGCACAAGGGGTCCTCATGCCGGTAGCAGCAGGGTCTAGAGGTGTGGGTCGCAGCGCAAGGTATGTCTTAACTACCTCATTGGGGAATTAGGATAGTTACTTGGCCAGTGCACTACGGGGGATTTAATTGTGTTTCTGTTGGGCTAGTGATCGTTGAGTGCTCGCCGACGGTGACACTGTCTGTGCGAGTGACGAACCTGGGTCTGCGTTCAGCGATCCCGATGGGAGAAGGAACAAGGTATGTTTTGGCTGTGCTTTATTGAATAGGCGTTTTATTAATCCGGTTGTGGCGTGGTAAATAGTTAGCCTATGAACCGAATATGTATGGATCACGCAACTGGGTCTCTCGTTTCCTTTTTGTTTATAGACGCTACCGGCAATCCGAGTGTCGGCTGCTGTTCTCGTGTTTGGGGTGAATGAGATACGTGTGCAGGTGCTGCTTCTAGGACGCGTTTTGTATTTCTGTTCGTTTGGTTGTTTGCTTCATGTGTTCTTTTTTGTTTCTTTCTTTCCCCCTAGTCGGTGGACTTGTTTTTGTTGTATGTACTAATGGGCGTCCTATTGTATTGACGACCTACAGCGACTAACTTTTAATTAAATGTGAATAAAGAATATATTTTTATACCTGTAAGTCAAGCCTGTGCGTGCGTTTCTAGGGTAAAATAGAGTGCCCCTGCTCTTGTCCTAGGGGTGGCGTTGTCCGCATTACTCAGTCTTAGCCCCGCCACATTTGGCGTTGTCGGCAGGATACCATTGTGTCTCTAGGTTAGTCTATTTAAGCAGCACCTGTGTGTGTGTGTGGTGTGTGTGTGTGTGTGTCTGGGAGTGCCAACGTGAGAACAGCAGCTGGCAGTAAGATGAGCGAGGAAGAGAGGTCTACGATGGAGCTTCAGCAGCTGCGACGACGTTTGGAGCAGCTACAGGCTGAAAATGAGAGTTTCTCAAAGAGACTTTGAGTACCCAGCCCGTTCAACGGGAGCGAGCACTCTTTATACCCCGAGAACGGCGTTGCTCAAAGTTTTCGGGCTCTGCATCTGCAGGCTCTCTGTCCGTCGAAGAGTGGATTGAAGAAGCGCAAAGTTGTATTCGGGCAACGCATATGACTGGCTTTGATAAGGCTTTGTTTTTGTTCGATCACTTGGAGGGCGAAGCCCGTAATGAGATCAAGTATCGTCCTGTATTTACACGTGAGAACCCTGATTTAATAATTGAAGTCTTGAAGGAAGTATATGGGTGTGCTAAATCGTATGTGTACTGGCAACAGTGTTTCTTTAACAGAAAGCAAAAGGACAATGAAAGTTTGTTTGAGTTCTCTCATGCTTTAATGGAAATGTTAGAGAAAGTAAAACAGTCAAATGAAGGTGCCGTCAGAAAACCTGATATTGTTCTGAGAGACCAGTTTTGCGAAAATGTCAGTGATCCCATGTTACGGCGGGAACTTAAGAGATTGGTACGGGGAGATAGTGTGTTGACTCTTTTAGATGTAAGGAAGGAAGCTATAAGGTGGGTGCAGGAAGGTCAGTCTCATCGAGACCGTAAGTACCGTGCCCCAGGTGCAAGCAGTGAGGCTCAGGTCGTGTCACAATGTGTTGCAGCCCCTTCGTCATTAGAATTTGTGGAACTAAAAGACTTGGTTCTTAAACAACAAGCGCAGCTGGACACGCTTGTAAGGCAGTTAGGACACCCTAATGGTAGATCGCAGGCCCCTCCACTACAACGGGATGGGCGATACAAACGCGCACCCAATGGTCAGCCCATTTGCATACGGTGTGATCAACCAGGGCACATAGCTCGCTACTGCCAGGTAGCTCCCTCCCACCACAATAATGCGTCAGCGTTGCGCTGGCCCCCTGGTGACCCCCCTACACAAGGCCCCAATAGCCATAATAGCCGATCGGGAAACTAGCGACTCCCAGTGTGCAGAGCCATACACTGGGAGGGGATGTGTCTGGCTCAAGGCATCCTCAATCGTTGGAAAAGTTAGTCAAAACCTGCCCTGTATTGTCTGTGTCTATGGGAGATGTAACTGTTCCCTGCTTGATTGACACTGGGTCGATGGTGACTACCATGACCGAGAGTTTCTTTAGAAAACATTTTCATCATCTACAAACGAGGGACTGTAGATGGCTCGGGCATAAGGCCGCTAATGGATTAGACATCCCCTATATTGGCTACATAGAGTTGGACGTACGGGTACTGGGGCAATGCATTCCGGGAAGGGGTATCTTAATTGTTAAAGACCCAGAGAATAGCACTCTTAAAGACCGCAAGCTCTTGACCACAGGGATACTAGGAATGAATGTAATTGGGGAGTGTTATCAGATTCTTTTTAGACAACATGGGCCACAGCTCTTCCTCTCCCCTCCGGTGCAGTCGGCGGCGCCAGCAGCCAGACGCGCACTGAGACACTGTGAACTGATCCAGGCCATTGAAAATGCACCGAAGCCGTTCAAAGTGAAAGTCCATGGGAAGTTGCCAGTCTGCCTTGAGGCAGGAGCCCTAACCATGGTCCCAGTTACATGCCCCCAGCTCGAGTCTGCAGAGTTTTTGCTGGAGCCCTTGGGCTTTGACGAAGAGCAGTTGCCCGAAGGTCTACTGCTGTCCCCTACCTTGGTGCCGGCAAAAAGGGGATTCCTATATGCACCGGTAGTTAATGTTGGGAGCACAAAAGTGTGGCTGTCCCCACGGCGCCCCATTGGCACTGTACAAGTTGTGGCTGCGGCCGCGACAGAAACCGGTACCTCAATATCAGTCAATCCATCATGGGAAGAGTGTCAGGCCTATGTTTCCACACAGGAGGTGGCTGAGTGCTCTAGTGGTCCCGAGCCCATGATGCCAGCCTTCCAGGGGTTGTCTCAGCAACAAGCTACTGAGGCCAGGGCTCTTTTTGCCCAGTACAGCGACATATTTTCCCGAGGGGATGGAGATCTAGGATGCACGTCTTTAATCAGCCACGAGATTCCCCTGCTCGATGATGCTCCGGTTCGGCAACCATACCGAAGAATCCCACCCTCTCAGTATGAAACCGTAAAGGCGCACATTCAACAGCTCTTGGATAGCCAAGTCATCAGAGAAAGTAGCAGCCCCTACTCTTCTCCTATAGTCCTGGTGACCAAGAAGGATGGGAGTTTGCGCCTTTGCGTCGATTATCGCCAACTAAATGCAAAAACCCGCCGTGACGCTTACCCCCTTCCTCGTATAGAAGAGTCTCTAGATGCCCTTTCAGGACCAAAATGGTTTTCTACCTTGGACCTTGCGAGTGGCTATAATCAGGTCCCAATGGTGGAACGGGATATACCGAAGACTGCCTTCTGTACACCTTTTGGCCTGTTCGAGTTCAATAGAATGGCCTTTGGCCTGTGTAACGCACCCGGAACATTCCAGCGCTTGATGGAACGCATGTTCGGGGATTGCAGATACCAGTCCGTCCTACTGTACCTGGATGATATTATCGTCTTTTCCACCACCGTCCAACAGCACCTGGAGAGGCTAGGAGAAGTGTTTTCCCGCCTGCAAAAGCAGGGACTGAAAGTAAAAGTATCAAAATGCAGCTTCTTCCAGCATCAGGTCAGCTACTTGGGGCATGTAGTCTCCAGGGAAGGAGTTTCCACGGATCCTGCCAAAATAGAGGTAGTCCGTGAGTGGAGGCGCCCTGGACACCTAGCCGAGTTACGATAATTTCTCGGCTTTGCTAGCTACTATAGGCGCTTTGTGGAAGGCTTTTCAAAGCTGGCAGCCCCACTCCACCATCTGGTGGGGAGACTCAATGGACCCCGCAAGAAGGGAAAGACACCCCCTGTTCCTCTGGCCTCGACCTGGGACGAAGAGTGTGAACATGCGTTCTTGTCCTTGAAGGAGCGACTCACCTCTGCTCCAGTTCTGGCATATGCCGACTTTTCAAAGCCCTTCATCTTGGAGGTGGATGCCAGCCACGGGGGTCTTGGTGCAATCCTCTCGCAAGAACACCAAGGGAAGGTACGACCTGTCGCATTTGCCAGTCGGGGACTCAGGGCAGCCGAAAGAAACATGGAAAACTACAGCTCCATGAAGCTTGAACTGCTTGCAGTAAAGTGGGCAGTAACGGAAAAGTTCCGTGAATATTTGCTGGGGAACCATTTCACGATCCTCACTGACAATAACCCACTGAGCCACCTGCACACGGCAAAGCTGGGAGCCACGGAGCAACGGTGGGCCTCTCAACTGGCGTCGTTCAATTTTACCCTCCGATACTGGCCGGGTAAGGACAATCAGAATGCCCTCTCTCGGCAGTATTTGGAGCGCTTCACCTTTGGGACCGAGGTCCCTGCATTGGGCACATTGACCAGTCTTGTTCCAATGCCTGCCATAGAGGGCCTGTGCAGGGAGGTGGTAGCCCTACCTGGGCGAAATTACTCAGGAACACGTCAGGCAAAGATCAGAAGAACTGGCCCTCCGACGGAACCAGAACCATAATGATCAGGTGAATGACGCTGGCTTCCAAGAAGGAGATTTTATCTATTTGCGGAGTCATCCACCGGGGAGAAATAAAATCCAGGACCATTGGAATCCTGTAGCCTACAGAGTCGTGCATGGCCCTTCTGGTACCGGAGCGGTATACACAGTAACCCCGGCAGCTGAAGGTGGACCTGTCCGGCAGGTGCATCGTTCTGAGATGCGTGGCGTCCCCGCAGGAGTACAGCCCGGACAAAGTGGCATCCCTGGCTTCGCTCAGGAAGGTGAGATCCCCATCGACTCCCCTGCTCGGGACGACCCCCCTGCCGGGAATGACGATGAGACCCGAGATGCAGTCATCTGGTATGATGCGGAACATGAACCCCAAGAACCCCAACCTGCTCCCACCTGTCCCTTAGTGGCAGAAGAAATTGACATGGATCCCATTGACATGGGATGCCGGAGGAAACCACAGTGGCGGTGCGCAGCTCAGCGAGACCTACAGCAGGGCAGCATTCCAATCCGCACCGTCTACCCAAGACAATGAGTGTCATGGATGACAGTCCATCAGGCATAGAGGGTGAGGACTCCCGGACATGAGGCGTCATCGTCGGGCCGCCGATTCATTTGGAGGGGGTGGATTGTGGCCTGTGGGATTAGGTCTCTTTCCCCGTACCGCTGACGTCACCTAATAGGGGTTGGACAGGTGGGCGGTTGCGATAAGGCAGGTGTAAAGGCACCCGGGATTCTCATGCCGGTAAGGCACACGGGGTCCTCATGCCGGTAGCAGCAGGGTCTAGAGGTGTGGGTCGCAGCGCAAGGTATGTCTTAACTACCGGGAATTAGGATAGTTACTTGGCCAGTGCACTACGGGGGATTTAATTGTGTTTCTGTTGGGCTAGTGATCGTTGAGTGCTCGCCGACGGTGACACTGTCTGTGCGAGTGACGAACCTGGGTCTGCGTTCAGCGATCCCGATGGGAGAAGGAACAAGGTATGTTTTGGCTGTGCTTTATTGAATAGGCGTTTTATTAATCCGGTTGTGGCGTGGTAAATAGTTAGCCTATGAACCGAATATGTATGGATCACGCAACTGGGTCTCTCGTTTCCTTTTTGTTTATAGACGCTACCGGCAATCCGAGTGTCGGCTGCTGTTCTCGTGTTTGGGGTGAATGAGATACGTGTGCAGGTGCTGCTTCTAGGACGCGTTTTGTATTTCTGTTCGTTTGGTTGTTTGCTTCATGTGTTCTTTTTTGTTTCTTTCTTTCCCCCTAGTCGGTGGACTTGTTTTTGTTGTATGTACTAATGGGCGTCCTATTGTATTGACGACCTACAGCGACTAACTTTTAATTAAATGTGAATAAAGAATATATTTTTATACCTGTAAGTCAAGCCTGTGCGTGCGTTTCTAGGGTAAAATAGAGTGCCCCTGCTCTTGTCCTAGGGGTGGCGTTGTCCGCATTACTCAGTCTTAGCCCCGCCACATTTAGATATAGAGCTCCAGGACTGTAACGCAAGTGTTGTACACTTCCTTGTTATTTGGATAACCGTTCTGCTGTTGGTGTGATGGCGCATAACACGTTGGACTCTCGTCTCTGGTATTTCTACAACGAGACTCGTATTGGGGGTTATCTCAGCCAAGGTTGAGAATGAATTGGGGGGAAGGAACTTTGGCTTTGACTCCCTCAAGACCATGAACCACGACAAGGAGGAGAAAGGGATCTTTGCCGGGCAGCGCTTATGCACCTCCGCCTCCGGCGGTGGTCCCTCAGCGGGGCTCAAGCGGGAGACATTTGCCGCCAACAATCCCTTTCTCCTCCATGTCGTGGTTCATGTTCTTGAGGGAGTCAAAGCCAAAGTTCCTTCCCCCAAATTCATTCATTCGTGTTATGCGCCATCACACCAACAGCAGAACGGTTATCCAAATAACAAGGAAGTGTACAACACTTGCGTTACAGTCCTAGACAGTGGTGTAGTCTACGTGATACGCAGGTATACGCCGTATACCCACTAGGAACGCACCAGGATTTGCGTATACCCACTTAAAAATGTGAATGGATACGTATCAATCGTCTTGTGACAGATCTTTCACTTCTGTGTTTATTTTTCGCAAATACCCGTTGGGTATAACTGCAATAAAATGCTTTAAGGAGGGGAAGTTATCTCCTACATCCACCATTCATAAAATTCCCCCTGCGCACTCGCGCTCTGCCCTGTCTCTGTTACAAAGCGCGAAGCTGCCCCTGCATCTCTGCATGTTAGTTGGCGGGCCAAGCCCCTCCTTCTCGCAGATTGAAAGTTAACAGATTGAAAAGTTAAACGCGCGAACAATTGCGCAAACAAAACAGTTAAAACAACTGGATAAAACGATAAAAAACACAACATAAACACTTAAAGAGTCCCCGGCTACATGCTACAATAACATTCAACATTACAATATGAAAAGAAAACTACAATATTTCAGTGTTTTAGTTAGTTTTAAGCCTGGCCCAAAATCAACTGCTGCCGCTTAAATTGACCCTGCAGCAGCAGATGCCATACTAGAGCTACGGAGACAAGCAAAGACACAACAGAAAAGTGTGTGTGTGTGTGTGTGTGTGTGTGTGTGTGTGTGTGTGTGTGTGTGTGTGTGTGTGTGTGTGTGTGTGTGTGTGTGTGTGTGTGTGTGTGTGTGTGTGTGTGTGTGTGTGTGTGTGTGTGTCCAGTCCTCCCATATTAATGTGTAAACCACATAACAAGTCAAAAGAAGACAATGTTTTAATCCCACTGTAGGCCTATATCTCCTTGTTACTTTTAGATGAGAACCCCTGGCCAGCCTTTCGGACTGGGTGTCAGGCTAGGGAATTTAAAAACATGCATCCTTGGTTAGAGTGGAGGGAAAGAAAGTTGGGTAAATGTCAGCCAACATGCAGTTGGTATACACAATTGAAATTCATAAAGTTAATCACTATGCAAATGAGAGTATAGCTAATTCATGGTCATTTTTAAGGTGCAGTAATTTCACATTTTTACACAATTCAATTACTGTATGGTATGTTAGATAACAACAGTAAGAGCCAAAATTAGAGCAATTGAAAGAGTGAAACATTAGTCTCCTGTCATCTCCTTGCACTGGTTAGCCAAGGTTGCAAACAGTTAATTAAATTATTTTGAGTAGATTTTGTCCTTGTTTAGCATGTGCTATTGCTACTATAGATATACAAAGGACAACTTGTCATTTTTGTGTTCTATTTGTTCATACTGTTATTACAACTGATAAACTTATTCAGCTTTCCATGATTGTTGATAATCGTTATACTCTTAAATCAGCGGGTTGTAGACCCCTGCGTTGGTGAGTGTGGTGCGACACCCCATAAGCGCCAGACACGTACACGTACCGGTGGGACGGGTTTGTACGAGGCTGGGAGGGAATCATAACAGTATACCCACTACAATAAAATAGACTACACCACTGGTCCTGGAGCTCTATATCTAAATAATATCATATAATACATAGATATCTATATCATATAACATATTGTGTGCGCCTCCAGACGATAGTATGAATCACAAACGACTTTGTCGGGTTCTGCGACGTCTCTGGTTCTTCCACTTTCACATCAACCTGAAGTCGACTGAACCGCCCGCTGCCGGCTGCCCGCTGCCGGGCGATGGTGCCTCGCGGCAACCGGCGGCATGTCGCAGTTCATGTACTTCAGCGAGTCAAACCAAAGTTCCTTTCCCCCAATTCCTTCTCAACCATGGCTCAGATAACCCCCACGACAGTCTCGTTGTGTAAATATAAGACACGTCAAAGAACCGACAAGAAACACTTGCGTTACAGTGTGTGCATTCACATTGATGTGGACGTTGAAGAACCAGGAACGTCGGAGAACCCAACGCGGTCGTTTGAGATTCATAATATCGGCTCACACAGCTTTTGGCCGTGATGATATATATTATATGATATAGATATCTGTGTAGGCTATATGATAATATTTAGATATAGAGCTCCAGGACTCCCGTGTGTTCTAGAATATTTACAGAACACGGCTAAAGGGTGTGCGCCTCGCCATTGCGATACATCCACTGTAAACAGAGCGCATGGTGGCTGCAAGCTGCTCAGGGCCACACCTCCACCCTCCTCCTTGACACGCCCACCGAAACAAGGCATTTGGGGGAAGCTCAATGTGCGACTGGCTCGGAGTGGCTGTAACTCTGCACCACGGCTGAATTTAGGGAACGAGTTTGAATACTGTGTTAGTTGCCCACTAATACCTATATTAAAGAATACATAAAATAGCATGTCATGGGACCTTTAAGTAGAAATTTTAGGTATCTTTACTTTACTCGAGTATTTTTTTTTCTGACAACTTTTTACTTTTACTCCTTACATTTTAACACAATTATCTGTACTTTCTACTCCTTACATTTTTAAAACATTCTCGTTACTCTTGGTTACGGTTTTGTTTCAAAAGTTTCAAATGTGCGCCATTCAAATATACTGATTTCGAGCGTAATTGGATGAAGCATAGAAACCCATAACACTCATTGGCTTCTCTGCGTATGACGCAAAACAAGAGGCTAACTTAAATATGCAAAGCGCGGCAAAGCCGGTCAGTGTCAAAAAGATATACTGTTGGCAACTGTCACTGCGAGATGGCTGAAGGCTCTGAAGACAGAGGAGGACATCAAACGCTTCCACATCCCTGGCCCTATCTTGAAGAGGTGTTTGAAATTGTGGGAAGCAAAAACGACTCATGGTGCATGCGCTGCAAACTTTGCCAACCAAAGAACCATGTACTTTCAGCTTTCAAGAACTCTCCGTCTAATCTCAAAAAACATATAGAGGTAAGCTCTGTATTATTATTATATTATAATAATGGTCGATTTAAAATGCTTGCTACAGCTTGACTAGTAGTGGTGCAACGGTTCACGGGTTTCCCGTGATCCGTACGGATCAACCCTCACGTTTCGGGAAGCAAGTGATCCGCGGATCGGCTGATAAAAAAAAAAGTTGTGCGTTGACGTGATCAGCGCATGTTTAGAGGACAATTCCGGTATTAACAATATCATCAAGTATCGTAGCGAAATACAGTTTATGTTGTGTTTTATTTGGCGTTCCGTAAATCCTATTGAAACGTAAACCGGAACCGGACGTGTTTATGTTTGGTTGTAGTCTTTTCGCTCGGTTCGCCGTATCGACAGTAGGGCTAGAACCGAGCGAAAAGACTACAACCAACCTCCCTTGCAATGAGCAATGAGTCTCCCAACCGAAATCAATGGATTTACAAAATGCCAAATAAAACACCACAGAGACTGTATTTCGCTACCAAACTAAAAAAAAAAAGATAAGGATGTCTGCATTGCCTTGGGAGAGTGTAGACTCTAAACTCTCCCCAGGCAATGCAGACATCCTGAATTGTAAAACCAGGGTTAGGGATAACCCTCACCCTAAATATGCCTATTTTCACAGAGAAAACACCCTAATCATCTCGGGAGATATAAGACCCTTACTGCAAATGCCCAGAAAAGAAAGCCAGGAGCAGATGCAGCAGCAGATGAAGGCCCACCACCAAAACAGGCAAAGTTATGGGAGACCAGAAGAGTGTCCCAGGCCAGTGTTGATAAAGAAGTCCTTCATTTTATCATCCAAGGCCTGCACCCACCTAATCTGGTTGAACAACAGGGTTTCGTAGATCTGGTTCATCATCTTCAGCCCAACATCAATGTGATGTCACGCAACACTGTTGTCAACAAAGTAGAGAAAGTTGCTCTTGAAATAAAAATCAATTTGAAAACTTCTCTAAGTGGAATTGAGTTCATTGCAACTACCACTGACTGCTGGACAGCATACAGGCGTGGATTCCTTGGTGTCACAGCCCATTGGATAGACCCCCAAACTATGAAGAGATGTTGCGCTGCCCTGGCCTGCAAACAGCTGAAAGGGTCACATTCTTTTTCTGCCCTTGCCAGTGCTCTGAATGAGATCCACACTGAGTTTAACATCCGTGACAAGATTACCCGCACCACAACTGACAACGGCTCGAATTTTTTAAAAGCTTTTAGATTGTATGGTCAAACCAACGAAAACATCAACAATCCAGCACCTACAGCAGCGAGTGATGAAGAAGATGATGATGGTGGTGAAGATGAGAATAATGAAGACCAGGATAGCGTGGAGTTTGTTGAAGCTGGAGCCAGATTAGATGAAGATGACTGCCTGGAGTATCAGCTTCCAAAACACCATCGTTGCGCCTGCCACCTTCTGAACCTGGTGTCAACTGTTGATGTTGAGGAGGCAAATGTCAGCACGGTGTACAAGCGGGTCTCACGTTCAACGTTTTCAAAGTGCTGGAGCCTTTGGAATAAGAGCGCCAGATCCACCACAGCAGCTGAGATCATTGAAGAAAATTGCAAACTCCAGCTTTTGAGGCCTAACGCTACAAGATGGAATTCACTTTTCTTAGCAGTGGAAAGGATTGTGAGAATTGCAAGAGAACAAGGAGAAGGAGCCATCACAGCTGTTTGCAGTGCACTTAAGATCCCCATGTATGTACCTGCCTGCATTTACCATTTTGAAAGCTGAATTATATATTTTTCACTTTGAATTGAAAAGCTATTAAACACTATATACAATCTATTAACTACCCCTCTGCACAGATGATTAGCATTTTAAAATTGGTTTGTTATTGAATTGAAGGTGTTCAATGAAATTAATATGAAATGTTGTGTATTATTTGTTGTTTTAATAGGTTCACTCCTGTCGAGATTGCATTTCTGACAGAATATGCAAAGACGATGAGACCGGTCGCAAAGGCCCTTGATGTTCTTCAAGGAGAGACCAATGTGCATATGGGGTGGTTGGTCCCTACAATAACGCTTCTCAAGGCTAAGCTCCAGCACTTTTGCATTTCCTCAAAGTTCTGTGGGCCCTTGATTGATGCACTCCTAGCAGGCATTGAAAAACGGTTCGGACAAATCCTTGCCGATCCAGAGCTGATTGCTGCAGCAATCCTAGTCCCAAAATTCAAGACTAGCTGGACCAGTGATGAATGCATCCTAAAACTTGGTAAGTGTTGCACTGTTTGCTTTTTGATAGAAGCTAATAGAGGATATTCCTGCTTTGAAGTATCTCTAACATACTAACAGTGCAAACCAATGACAGCGTAGCAACGATGTGTAATTCTAATTCCCATGCATTTCAACAGGAGACAATCCATTGTGACATAGACCACCGTTTTAAGCGAAACCAGCAGAAAAAGTTTAATCCTTGAAAAATTGCAGGACTGTGGTGTTTGGGCTTGTTGTTTTCCTGTTATGTTATATAAAGACAAGTGACTAGATAGCATACTAACTGTCTATCCTGCTAACTAGCTCACTAGTCAAGTCTCTTATGCTATTTCCACACCCTACACCACGCCTACTCAAAGCGTTGGAAGCGTAATGCACCATAAGAAATTACGTAGGAAATCAAAAGCAATCTTTATTTGTAAGCCATATAAAGTTGATAAAAATCATAATGCCATCTTTCAGTGTTGTAATTTCAATGTTTTAATCCAGGTCCATGGTCCAATTTGGTCCTATTTTTGTTTTTCTATTCCATAGGCCTTGACTATATCAAAAGTCACTTGAAAGACCAAGTTGTGGAGAATCAAGGAGAGAGCTCCCATTCTTCAGAGGAGGATGATTTATTTTCTGCAATCAAACAGACCAGTTCCCAAGAAACTGCCAAACAGCTTGAGATTTACCTTGGATGCCAAGGTGATACAGTTGAGATACTGAAGTCTTTCCCGGCAGTATGCAACCTTTCATTGAGACTTAACACCGCACTCCCAGCCTCAGCAGCCTGCGAGAGACTGTTTAGTGCAGCGGGACTGATCTTCAGACCAAAAAGGGCACGTATTGGTTCCAAGAACTTTGAAAATCAGCTTCTTTTGAGGCTAAACAGAAGATTCTGGTGATTGTATAGGGTATGCCATTGTACTCTTTCTGTCCTACACAAACTACTGACGTACACTGTCTCACACGGACCGAAATGCTCCTGTGACACCAATGGTGTTGGAAGTTCAATAGTTTATCTCCAGTTTTACTACCCAGTTTTTGAAAGGGATTATGGACAAGCATCCCTCCCTCACACACACTCTCTTTCTTTCTCTCACACACACACTCTTTCTTTCTTTCTCTCACACACACACACACACACACACACTCTCTTTCTTACTCCACACAGACTGATACGCACTTCGCAGTCTATTTATCTCCTCCACAGGCACTCAAGTTCTCTACAGTCTGTTGCTCCTAAAATAATGTCCTGGTAGTTTTGCAGGCCAGGGTATGTCATGAATATTACGACCTCAGTTGTGAGGTTTTTGAATTCCAATAAAATTTGAGAAAAACATGCTCTTCGAGTTTGTGGTCCTTGACAGCATTATTATATTTTTTGTCTGTCATTTTTTTACCATGTCTTGGGCTCCATGTAGCACTAATCAGCTTTCAATTAAGCTATTTCTTACAGTCGTGTCAATTATATGAGGTCCATTAGTTTAGCTTTAAATGTTTAAAAAATATATATATATTACGGTTACTTTTTACTTTTATACTTTAAGTAGATTTTAGAGCCTGTACTTTTCTACTTTTACTTAAGTAAAGCGGTTAAGTTGATACTTTTACTTTTACCAGAGTCTTTTTAAAATCCAGTATCCATACTTTTACTTAAGTAACGAATGTGTGTACTTTTGACACCACATATGTAACACTTCGACTAATCTTTTAGCCCAATTATTACGATAGAAACGCGAGTTTCTTAATTTGAGAACCAAGCACATTGATTGTGTTCGTTTGAGACCACTTAATAATAATACACATAACGAGGATATAGCTCAGGGAATTACATTAACCCATATATTTTCAAACTGTTCATATTTCCATATACATTCACCAAACAACCCTCAAATAAACCCACAGTCCAGATTCCCCAAGTCTTTTCCGCCGATGTGATCTGATAACCGCGTTAATAAGCGGCCTACATTTGCGTGCCCCTTGCGCACACTCGCGCGTTCTCCCTCTAGTTCAAAGCAAACAAAAAAGAATATCCAAACAAAATCCCCGATGTCCCCGAACAAAACTCCGCAAGCAACTGTCTCAGACAACGAGACAATCAAGTTGTGGGCCAGTAAAGGCTGCATTTTAACCGAATTCGGCCTATAACCTTATACATATAATAGTCTAGCTATATATGTCAAATGTATCATGATATGCTGTAGGCCTGCGTATAGGCTAGTTTTTTATAATATAAATATTTAAATATTGTCATACCTGAACTACATTCCCCATAGAAAAAGCACACTGTGTAACTTGGTGTTAAAACCCTCTTCAGTAGAATATAATATAACCCCTATTTGGCGTTTTTCAAAACAAGTTACATCCGGTGGCTTGTAGGGGGCGCGGGGAGGAGGGTGTGTTTAGGTAGTAGTATTCTTGCCTATTGTACAAAAGGAATGTTGTCGCGAGTGTGCTTGTGGAAAGGAATGTTTTAGTGCATGTGCGTGCGTGTATGTGTGTGTGTTTTGGTGTGTGTGTTTTCTCGTAAGGGAGGGGGGATTGCTGTGTGTGTGTGTTCGTGTGTGTGTGTGTGTGTGTGTGTGTGTGTGTGTGTGTGTGTGTGTGTGTGTGTGTGTGTGTGTGTGTGTGTGTGCGTGTGTGTGCGTGTGTGTGTGTGGGGGTTAACAGGTGGTTCTTGGTTATTGGTTATATGAACATCCTTTCTGTACCGACAGCGATATATTGATGCACTTCTTATGACAAATGTACTTATTGTAAGTCGCTTTGGGTAAAAATGTCTGCTAAATGCCATAAAAAGAGATGGGGTTAATCTGTGCCTAAAGACTGGTGGGGGGCAGTGACTCAGCCGACGCCATATGCAATGTGCAAAGGAATGTTTTCGTGGTTGTGCGTGTGTGTGTGTTTTGATGTTTGTGTTTTGGTGTGCTTGTAGGTGCTTGTATGTCTGTGTGCTTGTATAATGTGTGTGTATGTGTGCGTATTGTAATCAAGTTTTATCTAATATATTTTTCTATGAATCCTCTTAATACGTCAAACTCATGACGAGTGCATCAACGGGATATATCCATATGTGGTAAACGTGGGTTCACCAACGGTCCAGAGGGAAACGGGGGAAGATATGGGCGATAGTTCACATAGACGACTAGTTATTATGAAACTATTAACAACTATTCTATTAATTTCATCAAATAATTTGTAGGTGTATTAACTTTGCTCATTTTCAACGGTAAATGGCAAATGACCCCGTAGAGGACGGGTTGGAGTGAATCCCCTACCCCTGACGCAGATAAGGGAATCCCTATTGTGTCTAGGGATCCGATCACTCAGGTGGGTGGGGGTCGGGGGTAATGATTAGTATACGGGCAAGTCTTTTGTGGAAGCAGTGACCCAGCCGACGACACTATGCCGACTGACTGTAAGTATTCATCTGCACTGTGTTATATTTTGGATATATCATGACTATGAAAATGTGCATCTATTGTCTATATCTTACTCCGTTTTACTCCATCACTCTATTATTATTATTATTATTATTATTATTATCATGTTTAGCATTGCTATCCCACTATTATCATTATTAGTAGTTTATGTGTGTAGAAAAAGCGGCTAAAACAAATTTCTGTTATGTGGTAGGTCTGTCTGATGCGGGTCTCGGAATAAGCATTGAACAGCTGCTGGGGGTCTGAACAACTTGGGGCTGGGGCCAGCAGTTGTAAGCTAATACAACATGTACAAAGAATATATGAATATATAAGAAGTTATTTTGAAAATGTTATTGCATTCAGACATCATAATCCGTTTCGTCCATCACATTATGTTTCATCCGTAGGCCAAAGAGCTGCACAGACATAAATTTTCTTACAAGTATGGGAAGGAAGATCCGTATGATGTTCTATGCAATAAGGCGGGGACTATTTCCGAATCACTTCAGACCTGCGATAGGTTTAAAGACAAGGCTTCCAAAAACCAAGGCAAAGATCTTGTTATTTTAACATCTAATAAAAGAGCTATTAGTATGCATTTTCCATGCCACAAAATGACCAAGAATGGCATTGAAACCCTCGCAATTAGGTACATCAGTGCAGGAAGGAACCAGACAAACACCACAAGCAGTAAGCACAAAAAGGAAAATCGTGGAGAGATGGTAATATTTGATGTGAAAACAACTGGCGGTACTAACATTCTTACTAAGGGCTGAGAAAGTTAGTGGATGAGGTTACTGTGTATGGCTACAAAGGTCAAACAGTGAGAGAAGCGCTGGAGCAAGATGGACGTTTTAGTGATGAGGTATTACAAATCAATTATTCTCTGCAGGACACAAAGGATGGTAAACGTACGGAAATGTCCACCCATGCAGATTTTCTTGAAGGTAGATGTTTCAAGATAACAAGAGGTTACCGCTAAAAAACACTGTGATAGTTAAACGTCTGTGCGTGGTCTACAACATACGTAGGGTCTTTCATTATGACGCCATACTTACTAATGGATATTAGCTATTAGGCCGTAGTGATAAAGAAGTGGTACGAGTTTTGTACAGACTATGGGTATAGTTTTACGTCATGAATTCTTTAATGCTAAAAAATAGGCTATGTTAATGTTATTTAATAATTTTAAAACATGTGGAACTCAACGTAAATGGAGACCACAGATCTGTTTGATAAAGAAACAAAGAAATGTTACCTAACTGAATGATATTAATATATTTTGTACAAAATATATTAATATACTGTCTATTCAGACAGAGCCTCCGCCTAAATAAGAATTTAAATGAAACCTCATGCTTTTAGATCGATTTTCCCGTGGGTGCAATCATCAGCCCTATTTGAAATAGATCTCTGTCTATTCATCATACCTTTGAACCGATTCTGTCAGTGCAGAAACGGTGCAAATGACAAATTATTTCTCTGCTGATCAACACTACGAATGGCCAAAAGACTTGTATGCCCCACTTGTAACCCCCTCCTTAAATAAATACTATGGCAGAATTTTTTTTTTTTTTTCGTCGCCCTGGATTCCCTCGAAAAAAGCCAACAGGTTTTTTGATTGGATTTTGGATTGTTGCAGAAACATTTGCATCTTTGAAGCACCTCCTCAAAAACTGAAAATAAATAAAAATAACCGTGCTCCAAAGAACAATGTAAACCAATGCATTCTGAATGGGAGTGTTTCTCCGATTTTTCCATGCTACACAGAACTAAATGTAAACCCATGCAAATAAAGACTTCATGGTCATAATAATTTAAATATCATTAATCTCCTGAGTGTGTAGGGTGGTATTCTATTTTTTTCAACGGGGCTGCATCCAGTCACTTGACCGTCATGGTTGCTATGATGGTTGCTATCGACCGCCCCCCTCTAATCCTTACATGGCTCTAAAAACCACGCGTCAAAGGAGCTGCCGTCAATTGTCCAGCTGTGTCTACACACCTCAAGCCACAAATTTACACCTCCATCCCACAAAAAATGGGGACTAGAAACTCGTCTAAACTGCAGAAAATAAAAACATCCAAGCTGCCTTTTAAGGATACCTTGGAATATCTGTCTGTTTTTTAACCATCGGACCCTAGTTTACAACAAAAACAACACAATTGACGGCAGCTCCTTTGCCGCGTGGTTTTTAGAGCCATGTGCGTTTTAGAGGGGGCGGTCGATAGCAACCACCATAGCAATCATGACGGATGCAGTGACTGGATGCAGCCCCGTAGAAAAAACTAGAATACCACCCTACACACTCAGGAGATTAATGATATTTAAATTATTATGACCATAAAGTCTTTATTTGCATTGGTTTACATTTCGTTCTGGGTAGCATGGAAAAATCGGAGAACACTCCCATTCAGAATGCTTTGGTTTACATTTCGTTCTTTGGACACGGTTATTTTTATTTATTTATTTATTTTCAGTTTTTGAGGAGGTGCTTAAAAGATGCAAATTTTTCTGCAATAATCCAAAATCCAATGGAAAAACCCGTTGGCTTTTTGTCAAGGGAACCCAGGGCGACGCTCACTTCCGGGTTGGCCAACACACGTCATCCCTCCACCACTCTATACTGTAAAAAAACATGTTCCAGTTGAATGATAATGCATGAATTTATTCTTTATTCTGCCATAGTAACACGGTAAATAAATGGAAAAAAATAGGCTGAGAACGAATTCGTATTTACGATATGTTCAATAAAACGTAATCACAGACAAAATACGTTTTTTAGACAAACGTAATTGAGAATGCCGAATAGTTCTCTGGGAACGTAATTTTTTATGAGAAAGGGTTGCTCTGTCAGTTGTCAAAAAAAGCGGACGGACGTGGTCTCTATAGCAACGACCTCAGCTACCCAACACTGATCAAAAAAACGATTGTTTCTCTCAATCAAAGCACAAAACAGGACAACTGAAGCCCATAGCCTTAACCCATACACGTGTATAATTAACGAGGACACGTTGGTGTAGTTGTGTGGAGGAATGTCACAGATTTCACTGTAAAATCGCCGTTAATGTGCAGCCATCGGTTCTTCCGTTAGCCAATGAGATGAATGCTCATAGCTTCATATATTGCCGTGGAGGGATTACATTGCAATGCGTGGAAAACCCCCTGCGTCGAAAAAAGAAGCACATGGTCCTCCGTTAGCCAATGGGATGAATGCTCATAGCGTCTCTATGTGCAGCCATCGGCTCTTCCGTTAGCCTATGGGATGAATGCTCATAGCTTCATGTATTGCAGTTGAGGGATTACATTGCCATAGATCATGGCACTTGTTGGGTTGCTAAGCCATTATTTATTGAGACTGTTGACTGACTGTTTGTTTGTGTTGTAAGTGGTTCGGGGGGGCAGCCTTTATGCGCATGCTCGCCTCTTCTTCTTATTTATTTTTCTTCTGGATTTCTGTAGCAGAAGCAGCGCCCCTTATGGGCCTGGCATGTGTACTACAGCAATTCTACATATCTACTACATAGATACTCCGAAACCGGATAAATTGAAACCGGAACGGTTTTGTCCGTTTCGGCTTTGTGTGGACGGGGCCTCTATGTGCAGCCATCGGGTCCCCCGTGAAGGGGTTACATTGTAACGAGTTGAAAACCCCATGCGTCGAAAAAAGAAGCACAAGGGTATCCTCTTGCGTCAGAAACTGAAGCCAAAGTCACTGACTGTTCGTCAAAAGTCGACGCGCTCGGAGTGAGAATGTGTTGCAAAAACACATCGATGGTCAAAAAGTGATTCTAGCGCTCTGAAAAGCATTTTGCACGCATAAAAACAAGAAATGTTGATATCTTTGTCAATTTCAATGCAAACGTGTTACTAAGCTTACCAAATGGTTATAGGGCCATACTCCACCATTTGGAAGTGGAATACATTAGTTTTGAGCAAAATCAACAATGTAAGGTCAAAAACACATTGTTGGTGAAAAAGTGATTCTCTTGCCCTGAAAAGCATCTTGCACGCGTAAAAACAAGAAAGGATGATATCTCTGTCAATTTCAATGCAAACGTGTTACTAAGCTTACCAAAGGGTTACAGGGCCATACTCCACGATTTGAAGTGGAATACATTCGTTTGGAGCAAAATCAACAATGTAAGGTCAAAAACACATTGTTGGTCAAAAAGTGATTCTAGCGTTCTGAAAAGCATTTTGCATGCATAAAAACAAGAAATGTTGATATCTCTGTCAATTTCAATGCAAACGTGTTACTAAGCTTACCAAATGGTTATAGGGCCATACTCCACCATTTGGAAGTGGAATACATTAGTTTTGAGCAAAATCAACAATGTAAGGTCAAAAACACATTGTTGGTGAAAAAGTGATTCTCTTGCCCTGAAAAGCATCTTGCACGCGTAAAAACAAGAAAGGATGATATCTCTGTCAATTTCAATGCAAACGTGTTACTAAGCTTACCAAAGGGTTATAGGGCCATACTCCACGATTTGGAAGTGGAATACATTAGTTTTGAGCAAAATCAACAATGTAAGGTCAAAAACACATTGTTGGTCAAAAAGTGATTCTAGCGCTCTGAAAAGCATTTTGCATGCATAAAAACAATAAATGTTGATATCTCTGTCAATTTCAATGCAAACGTGTTACTAAGCTTACCAAATGGTTATAGGGCCATACTCCACCATTTGGAAGTGGAATACATTAGTTTTGAGCAAAATCAACAATGTAAGGTCAAAAACACATTGTTGGTGAAAAAGTGATTCTCTTGCCCTGAAAAGCATCTTGCACGCGTAAAAACAAGAAAGGATGATATCTCTGTCAATTTCAATGCAAACGTGTTACTAAGCTTACCAAAGGGTTATAGGGCCATACTTGGAAGTGGAATACATTAGTTTTGAGCAAAATCAACAATGTAAGGTGATGAAGAGAAAGTTCTCTCACGGACACGTCGGACAGCGAAATATTTGATTTAATCTTAAGGCATGATCATGGGAAAAGTACTGGCAGCAAAGATTACCAAGAATACATTCAGCGAGAAAATAGGTGAACAAGATTCTTATAGGCAAACGTTTTCATTGTGGGTAGGGAGTGGGAGTGACCTAAGGCCAAGTAAATGTATAATACAATGGGTGGATATTGGACATGTCTGCAGGTTTGTAAGACATGGCTGTAAACAGTTTACACAACAAAGAAGTGAGTCGATTGGCCTGGTCTCGATACCAGACTGACTGGCTCCAGTGGGAACTCAAATACGAATTAACTTAACCTCTCTCAGTTAAAAGAGGGGAAGGGATGTGTTTTAAGTTACAGGGAGAATGTATACAGTTCCTTCTAATGTAATAATTATATAAACAAGGTTAATATAATTTGTATGTGATTGTATATTTATAGTTATGATTGATATTTCCACGACAGTTCCTCCCTTTTTGATCATAAGATTAAATTCAAAGAAATTAGTAAAAATCAATCATTAATAAAGTAATCAATATGTACATTAGTAAAATTGCAAATTCAAAGAAATTAGTAAAAGTAAAAGTAATCATTAATAAAGTAATAAAATGAAAGTCAAAGAAATTAGTAAAAGCAATCATTAATAAAGAAATAAAATGAATTTCAAAGAAATTAGTCAAAATAAACAATAAAGCAATAAATATGTACATTAGCAAAACTTGTAAATAGAGAGCTTAAGATTAACTATGTGTCAATCATTAATAAAGCCATAAAAATGTACAATAGTAAAAATTATGTTTGGTATGTTAGGTCACTCATTTTCCATTTGGTATCTCTTCATTGGAGTAAGGGGCCTATTCTGATTTGTAGTAGGAGTAGAAAGCGTCTGCCATAGCACATGGGGATAGCGCTACGGCCATCAAGGGTAATTCTGAGGATACAGAGTGGGGTCTGATTCCACAGACCTTGGTGGTGTTGAAGTGGGTTTGAATTGCAGCAAGTAGGTTTGCAAACTGGTTGTGTGATGATGTGGTTAGCTGGGGTTCCGCTATGGTCGGGAGTCGGTCGTTGTTACTGGTGGTTGCGTTGCATTGCTCTGCTGGGCTCATCAGGAGTATTATGCAGATCAGGGTAGGGGTGTTCCATCCGAGGCGTTGGTGCTTTCCTCTTCCGGAGGTGCTGGGCGGCATTGGCTTGCATGGATCTATTCTGGTTTTCCTTGGAGTTTGACTGCAGTCCTCGTGGTCAGTAACGCCTGGATTGGTCCTTGCCACCTGGGGAGGAGAACATTTGGGTTAAGTGACTTTAACATGATCATATCACCAGGATGAAAGCCATGGGTAGGGCTGTCAGATGGTATTGGAATAGAGAAAAACGCTGAGCACAGATCAATTACTGTGTAATGTGTGGAATCTGAAGGGATTGATGACAGTATTGTATGTGTGTCTGGTACTATGGGTGTGATAGGAACAACGCAATTGTGGACTGCTCTCAAATCTTGTACAAATCTCCATTCATCTGGTCTCCCTGGCTTCGGGAGGGGCAATATGGGTGTGTTACAAGGACTAGTAGTTGTTTCCTTTAGAATACCTTGAGATAAAAGAGAAGTTATTACTGGCTGAATTCTATCTAATGCTTCGGGGGACAAACGATACTGTCGAATACAAGTTAAAGTAGCATCTGACTTTAATGTAACTTTAAAAGGTGGTGAAGAGGTTACAAATCCTGCATGATTTTTATGCATGGCCCATAGCTGGATGGTACCTGGGATAAACTCTGGGGTAACTGTAATCAGGAGACGGCTTCTGTTGATATTCTATTGGTACGAGTACGACGTTGTTAAACAATGTAGCGTTACAATGAAAGGTTTCAAAAGGCAACATTTGCGTTAGACCAACGGCGAGCGATGGGGACGTTTTAGACAAACTTTGAATGTTTTCGATATTGCAGATATCAACACTAGGTTTTCCTAACAATCTCCACAAGTAAGCAGTAGTTACTTCGGTATGCGTTAACAATTGGGAAGCCTGAATCAACTTATCATCGGGTATTCGCATAAACAAACCATCCGGAGTGCAAAAGATTACTGCATTTAGTTTACACAACATATCTCGTCCCATTAAATAAACAGGAGAGGATGGAGAGATTAAAAACGTATGTTCCAACTGGACATGTGATACAGTAGTAGGAACCGATTTTGATATTGTTTCACTCATCGCAATGCCAGCAATACCAACCGTTCTCAATGTTTGGTTACTTTCTTGTAAAATACCAGTTTTGTTAATAGCTGATACTGTAGCACCAGAATCGACAAGAAATTCAAAATGGTTTTGTCCTACCTGCACGGAGCATTTTGGATTTCCGGTGGGGGTGGAAGACAGTTGAAGAAGCGTTGCCTGGATCGTTGTTTCCTTCTCCAAGGGGTCCTAGTAATGATTATACTCACCTTAGCGTTGGAGTGGGTTCTTCATGGTGTGGGGGCGCGGACTGGTTCCACGGGCGGGGCCGACGGTTTGGCCTCGTCGCTGTGTTTCCTTCTGCAATATTTCTCCTGATGACCAATCTTTTCGCAGTAATAGCATCTGGGGGGTTGTCCGTCACGTGTGTCCTTTCAATACCAGTCGCTGTGGTAATCGTTTTCTGTTTTATTAAAATCTTTAACGTGACTTTCTTTCTAATTGAAATCGTGTTGGTCTCGGTCGTTCTCATTAGTACTTTCTCCGTACTCCTGGGTCTGTTTTTGGAACGGTCTTTTGTTCCGTTCTTTGTAGTTGTGCTGTAGAAACATTCCTGCTTGATGGTTACTTTGGTTAGTTTTCTTTTTATCTTTAAACATGCCCAAGCGTTCCATATTAGCCAATTGTGTGGTTGGTTGAGTTAGTGTTTTTTTCTGCCATTGCAAATCAGTTAGAATGAGAAGAGAGCGAGTTTGTGGGTTAAGGCAGTTTATAAACGTTTGCACAGTAAACATCATATTTGAGTCCATTGTTATTTTCGGGCATTGCTCAATTTGACACGGCTGTGACAACCCGGTATCACGCGATTGCGTGCTCATGCGCACGAACGTTAATCTATTGAAGCGTGTTCCAGAGTACGATAGTCCGACTTTTTGCGTGCTACACAGAACGAAATGTAAACCAATGCTTTCTGAATGGGAGTGTTGTCAGACAATGAACGTGCTCCACAAAACGGTACGAGAGAGAGAGAAAGAGAGAGAGGGAGGGACAGAGAGAGAGAGAGCGAGAGAGAGGCTTCAGAAAGGGTGTGCGCAGATAGTACAGTGCACCCTAGTTATGTTTATGCCAAAACCACAAATGCTATATGTATATATATTGCCTAATTATATATATTGCCTATATATATATATAGGCTATATATATAATTAGGCTATAATTATATTATTTAGCGTGTAATGAGACAATCTATAGCCAAATTGTCGAAGATGCCCGAGAATCTCCGGGGATATCAGCATGGGAAATCGGCGAATCAGACCCATGAACCTATAAAGAAAGACGTCATCTCAAGCGGGAGAGAACGTTTGCGGTGCTGGTTTGTGTCACGTAAGTACAGTGCCGTGTTCTGTTGGGAAAAATAACCTGCTGAGTACATCACATGTACATTATAAATAAAGCTAACTCCTACCCTAGCCTGATGAGCACATCACATGGACACATTACAATATAGTCAACTCTTGCTCTAACCCAACGAACACAAACATGATAATATATAGTCAGGTCAAGGCCGGAGCTGAAGGCCCCATCTCCCAGGCAGGCAGATGGTGGACACTCAGACAATGCACCAGTCATTCTCAAGAACGGGAGAGCCACATTAATTTATCACACAGGAGACATTTTGAGAGCTCTTCCCCGTTAGGAGGAACCAAAAGATACCCCTGCCCACACCAGGGGCCTGAGAGCCACATTAAATGATCACACACGAGACATTTCAGGGGGGCACTCCCCGTTTTAATTTATCACACCGGAGACACGAGGAACTCTCCCCTGTTACGAAGCTCTCTCAGGGCCTGGGAGCCAAGACCAAGCAAAACACACAGAACCACACACACCTCAAACGCACACACCTCATCGAGAGGAGGATACAGCATAAAAACTGTACCACACAGGGACTCTTCTCCCTCTTCTTCTGAAGCAGACCTTCCACGGAGGCGAAGCTCCGGACGAACCATCAGCGCTGATTAGGGACTTAGACATATTCGATTTCTCACGCTTTATGACTCTGTATAACCGTTGCCACTTTACTTAATAAATCCAAGGTCCTCGTGCCGATAGACTTTATTACCTCTCCGTCTCATTTTATCTGGTCCAGTAGCTAGACAGACCGTTTTTCCCCACAATTTGGTGACCCCGACGTGATCTTTCGTTGAATTGAACCGCAACTGGGAAACGAGAGACGGAGAGCGGCGCGACCTCGGGACCCCGGAGCACCGGACCGATTCCTGCAGTCTCACCTCGCGGCCGCCCAACAAAAGGTAGGCAGAACCTGTTGATAAAATCCAAACTCTGCATAGTTATATAGGAACCACATTAGGAGGTGAGACTGTGAGAGCGGTTCGCTACGGGATATCTCGTGGGGACGAATAGGACTGCATCCCAGCATTTCCCCATAAACCCGATTGACCCTGAACGCGTGACACATCGAATATCGGCTCGTTGCATGGTGGAAGAATACCCTCGAGACCATAGGGCCTATAAGAATCGGGCATAGTGATACAAGACTACCGATGGCCAAGTAATGGATGTGTAATAAATACACTTATGTCTTAAGGGGGTTAGAGTTCCTCGGGTGGGGTTAGAGTCCCCACCTATGTCTTAAAGGGGTTAGAGTCCCTCGGGGGGGGGGGGTTAGAGTCCCCACCTATGTCTTAAAGGGGGTTAGAGTCCCCACCTATGTCTTAAAGGGGGTTAGAGTCCCTCGGGGGGGGGGGGTTAGAGTCCCCACCTATGTCTTAAAGGGGGTTAGAGTCCCTCGGGGGGGGGGGTTAGAGTCCCCACCTATGTATTAAAGGGGGTTAGAGTCCCTCGGGGGGGGGGTTAGAGTCCCCACCTATGTCTTAAAGGGGGTTAGAGTCCCTCGGGGGGGGGTTAGAGTCCCCACCTATGTCTTAAAGGGGGTTAGAGTCCCTCGGGGGGGGGGTTAGAGTCCCCACCTATGTCTTAAAGGGGGTTAGAGTCCCTCGGGGGGGGGTTAGAGTCCCCACCTATGTCTTAAAGGGGGTTAGAGTCCCTCGGGGGGGGGGTTAGAGTCCCCACCTATGTCTTAAAGGGGGTTAGGGTCCCTCGGGGGGGGGTTAGAGTCCCCACCTATGTCTTAAAGGGGGTTAGAGTCCCTCGGGGGGGGGGGTTAGAGTCCCCTTCATTGTTTGTGTATTAAATAATTCTATGTGGTAAGAAGTTTAGAGTCCTTTATCAGGGATAGAGTCCCTTTGCAGAGGAAACGGTGCCTAGGGCATGAGTGACACACAGAGAGAATAAGATAAACTAGGCTCGTTGCGTGGTGAAAGAACACCCTCGAGGACTAAGGCTCGCCGCCCTTGATAAGTGAATCTGAGGCGCCCGAAGAAGCACAACGATTTCTTGGCCATATATTCATTGCATATGCGGGGACTAACGGACAGACACCTGAACTGACGCAGACTAGGGATAGCAGAGACCTCTCACCCCCACCTTCACGACCAGAGAGCAAGTGCGTGTGTATGGAGTCGAGAACGAGAGTCGGCGTGGGTGGAAGAATAGGAGAGCATGGGTGAAAGAGAGAGACAGAGAGACAGTGTGTATGCGCGTGAGAGTGAGAGAAAGGCTGTGCGCGACTCTGTGTGTGCGCGTGTACGCAAGAGGTGGTTTCTGTGTGTGTAAGAGGCTGTGGGAGACAGAAGGAGAGGTCCGTTGATATGTTTCTGTGTGCGTCTGCGAGAGACAGAATGAAAAGTCTGTCGATATGTTTCTGTGTGCATCTGCGAGAGACAGAATGAAAAGTCTGTTGTTATGTTTCTGTGTGCGTCTGCGGGAGACAGAATGAGAGGTCCGTTGATATGTTTCTGTGTGCGTCTGCGAGAGACAGAATGAAAAGTCTGTTGTTATGTTTCTGTGTGCGTCTGTGAGAGACAGAACGAAAGGTCTGTTGATATGTTTCTGTGTGCGTCTGCGGGAGACAGAATGAGAGAAGTCTGTTGATATGTCTCTGTGTGTGCGTTTAGAGGAGACAGAGTGAGAAAGGTCTGTTTAGGTGTGTGTGTGAGAAGGAGCGAGAGAGATAGACAAGGAGAGCTAAAGTCGGAGGACGATCGAGAGGGACCATTTTCCCTCTAGACAGTTGGAGGTAGCGATAGAGTGCGTGTTTTTCTAACAATGAACGGTTGTTTCAGGACCACGAGAAGGGGCTCTGTATGGTTTTCAGGCCCAGAGTGTAATCCCCTTTCTCATATGTGTAGTCCTCCCATTTGAGGTCCCCGTCCACCATATTTGAAGTCCTCTACTCCACCTCATGTTGTAGTTCCCCTCCCTAAAATTGTATGGAAGTTAGAACCTGTGAGGGTGTTTTGGTTCGGCCTGACGAGGCCTGTACCAATTTCGGTGGTCAGCTTCTAGTTTTGTGTATATAGAAATTTGGAAAGGGGGAGCAGTATTAAGTTATACATAATAAAGTGAAAAGTTATTTGTGAATGAAGGGACAGAAGGATCTTTTTGTGTGTGAGAGATAGTTATTAGGCCTTGTTCCATGATGGAGAGTTGAGGATGTTGCATTCCAGGCTTATCTGTTAACGGTCCTAGCTGCTGCTTGACCCTAAGGGGAGTGAGGAAGGGTGAGAGAGAGAGAACACATTTCCCCCCCCATTTGTCGAGCTACACCATTCAGGCAGTACAGAGAGACACACTAACACACAGTACAGAGAAAGGAAATAGAGTGTGTTCAACTGAAAGCGTGTGGTGGCCATACGCCATAAAATACCACATATCCAAGGAATGCAGGTAGAGCTCTGTTGAGTTTTCAGGCTTTGATAAATTTGTAGTTCCCTGTCTGCCATGTTTGAAGTTCCTTGTAGTCTCTGTCCATAGGTTTCACCTGAACAACCCCTCTGCTGGCCGAGAAAAGGAACTACCCATGGTTTCTCTCACACCCAGCCCCCAGAGCACACTCGCTTTCAAGGCGTTATGGCCGCACCCAACGTGGGAGGGAGACACAGAGAGAGAGAGAGAAGCCACATTCCACCCTTATCTGTTGTCTTGCACCAAACAGCACCCCGTACTGAGGAGGGAGAGAGAGCGTGTTCTCCCGAAGGAGGGAGAGAGAAACAGGGAGACACACAGTGGATATTCACATTATGGCTAATTTGTTTTAGTTTTAGTTTTGTTTTTTGTCTTCCTAGGACAACAGTTATCATTCATGATGATGAACATCGAAGTTCATGAGGAGGTTATAAGGACAATAACGTTGATACTTTAATAGGACAACAGTGATGCTAATCTAATGCAATTGGACTAAAGAAGGTGTTGCTATTAACTAAGTGATTCATATTATTTTCACACAGGAAAGAATAATTGAATAAATATGGATATGATAAAGATGAGGATAATAATTAAAAAAAAAAATATATACATAAAGTAAAAACGTAATCTTGATAAACTGTACAAGTAGGACTACACCTATTAAAATATGGGGTGTATCTCTTTGGTCAAGGATGACAGGTGGATTGATGCCACATCTGCTGGGAAGGGATCCTACATGCTATGTTGTCAATTTGGATTCGGAAGTAGTGGGTTTACCTTTCAAATGCCACTACTGCTGCTGCAACACTTTAATAATTTTAACTCTGATAAATGACTTTTTGTTTTATAGTTTCCCTGAGGTGTATTCATTACGCACACACACTTGGCTGCATAGGGCAGTTGGGGCTGAAGACTCTGTCTCCATCCCTCCACTTTGCGATCTATACCACCATATGGGTGGGGATTGATTGTATCTTCCAGGTACGGCATCCTGCAGCGAGTCAGTATGGAAGGCTGGTTAGCCAACGACGGGTAAGATCCCACCTTGACACCCGGGACGACCTAAGGCAGGCACAGTCACGATTACTTGGCAGAGTCGCTGTGGGCACTGGCTTACTTGATCATGAAGTCACGAGCTGCAACAATCATAGGAAGTGCCGGGTGGGGTGTAAGGTGGAGGAGGAACAGGAGTCAGATATGTCAGCTCTTGCAGCAGAGGTGGTCTTGGAACGGGGCATGTCGCGTTTTATTTTATTTTACCTTTGTGGTATAGAAGCCCACTAACACATACGTTTTTCGGATTAGTGCATGACTTTGGAACAGCGTGGTTTCAGGCGGCTGATGGTAAACCCACCCATATTGGGCTTTGGTTTTGGACACACTGGTTCGATTTCCCTTCCCAAAAGATTGGCTTTAATTTGCTGATGGTTAAGGTTAGACGTTTCGACGTTGGTTAAATAAAGACTAGTCTGTGTCTACAATCCTCAAACCACAAGGTATGGTGGAGAGAGGAATGGGACGCTTAAGACAAAGATTAACAAAATTAAATTAGAGTACTAAATTAAAGGACTAATGCACTACGACTGACACTAATGAGTTATCGCATGAAAACTAACAGAACGACACATCTAACCCCGCATGAAATGCTTTAGGGTCGACCCATGCCTTCACTTAACATTCGAGGGTCCCAAAAGGGACTTCCATTAGAGTAATTAGAAATAGAATTAAGGAAAATATGTTTGAACATCTAACTGTTGTACATAAGTTTGTAATTCCAGCAAGAGAAACACAAAGTTCCAGGGCCAGAGGAGGAGCCAGATGCAGACACGCCCGGAGCCGACCAACTACCCAAGGATGATGCAATCAGATTTCGGCAGGGATGGATGGAGAGCCCAGTGAGTGATGGGCACTACAGGTGCAGCGGGTGCCGTCCAGGCTTACCTGGGGATCGAGTATACACCGGGGAGTTTGGACGAGGGACCACCAGAGGGGCCCGACCTGATCTGGCTGGAGAACATGGAACAGACCCCTGCCCCACTGTCCAAGAGCCCCCACGCAATGCAGCGCACCAATACATGAAGATCATCCGGCCCCGGCGTCCTGTTTCCACCACCGTATGCTGAAACCCCACCACCACACCCCCCTCCCCCCCCGCCTGTGACGTGCTAGTAACCTCTCCAGGTGGGCTGCCCCATTCCCCGCCAACGGCACCACCCCCCTCCCACCTGATGCACCCACGTCGCCCGGACCAGGGATCTGCGTTCCGGTACCAGGGGCTGCGGCCCGTTCCCTTAAGGCTTGAGGGCGCCCCTGGCTGTATTCGCTTCTGTACGCTTCACTTTTTTTAGCCGCTCCCATATCTATGCCCGCGTCTACGCAACCGACGCCGGGAACGCAAATGTTGTTGTTTATATCGCTGTCCCACTAGATGGAGCTCGGGGATACACACGGGCGAGATTCCAGGGGCCTTGATTGCCCGTTTATCAGATGAGGTCCTGAGCGCAGTTGAATAAAAGGGTCTAATGCTCAGGTGGCGCCTTGCGTCCACCTGCCCGTGATGACGCTCAGGGCCCCGTTTCCCGATAACGATGGATCTTCGCTCGTACGATCATTCTCCCGATGGATCTTGCGATCCATCGATAATTTCTTTGGAGCGTTTCCCGAAACTCCTCTTAACGTGAACGCGCATTCGCTGCACTCACGACGTCGTAGGATTGTAACTGTCTACTGACACGGTGCTGAAATGGGCTCCGTAGGAGGGGGAGACGCAGGAATGTCGCAGGAAAATTGTGTTAAAAAGGGTTAAAATATATCCCCATCAAGGACAACAGCAGAGTAGCCTACGAAAAAAATAGACTGCAATTATATGAATGCTAAAGACATTAAAACACAATTGATTAGGCTGAAACCGACATATATCAGTCCTAATCCTGAATGCACTGTGCGTTTCACGGCATTTTCCCCCCTGAAATAATTCCATATGACAAAAAATTAAAAATAGCTTGTGTGACAACTACATTTATCTTAATGGGCTGATTTCTGAAACATGCTTTGCGCAGCAAAGAGAGCCGACTTAATCTGATTCCGAATAAGGGTTTCCTTGATTGATATATGATTGGCTATAAAAGCCCCTCCGGAAATAGGGTAAGGTATGTATTGATGAGGAATACAACGAAGCCCACCGTCTGGCCCGGTGCATCGTTGAGCGCACGATCGGGAGGTGGAAGTTGCGCTTTAGATGCCTTCACAGGTCAGGCGGAGGGCTCCAGTTTTCGCCGGCCAAGTCATGCGCCGTGATATGTGTGACGGCTATGTTGCACAACATTGCAGCTAAGGCTGGGGTGGCATTGCTTGAACCGGAGGACGCTGAGGACAATGAAGATCGGTGTGAGGACGGCCTCCC
Organism: Gadus chalcogrammus; assembly: GCF_026213295.1. Lineage (NCBI taxonomy): Eukaryota > Metazoa > Chordata > Actinopteri > Gadiformes > Gadidae > Gadus > Gadus chalcogrammus. The sequence continues at coordinate 8,636,281 of NC_079421.1, read as the reverse complement.
TCATAACTACGCGGCTGGTTTTCATGCGCGTCGAAGAGTGATTGAGACTTTTTTTTAACCCCCTCCACCCTCCCACATGTCACTAAACATTCCCGTCAACGTGACCAATCCCCACCATATCCCAGCCTTTTGCCTGCTCCTTTGCTTGTTTTTTATAATTGATTCTATTTCTTTATTTTTAATTTATTTTATTTCTTTTAATTTAATTTAATTTTTTACATTATTTTATGCTACGTTTTATGAGTAGCCTATGTCAGTCTGCACAAATGCCCCCACTTTCTCTCACACATTTTGAGTGCCCTGCCTGCGCAAACATTTTCTGGACTGTCCCGTTTTATTTTGGCCATTTTAACATCTTTGTTAATAAATTAATTCATAATCTTTATTAATTACCAAACTAAGAACATAAAGGCGCAATGCGTTTTAATAAAACGCATCCAATAGACGGAATGTCCGATGGTGTCGCCACTGAGGCTATAGCTGACGATGCTCTTAGCGTCCTACGAGTACATACGAGCACCCCTGGAGTACTCGTTAGCTACGAGCGTTTTCAAGACGTTCGTTCCCCACGATGCTTTCGGGAAACGCGGTGAAAACTCTACGATGCCCTTTCGACGCACTTCACGATCCACTTAGGCTAACGACGCTTTCGGGAAACGGGGCCCAGGACTATTCCGTGGTTTCAGTTGTTCCCGTGCCCCGGGCCTACCCTGGATACCCCATGCGTGTGATTGCTTATTGTTACACGACCGGTTAACTCCTCCTCACATCCTTAGTGTGTGGTCATCGAGGGATGGGTTGAGGGGGATTGCCATTCGTTGTGTACCTCATATCTTTCTGATATTATTATTATTATTTAGGGACACGTTTCATGGTTGCATTTCTTTCCTGTGATTATTATTGTGTAGTGTCTGTGTGATTGTTGCATTTTTGTTATTGTTATTGTTTACTGTTAGTCTTATTGTTGCTTTTTGCTGATACTGTTATTGTTCGGAGTTTGTTTTATTGTTGCATTTCGTTTTTATTATTATGGTTTGGTGTTGGTTTTGTTGTGTGGCCAGAGGCCTGTTTCAGGTAGCTGGTTTAATATACTCTGAGTTTAATCCTGCGCTCTGAGTTGGTTGACTCAGAGTTCAGGGTTGAAAAGCAACTCTGGGTTTTCGGTTTCAGAACAGAGGGGTGTTCCACGAACGGAGGTTTAACAAACACAGAGTTAACGCTGAACTCTAGGTTGATTGACCCTGTGCCGACCAACCCAGAGTTTTCGGTTCCACAGCAGCGGTTATGCATTAGTTCAATCAACTCGGGGTTGGTTAACACAGGGTTGTGCGCGTCCACGCCAAACTTAAAAAGACGTGATGTATGGATCATGGAAACCCTGATCGATATGGCAAAACGGGCCGCTAATTTCAATGAAATGGAACTCTAGGTTCTCCTGGAGAGCTATGACGAGGAGAAGGACATTATCACAAGAAAAGGGAACGCTAAAACCTCTGGAACCCGGAGAACCAAAGCCTGGCAGCGGATCGCTGACCGCGTAAATGCGTTAGTTACACGTCAAAAGCATGATCCTTAACATTTGAGCCATGAATATATAAATATCCCAGTTAAGCATTCTTAAAGATCCTACCACATAACCCCTTTCTTCTAAAACAATATGTAGCCTACTCCGATTGCTTCCAAGCTGTCAGAGGATCAAGTATAAAAATGAAGTATAAAAAACATACAAACTGGTAAGCTTTTCCCACCATCGTATTGGTATAAATTTAAATAAGCCATTTGTTTAAGCCAATCGTGAAAAGGCCGACAGTCGGCAGACTGGATCTGGCCCTCAAATTGTCTTGACCCCGGTGGAGGAGCTGTTAATAAACATAAATTCAGGGCGCCCTGGCATGGAGGGGGTACCTGGAGGTACCTACCACCTCAGAGAGTCATGGGCCATACCCCACACTGGTTGAATGTAGGTTTTTGTGTTTTCTTGCATTTTCGATTTTTTTTGCCTTCGAAGTAACACATGCAAACCGTGTGCTTGCCACAGCGCATACTATTCCAAATGTTTCTTTTTTTGGTAACTGGGTAGAAAACCTAAAAGTGACAATTCATCGACTTCACAGATCAAGATGGATCAGTGCTTGTAATGAAGCCGCCGGCTACGATCGAACATTCTCCAGTGGATGCAAGTCCGTTGGGACTATTTTATACATTATGTTGTAAATGCCTCTCGGCATAGTACTCAGACAATATTGCTCTTTGTATGATAGGAGGCCGATACAAATCTTTGATGGGTCATCTGAAACGACTGTGATGTGCTCAGCATCTCCAGCATTATAGCCATTATAGCCTATAGATAAAACTACCATTTGAAAAACCCGGAGGGCTACGCAAATAGTCTGGAGTGAACTGAAGCCAGGTCCTCGATTGGTAGTGTTGGCTATGTAAGGCTATTTAAATATATTAAAGATTTGCGCGAGAATCTATCTCTCCACTCCAGCAAAAAGTCATCCAATATGCCAAGATGTCGAGCCGTGGTCTTATCAATCGCTCCCGGTGGATTGCACGTATAATTTGCGCTCTGATATCGGATTCGGCAGTTCTCTCATCAAAAGGGCATGCCATTGTGAACACATGAAATCTGCGGTGAACGCCGGTGGAAATACCCAAAACCGGGTTATGTTTCAAACTTAACCTGCGCAAAACCTGGTCCGACCAGGTTTGATTCAGAGCATATGTTGCTATAGCAACTAACATACCGTGATCCTTTTGGAACGGAAAACCTAGGGTTACAGCAAACCCTGGGTTAACTTACCCGGTTATGTGATAAAACCGGCTTTGTGGAACACCCCACTGGCGATCAGCGTTGGCTTAATCAACTCGGAGTGTGTTCACGCTGGGTTGGGGGCGTGCCTGTTGACTATAAAGAGCCATCATCAATGGATCTCTGATAACATGATCAAACATGGACCAAAAGCGGAGATCCACTTACTTTTCCCCACGGAATTGGAAATTCTAATGAACGCGTATGCCGAGCAGTTACCCCTTTAAACAAAAACAAAACAATACCGCCGCGGCAGCGAGAGCGCGAGAGATTGCTTGGCATGAAATAGCTGAACAAGTCAATGCCTGTGTAAAATAAATTAGTAAAATAAAATAAGAGGATAGTTTAATATCTTCCACTCATTCAATATGTAAATTGTATGTGTGTGTGTCAATTTACGCAACCCCAAGTTGCCCCAAGAGGACTTGGCAGCAAATGAAGATCAAGTACAAAAATATACGTAGTTCAAAAATGTAAACTAATGTTTAATTGAAATCAAATCAATTGTGCTGTTTTGCCTGCTCTACCTAATTTAACAGCTATTTTCAACATGTGATGGGCCTATATTTAAGCAGTAAATGTAAGTAGTACATTTCCCAGCCACCCCAACACTGCCAATAGTTAATAGGATTTAGATATATTAGAAGGCTACACCTAGGCAAAAAGCATTCCATATATATATATACATGTCTTCAAAATTGCGCTTACTGAATTTTAGGGTAACATTTTTCCTCCATGTTAGCAAATCGAAAAAAAGCAGAGGCCCGGAAGACTGGAGGGGGTCCACCCCTGCAGCCTTCACAGAGGCTGAGGGGATGGCCCTCAGCGAACAGAGTATGCGTCCTGTGGCTGAGGGCATCCCTGGGGGGAGCTCCTCTGACCCCCCCCACCCTCCAGGATAGAAATGCCTTTATAAGAGGTTGGTTAATCAAAATAATTAAATACGTACACGCAACACAGCACGTTACAAATTGGATGGGGCAATATTCTGGCTCAAGTAATAATTTAACTGTCTAATCATCTTCTTCCAGTTACTGATGGCGTCATCGCCCTAGGCTACTTGAACCAGATGCCCTCACCAACCTTCATGCAATTGTAACAATTCAAAAGATGCAAAAGGATGCTTTGGAGATCCAAATTTTGGAACATAAGTTAAAGGTGGGTGAGGTGGAAACTGGGATACTGTTCCCTGCTCTAAAAACATACCCAATATGAATGACTTTGTGCTTTCAGGAAATAAAGAAATGCTCATAAAAAGTAGATTGTCTTTATTAGAACACGGGCTGTGGTGGGACAAGTTATTTTGTTGAACAGTTTACTCAAAGGGTTTTACTTCAGTGAACATTGCATACGATTATGCTGAGCATGTGCGTGTAGGGAAGAACAGCATCTGGTTAAAAGCAGTACCAGGGACTTTTCTGCCTTGCATTCTTAAAATGAGTTTCTTGACTTGCAGCAGTTATAGGTCCGTGGTTAGTCAGCTACTCTGATCATGGGAAAGCCACAACGTTAAAGTGACTGTAGTAGCCTACAGAGCGGGTGGGATGCACGGGGCAGATCATTCTACTCATGCGTTAATTGCGTCAAAAAACTTAAACTTAAACTTCAAGCATGCCCCCGGTGCGTTTGACAGTTAACATGGGGGCTGAGAAGGTGGTCTAAATAAATGATGGATTGCGCTTAAAAACGATAGCGCTCGTGAAGAAAATTATCAGGAAAATAAAGTATATCCAACCGGGGTCTTAATAATCGTTCCTCACGGAGATTCCTTCTGAGGATCGAAGCCTCTACGTACACAGGCTCTCGTAGAAAAGGACATGCCATTTCTAACACTTCCTTCTGTCGGAGAGCTGCCTTCAGCCTTATAGACAACAAACTCAGAGTAGGTCTAACCACCTCCCGAGCAGGTTAGACCCACGGCGTATGTTGCCGCAGCAACTAACTCTCGGTTGCGTTGAACCTGCTACCTGAAACGGAAAATCCAGAGTTTCCACTAACTCAGAGCGAACAAACTCGGGGTTGCCTCAAAACCAGCTACCTGAAACAGGCCTCAGCTTTGTTGTTGGTTGTTGTTTTTTGGTATCGTTTGATATTTGTTTTAGTATTGTTGTATGCTTGTTGTATTTTTTTTTTATTTTTTTTTCTCTCTTTTTGTGTATTATCTGCGGCCAGTATTGTTGGTATTGTCTGCTCGCGATGTAAGGCCGGGGTGGATGCCACCCCCTAGGTGGGGTGTGTATGGCATACCCATGTCTGAAGCATGGGTAGCGTTTCTCCCACGTGGTTCCCCATACACCCGGTCCAGCGAGTTGTTTTAGTCCCATGCTCATGGTTGTTTGTTTTTATGGTCATTTGCCTTCTTTCTGTTATTTCTAATGGTTTTATGATGGTAGTCCCGTGCTGGAGTCCTATCCCTCGTACCCCAAATGAGTAGAAGTCGTCTTACGACGACTTGAGGGGGATATGTTGGGAAAAATAACCTGCTGAGTACATCACATGTACATTATAAATAAAGCTAACTCCTACCCTAGCCTGATGAGCACATCACATGGACACATTACAATATAGTCAACTCTTGCTCTAACCCAACGAACACAAACATGATAATATATAGTCAGGTCAAGGCCGGAGCTGAAGGCCCCATCTCCCAGGCAGGCAGATGGTGGACACTCAGACAATGCACCAGTCATTCTCAAGAACGGGAGAGCCACATTAATTTATCACACAGGAGACATTTTGAGAGCTCTTCCCCGTTAGGAGGAACCAAAAGATACCCCTGCCCACACCAGGGGCCTGAGAGCCACATTAAATGATCACACACGAGACATTTCAGGGGGGCACTCCCCGTTTTAATTTATCACACCGGAGACACGAGGAACTCTCCCCCGTTACGAAGCTCTCTCAGGGCCTGGGAGCCAAGACCAAGCAAAACACACAGAACCACACACACCTCAAACGCACACACCTCATCGAGAGGAGGATACAGCATAAAAACTGTACCACACAGGGACTCTTCACCCTCTTCTTCTGAAGCAGACCTTCCACGGAGGCGAAGCTCCGGACGAACCATCAGCGCTGATTAGGGACTTAGACATATTCGATTTCTCACGCTTTATGACTCTGTATAACCGTTGCCACTTTACTTAATAAATCCAAGGTCCTCGTGCCGATAGACTTTATTACCTCTCCGTCTCATTTTATCTGGTCCAGTAGCTAGACAGACCGTTTTTCCCCACAGTTCCAATACCCGTACTGTCCATACTTACTAGCCAAAATTTGAGTACGCAGTACGTTCCAATTCAGATCCGGCGAAAAGAAGTATACTTCAAGGACCCGGATGCCGTACTCAAAACGGGCTAATCGTGAAGTGTGGATCGAAGGACACTCCCCGTACTCAACGGCAGCCATCTTAGCTACGTAGCGAAAGAGGCGGAGCCAGGCTGAGCCAAAGTCGGCGCATTTCCCACATAGCCTGCATTAATAGAGTTATTTTGTAGTTTTTATAGTTTTTATAGCTTTTTATAGCTGCTAGGCGTAAAGAGTTCACCTTTCAAAGCGGGATGTTTATTGCGGGGGAGGAGCCACGGCGGCAAACGTGATCGTAATTTCCGGTTAGTGCACCACGGAGTACTCGATTTGGAACAGCACTCACATCTGAAAAATTAACGTAGTAGACGGATAGTATACTTCCTTTAAGTATACTCATGGAAGTACGGGTATGGTCTCACGAAAATACGTGACACTGTCACGTTATTTAATCTATTGAAACGTGATCAGGGACACGTAGGCCTATTTTCTAAATTTTGTATTTCAATTGGAAGTAGGCTATTTGTCGTGTCACTAAGCATGACTTCCAAACTAAGGTTCTGTCCGGGAGCGTTCTCCCTAATGTCCCTTATGGAGCTCCGTACAGATCATTCATTGTTGAAAATTGTCTGTGATAACTAACAAATGACAGCTTTTGGCCACCCGTTTCTACTTTCACCTTTGATACTGAGAAATTGTGACAATACACGGATATATTAAATGCAGGTGCGCTGCTCTGTAGGCAAACCACGAAGGAAAAAAGGGTAGCTGCTTCATCTGTTCTTTTTAGAATTGTATGTCATGATGTTTATTTTATCTAGCCATCTATTCTCTTGTTTTTGGCTATGTGAATGAACATCCGCGTCGATGCCTCGATCGCAAGTCCAGTGTCGCGAGCGGACGTTGCCATGACATCTAGAAATCATACCGTATTTAATGGGTTGTAGTGAGTGTAACATAATTCACCTACAGTATTTTGTTATGTGTTGTTCTTTCAATTGTGTTAGGCATGTCGTTTACTATCTTGGTGGTTCAGGGATCGCTGTCCCTTTAAGGATTACGAGCGTCTCATGACGTCAGAGCCCATGCGGGATTTGTTTACCTTCAGCACGTTTTGATTTCCTGTTTCTCTCTTACTAAATAAACAAGTCACACAACTGTGTGCTCAACGTGCGAAATTGTATCTCTCACTTATGGCAATTTCCACAGGGTTATCATTAATATTGATGTGTAGGGATTGTTTATAACTCGTGAATAATATTGTTTAGACCACGGTCTGGGGGAATACTCTGATTCTGATTGGCTGCAGTGCGTGCATTAACTCCTGATATAGCCCTACAGACACCTGCTAAGTAGTTCCAGTCAGTGTTTAGATTCTCTGCCCGAGCCCGACGCGGGCCGGGTCGGGCCGATATTTCCCACCACTTTACTCGGGCCAGGCCTTTGATCGAGCGTTTTTATTGTTATTTTACCATTGGTTTATTGGCCTAATCTGAGGAGAAATCTATGCCATAAACAGAAATATTATAGGCCTTTATTACCAGTGTTGGGCGTAACGCGTTACAAAAGTAACGCGTTACCGTAATATATTACATTTAGTCAGTAACGGAGTAATATAACGAGTTACTAACTATATTTCGGTAATATTATTACAGTTACTGAGTCCGGTAACGCGTTACAATCATGGACATAATAAAGGATCGGCCACGGACTGGAAAGCCAATTCATTCCTATACAAACTGCTCAGTGGCGCAGGGTAACATACAGGAGCGATTTGCTTCCGCGTTATGGGGCCAAGACACATGGCCTAGTCCGTGACGTACCGTACCGGATGCAGAAATATAGAACGCATGCGTGCCCATCCCCCCACTCTGGTCCAACAACAATATAAAATGATACCGTAATGCACCTGTTCTTTGTCTTTGGATCTTTTGAATAAATGGATCAATACATGATGAATCACAATGATCGCAAGCAGAGGACCTTGAGAGTTATTGAGCAGCAGATGAACCAGTCCAAAAATCGAACACGTTAACGAAGCACTGAAGTAGGCCCTCTCGGATGCCATTTGTTTCACTACGACTCCTTTCAGCTGCACACCCCTCTTCCCCAGCGAGATAAGGGTTAATAAAACGCTTGAGGTGGCGTTTTGAGGACATGGCATGAAGGTAATTATTAGCCTTTGATTGATATCCAGACATTTTTTGCGGAGACACATTCCTGTTCCCCACTTGTATTGGAGTGAACGGAGATATCTACTTCTGGGTCCCATGATTTGAGGGACCCGTCCACAGCCCGCTTAAACAGCTGCAATACCAGGCTTGGCCGCTGAGCACTGGTGGATTGCGGAAGTATGCAGTGTTCCTGGGGGCTTGGTTGCAATCCGAGCCACGCAGACTCCAGCCCTTGTTTGGCTGTATATTTTGTCTAATAAGACTTTGTTGTTTGGTCCTAACCAAAACATTAATAGGCTCTAAGCATAAGTTCCTTGTAAAGTCTCTGTGGGACTGAAATGTTGAATGTGTGTAACTAAGGAGCTAATAAATGAGGCATAGAAAAAGAGTTTGTGTCATGTCGTGTAAAGGTTTTGGTTGTTTAATTATTCTGTATCAGAACATTATTGTAATTCAGCTATTCATGGTACACACTACATGCAGATGCAATATAGACCTCATTAGACTTTAATGTTTGCCCCCCCCCCCCCCCCCCCCTCCGCCTTGTCCTGAATGTTTATTTTGGTGAAAGTAATAAGTAACTAATTACTTATTACTCTACACAGAAGGTAATATTGTAAAGAAACGTATTACTTTCAAATGCAAGTAACTAGTAATATGAAATATATTACATTTTGGAAGTAACTTGCCCAACACTGTTTATTACACGGGTCTTCTCAATGCCGTGGAACGCTCCGTTCACTTGCATGGGTAGTAGTCCGGTGACTTGTCTACCCCAGCGTCTTCCGTTGCTAAGCGACGTCACCGTCTTTACGGACAAATTATTTCTCTGCTGATCAACACTACGAATGGCCAAAATACTTGTATCCCCCCCCCTTTAAATAAATACTATGGCAGAATTATTATTACCATTAGGGGTCCAAGCCAACAGGTTGGATCCCTATTGTTTTTGTAAGGATTTTTATTCTTACCCCCCTAAAAGTGGTACTACAGCCCAAACCGTAAATGGTGCAGGCACGCCAATTGCAAGACTAGATCCAGGTCTCTTCGGACTACGCAGACGACAAAATCCAGACATGCCGGTCACTAGGTGGCGCTATACCAGGGAAAGCGCGTTTGGGGCTATAACTCCCACACCGAACCTCCCACAGTCCAAAACGTTATACACACAGATGCACTGGAGTCTGCTTCAACTTTTGGCATAGGCCACGCCCATTTGCGTCTGTAATTTTTTTTCTGCAAGATCGCGAAAAAACCGCTAAACTGCTTTTTCCCTACTCCTCCCACATTTCTTGACCAATCGACACCAAACTTTGCACACAACATCTTCAGACGCACACGCACACACTTTTTTGATCCGACCTTCGACGACGAAACGGTAGCGTTTTGAATATTGGTTTATGAGCTAAATTAGACGTGGTAAATCAAAAATCCAAAAAAATCCAAAGAAAACAGAAAATTTCGCCATTAGGGGGCGCAATAAACGAGGAAATTGTACATCTTCTACAAAATTTCGCCATTAGGGGCCGCCATAAACGAGGGAAATGTTCATCTCCTAACTGGCCAAAGGAATGTTCTGAAAACACGTTTGGGGATATATCTCCCACACCGAACCTCCCACAGTCAAAACCTTTATATCCACAGGTTCACGGTAGCTTTTTGAACACATGCTTCGCGTTGTGCCGGCGAAATGCACATTTCTTGGACCCCTGCATAACTGCTTGCAGTTCTAGTTATTATTATTCTCATTCAACTTGAACATGTGTTTTTACAGTAGAGTGGTGGAGGGATGACGTATGTTGGCCAACCCGGAAGTGAGCGTCGCCCTGGATTCCCTCGACAAAAAGCCAACGGGTTTTGCCATTGGATTTTGGATTATTGATGAAACATTTGCATCTTTGAAGCACCTCCTCAAAAACTGAAAATGAATAAATATATAAAAATAACGTGCTCCAAAGAACGAAATGTAAACCAATGCATTCTGAATTGGAGTGTTTCTCTGATTTTTCCATGCTACACAGAACGAAATGTAAACCCATGCAAATAAAGACTTCATGGTCATAATAATTTAAATATCATTAATATCCTGAGTGTGTAGGATGGTATTCAATTTCTTTCAATGGGGCTGCATCCAGTCACTTGACCGTTATGGTTGCTATGGTGGTTGCTATCAACCGCCCCCTCTAATCCTTACATGGCTCTAAAAAACACACGGCAAAGGAGCTGCCGTCCATTGTGTTGTTTTTGTCGTAAACTAGGGTCAGATGGTTAGAAAATAGGCAGATATTCCAAGGTACCCTTAAAAGGCAGCTTGGATGTTTTTATTTTCTGCAGTTTAGACTTCTACTATAACCTATTTTGGAAAGCAAAACACCAAGCTCATTGATTTAACGAGGCAGGGTTATTTGAAACAATTGATTAAATAAATATTTGTGAGATGTCATTACTTCTCCTGAGTTTGCTTCCTATTTATGTCGAGTATACACCCCTACTGTCCACAAGCATCCCTCCCCCCTCCCCATATGGATTTGGAGAATTGTTGCCACGTCCCAGTCGTGGAGGAATCATATATATGAAAGAGGGCATTCAATTATACTATAATGATCAATTAGGAGGCCGAAGCCCTAAAGGAAGTGATGCGATAGGTGACTGAGGGTCAACATTTGAGACCCCCTTTTATCAAAGGGGGTCTCAAAGGACTCATACGCTTCGAACTGTGGCTCCAGCCCTACAGGAAATGACTCAGCAAGTGCTCCATCTCGTTGCACCTGCACCCAGCGGCTCGCTTGCAAGATTTTGGCCTGAAGTTCTTCCCAGACCTACACCCTAGCCATCCAATATGCATATCTGAGAATCAGGCCTCTCTTTAATAATGACAAAAAGTTATGAGAGAAATACACATGAACTTTTGTTATCGCATAAGCGGCGTGGTGCCGGCTCCTTTTGACCTTTTGACCCCAGACTTCAAAAACGTGCCCACAGGCCAGCTGTTTCTACACACCTTAAGGCAAAAATGTACACCTCCATCCCACAAAAAATGGGGACTAGAAACTAACCTCTGTCTTATCTACATTTACTGTACTGTTGGAGGTCACGCCCCTTTTCCAGCCTTCAGGTCTCAAATGTTGACCCTCAGTCACCTATTGCATCACTTCCTTTAGGGCTTCGGCCTCCTAATTGATCATTATAGTATAATTGAATGCCCTCTTTCATATATATGATTCCTCCACGACTGGGACGTGGCAACAATTCTCCAAATCCATATGGGGAGGGGGGAGGGATGCTTGTGGACAGTAGGGGTGTATACTCGACATAAATAGGAAGCAAACTCAGGAGAAGTAATGACATCTCACAAATATTTATTTAATAAATTGTTTCAAATGTCCCTGCCTCGTTAAATCAATGAGCTTGGTGTTTTGCTTTCCAAAATAGGTTATAGTAGAAGTCTAAACTGCAGAAAATAAAAACATCCAAGCTGCCTTTTAAGGATACCTTGGAATATCAGCCTATTCTCTAACCATCGGACCCTAGTTTACGACAAAAACAACACAATGGACAGCAGCTCCTTTGCTGCGTGGTTTTTAGAGCCATGTAACGCCTCGTGCCCACTACCTCCGTCCGTTGACTGATCCCCATTGACTTTGAATGGGGACGGACGCGCAATGCATTGTGGATCCGTCCGTTCCGTTGGAGCCTTCGACGCCGTCAAAAAGTTGAAACATTTTCAACTTTTTCGGCAGCGACGGATCCGTCATCCATCTGATCGCGTATGCAAATTCAAGCACTGTGACGCGACTCGGGCTCTGACGATACTGGAAAGCGGGAAAGCGGGTCATCTTGCATCGCAACAAGCAGGAAGAAGCGGGAAGAACCCGGCGAAGCGATTTGATTGGCTGACGGATGCCTCTGCAAAGACTACTACAATGTTGTCATTGGTTACCAGAGAGGACGCTGGCGTTGTTTGTTCGCCGCTTCTCTGATCACGACTTTTTTCGATTTCTGTGACTGATAAAATAGTTTTCCTGTGCTTTTTTTTCACTTTTATTTTTTCATTTTTAACAAGCTATTGTCACGAGCCCTTCCAGTTTTTCCGGACATTGATTTTTAGCCTCACCGACGTTGTTAGCTGGGTAGTTAGGCATCTAGCTTTTTCTGACGTCTTCCAACTGTCAATATTGCCTCACCGGGAAAAGAGCCATCTGGTTCCAACAACAACCTATATCGCCTTGCCGGACAACTTTCAGCCACTCGCCTCCCGATCCCTGCTAGTGGGTCCCCCCTCTCTCATCTATCGAGTGGCGGCTAACGCTAGGCTGCTCCGTCGGTCAGACCTGATCACATCGATCCTCCTCACTTTGTATGGTCTCCCCACAATCAGTCTTTTCCCTGGTCCATCTCCTCCTGTCTTGCCGTGGGTAATCCTGGTCTACACTGCTGTCATCCATCTCTGTGCACCGGGCCCGCGGCTAGCCGCTACCGGCAGCATCATGCTCACCTATTCGCCTGCACAGCTGTTTGGTATGTTCAACTACTCCCTCCCATCATCCATCTCAGTCATCAAACAACTTGGACTCCTACGTCGTCGTCGTTACATCCACAGGAGCTCCCGCCATAGATTTGTTTTGTCCCAGCACGGTCTCTGCGTCCCATTCACCCGGTCAACTGCACGCTCCGTCACGCCCCTACCACGTCATCAGGACTCAGCTGCTTCCGGACCTTTCAACGCTGCCGTTAGGCAGCAGCTCACCAGGCAGGTGAGCTCCCCTCTGTCCTCCCGCACAGCTATCCTGACTAACCTCAGACCTCTCCAACCTGTCCCGATCCCACCCCCCTCTGGCTGTGTCAATTTTGCCCTCCTCAACACTCGTTCACTCACCAATAAAGCCCCAATCATACATGAACTCATCCTTGATAATAACCTCGACCTCCTTCTACTTACTGAAACCTGGCAACCACCCAATGAATTTTTCTCCCTCAACCAAGCATGTCCCCCTGGTTTCAGCTACATCGCCAAACCCCGCCCCTCTCGCCGTGGAGGTGGTCTCGCCGTCATACATAAAGAGACCTATTTGATTAAAGACCTCACCCTCCCTTTAGTAATATCATCCTTTGAATTCATTGCTTTTAAAGCCCCCTCCGCCACAACAGTTATCCTCATCTACCGGCCACCCAAACCTAATCCCTCATTCCTCTCTGACCTCACTGAACTCCTCACACTAGCATCAACCCTCTCTCCACGTCTGCTGTTACTTGGTGATTTTAATATCCACATGGACTCCCCCACTTGCAAGCGCTCATTTGAATTCACCACTTTATTGGAAAATGTCTCTCTCGCCCAACATGTCACCTTCCCCACCCATGACAAAGGACACATCCTTGACCTTGTCTGCTCCATTAATCTCCCTGTACTCGACCTCCGGCCATGCCCCTTTCCCCTCTCTGATCACAACCTTTTACGGTTCTCCATCCTCTCCCCCATCTCCCGCCCCCGCCCACTTAGAGAAATCACCTTCCGTAACCTAAAATCCATTGACCCCCACCATCTCTCTGACCTGCTCTCCTCCACCCTCCCCCTGGACTCAACCCTCATCTCACCTGATGAGCTCACAAACCAGCTTAATGCTACCCTGTCTTCCTCCCTCAACACCCTGGCCCCCCTCAGAACCAAAACTGTCTCCTTTAATACCTCCTCACCCTGGTTCACACCTGCACTCCGCAAATTGAAACAAACCGGCCACCAACTCGAACGACTCTCCAAAAAAACCTCACTCACAGTCCACCATCAAGCCTACAAACTCCACCTCACTGCCTACAAAGACGCTTCACCGCCGCCAAGTCTGCATACCTCTCCGCCATCTTTTCTGACCCCTGTCAAAACCCCAGAACCCTCTTCTCCACAGTGAGCAACCTCCTCAAACCGCGGACCAGCACCCTCTCCACCTCCACCCCAGATCTCTGCAACTCATTCCTCCAGTTCTTCGCCGACAAAATCACTGCAATCAACCATTCACTATTCCCTGTACATAACCCCCCTGCACACTCAATGGCCTCTCCCCTACCCATCTCTCTGGACCTCCCAACACCTCCTCCCCATTGCCGTCTCACCCACTTTGACCTGATTACCCCTCCTGCACTCTCCAAACTTATAGGCTCCTCCAAACCTACTACCTGCTCCCTCGATCCCCTCCCCACTCCCCTGTTCAAGTCCTGCCTCCCCGTTCTCTGCCCTTACCTCACTAAGCTCTTCAACTCCTCACTGTCCCATGGAACTGTCCCCTCTGCCTTCAAATCTGCTGCTGTCACCCCCACCCACAAGAAACCTTGTCTCGACCCCTCCTCCCTCAGTAACTACCGCCCAATCTCCAACCTCTCCTTCCTCTCCAAAACCCTTGAACACATCGTCACCACACAACTCCAATCCCATCTCCACGCCAATAACCTTTTTGAATCCCTCCAATCTGGCTTCTGCCCCCTCCACAGCACAGAAACCGCTCTCCTCAAAGTCCTCAATGACCTCCTCATCTCTGCTGACTCTGGTTCCCTCAACTTCCTCATCCTCCTTGACCTGAGTGCAGCCTTCGATACTGTAAACCACACCATCCTGCTCACCAGACTCAGCAACCTCGGAATCGAAGGAACTGCACTTAGCTGGCTTCAGTCCTACCTCTCCGACAGATCTCACTTCATCTCCCTCCACAACCACACATCTGCCACAGCCACCGTCACACAAGGTGTTCCCCAAGGTTCTGTACTTGGCCCCCTCCTCTTCATCATCTACCTCCTCCCCCTTGGTCAGTTACTCCGCCATTTCTCCATGGACTTCCACTGCTACGCCGACGACACCCAGATTTACCTCAGCACCAAATCCCCCCACAACCCCCCCCTCTCCCACATTGAATCCTGCCTGTCTTCACTCACTCTCTGGATGCAAAATAACTTCCTGAAACTTAACAGCAACAAAACTGAACTCCTCCTCATTGGCTCCAAATCCACCCTCAGTAAACTCGCAAACCCCCCCACACTCACTATCGACGGCACCACGGTCTCCTCCCCCCAGGCCCGCAACCTTGGCGTAATCTTTGATTCCACCCTCTCCCTTGAACCCCACATCCGCCACACTGTCAAAACCTCCTTCTATCACCTCCGTAATATTGCAAAGATCAGATCCTCCCTCACACCTCACGCTGCAGAAAGACTCATCCATGCCTTCATCTCCTCCCGCCTTGATTATTGCAATTCACTCCTCGCCGGCATCTCCACCACCTCCATCAACAGACTCCAACTGGTCCAGAATGCAGCAGCCCGTCTCCTCACTCATACTAAAGCGTGGCACCACATCACCCCAGTCCTCAAGAATCTCCACTGGCTCCCCATCTCACATCGGATCCACTACAAACTCCTGGTCCTCACCTACAAAGCTCTCCACCATATGGCCCCCCCATATCTCTCTGATCTTCTCTCCCTCTACCAACCCCCCCGGGCCCTCAGATCCTCCTCAGCTGGTCTCATCTCCACCCACACATCAAAACTCCACAGCCTAGGTGACAGAGCCTTCTCCAGGACATCTCCCAGGCTCTGGAACTCCCTCCCCCAACATATTCGTGACTCTGAGTCCCTCACCATCTTCCAGTCCCGCCTCAAGACTCATCTCTTCTCCTCTGCCTACCCCTAGATCACTCACTATCTCTAGCCCTATCAACTTTTTTTTTCTTGTTTATCTATTTTTGTGCCCCTATGTAAAGCGCTTTGAGTACGTGAAAAGCGCTATATAAATTGAATCTATTATTATTATTATTATTACTCCCCCATCCGTCAGCCACGCCTTCCCACGTCCGTTGACTGACGGTGCAGTGGGCATGTAGGGTTAGGATTACGCTACATGCCCACTGCACCGTCAGGCGTGGCTGACTGATGGGGGAGTAGTCTTTGCAGAGGCATCCGTCATCTAATCAAATCGCTTCCCTGGGTTCTTCCCGCTTCTTCCTGCTTGTTGCGATGCAAGATTTCCCGCTTTCCAGTATCGTCAGAGCCCGAGTCGCGTCACAGTGCTTCAATTTGCATACGCGATCTGATTGGATGACGGATCCGTCGCTGCCGAAAAAGTTGAACATTTTTCAACTTTCTGACGGAGCCGAAGGCTCCAACGGAACGGACGGATCCACAATGCATTGCGCGTCCGTCCCCATTCAAAGTCAATGGGGATCAGTCAACGGACGGAGGTAGTGGGCACGGGGCGTAGGGGCGGTCGATAGCAACCACCATAGCAACCATAACGGTCAAGTGACTGGATGCAGCCCCGTTGAAAGAAATTGAATACCACCCAGGGCTCCAGAGTGCGCCTAATTTGGGCGCACATGCGCCTAGAATTCGGGGTAGTGCGACCAAATATTTTATTTGGGCGCACCGGTGCGACTGAAAATGTATCTGGTATGATTATTATTATTTATTTTTTTACAGAGCAGTCTATTCATAATATTGTAATAACCACGGAAGAGGCAGCCGCAATGAATGAAGTATTGATTAGACAGCGATTTATTAGACACCTAATAAACCGTTGGAACACGCAAGACCGGTAACAATAGCAACGCCGGTAAACAAACCCGCGAAGCCTACTATTCTACTTGCTGTAGTTTGGTCTGGCTTTGCGAGACTACGCGGAGCCCAATCCAGGGGCCTGTACTACGAAGCTCGATTAGAGGGTTAGCGAGGTATGTTGAGCTGAAAGCCTGGGTTAGCTGTACCATGAAAGTCGATCTCTTTAAGCGTCGCTGTATCACCATGGTGACTTACGCTCGCAACCAAACCTGGTCGGGAGCAGCTTTTCAGCGAGTCTACCTGGAGATCGGCTGCTTATATCGGCGTGCGCAGCTTCCTAGCCCCTCCTCCGATAATGGCGTCACCATTTGTGGGTGTTCCCATGGACCTCGGTGCACTTATCGTACAGGCGTCTCTCCGGAGACAGAGGGTTTTTCGGGACAGAACCGATCCCTTAGCAATGTCTGACGATATTCTTTATGAGAGATACAGATTCGGCATTTATTTAAGGCATTTATTTAATGGTCAAGATATTATTAATCAATGGCGTAAATATAGACGGTGCAACCGGTGCAGCTGCCCGGATTGCCCCCCCCCCCCCCGTCAACAACTCAGCGCAAGGCAGGCACGGTCCACCCCCCCCCCCCCCCCTCAACAACTCAGCGCAAGGCAGGCACGGTCCAACCCCCCCACCCCCTACATTAAAAATGTAGGCGCACCAGTGCACCCAAGGAAAAAGTTAGTCTGGAGCCCTGCCACCCTACACACAGGATATTAATGATATTTAAATTATTATGACCATGAAGTCTTTATTTGCATGGGTTTACATTTCGTTCTGTGTAGCATGGAAAAATCAGAGAAACACTCCCATTCAGAATGCATTGGTTTACATTTCGTTATTTGGAGCACGGTTATTTTTATATATTTATTTATTTTCAGTTTTTGAGGAGGTGCTTCAAAGATGCAAATGTTTCAGCAATAATCCAAAATCCAATGGCAAAACCCGTTGGCTTTTTGTCGAGAGAATCCAGGGCGACGCTCACTTCCGGGTTGGCCAACATACGTCATCCCTCCACCACTCTACTGTAAAAACACATGTTCAAGTTGAATGAGAATAATAATAATAATTCTGCCATAGTTTTTATTTAAGGGGGGGGGTACAAGTCTTTTGGCCATTCGTAGTGTTGATCAGCAGAGAAATAATTTGTCTGCAAAGACGGTGACGTCGCTTAGCAACGGAAGATGCTGGGGTAGACAAGTCACTACCCCCTACTCCGGACTACTACCCATGCAAGTGAACGGAGCGTTCCACGGCATTGAGAAGATCCGTGTAATAAAGGCCTATAATATTTGTGTTTGTGGCATAGATTTCTCCTCAGATTAGGCCAATAAACCAATGGTAAAATAAAAATAAAAACGCTCGATCAAAGGCCCGGCCCGAGTATAGTGGTGGGAAATATCGGCCCGACCCGGCCCGCGTCGGGCTCGGGCAGAGAATCTAAACACTGACTGGAACTACTTAGCAGGTGTCTGTAGGGATATATCAGGAGTTAATGCACGCACTGCAGCCAATCAGAATCAGAGTATTCCCCCAGACCGTGGTCTAAACAATATTATTCACGAGTTATAAACAACCCCTACACATCACTATTAATGATAACCCTGTGGAAATTGCCATAAGTGAGAGATACAATTTCGCACGTTGAGCACACAGTTGTGTGACTCGTTTATTTAGTAAGAGAGAAACAGGAAATCAAAACGTGCTGAAGGTAAACAAATCCCGCATGGGCTCTGACGTCATGAGACGCTCGTAATCCTTAAAGGGACAGCGATCCCTGAACCACCAAGATAGTAAACGACATGCCTGACACAATTGAAAGAACAACACATAACAAAATACTGTAGGTGAATTATGTTACACTCACTACAACCCATTAAATACGGTATGATTTCTAGATGTCATGGCAACGTCCGCTCGCGACACTGGACTTGCGATCGAGGCATCGACGCGGATGTTCATTCACATAGCCAAAAACAAGAGAATAGATGGCTAGATAAAATAAACATCATGACATACAATTCTAAAAAGAACAGATGAAGCAGCTACCCTTTTTTCCTTTGCGGTTTGCCTACAGAGCAGCGCACCTGCATTTAATATCTGTGTATTGTCACAATTTCTCAGTATCAAAGGTGAAAGTAGAAACGGGTGGCCAAAAGCTGTCATTTGTTAGTTATCACAGACAATTTTCAACAATGAATGATCTGTACGGAGCTCCATAAGGGACATTAGGGAGAATGCTCCCGGACAGAACCTTAGTTTGGAAGTCATGCTTAGTGACACGACAAATAGCCTACTTCCAATTGAAATACAAAATTTAGAAAATAGGCCTACGTGTCCCTGATCACGTTTCAATAGATTAAATAACGTGACAGTGTCACGTATTTTCGTGAGACCATACCCGTACTTCCATGAGTATACTTAAAGGAAGTATACTATCCGTCTACTACGTTAATTTTTCAGATGTGAGTGCTGTTCCAAATCGAGTACTCCGTGGTGCACTAACCGGAAATTACGATCACGTTTGCCGCCGTGGCTCCTCCCCCGCAATAAACATCCCGCTTTGAACGGTGAACTCTTCACGCCTAGCAGCTATAAAAAGCTATAAAAACTATAAAAACTACAAAATGACTATTAATGCAGGCTATGTGGGAAATGCGCCGACTTTGGCTCAGCCTGGCTCCGCCTCTTTCGCTACGTAGCTAAGATGGCTGCCGTTGAGTACAGGGAGTGTCCTTCAATCCACACTTCACGATTAGCCCGTTTTGAGTGCGGCATCCGGGTCCTTGAAGTATACTTCTTTTCGCCGGATCTGAATTGGAACGTACTGCGTACTCAAATTTTGGATAGTAAGTATGGACAGTACGGGTATTGGAACACGGCACTGTACTTACGTGACACAAACCAGCACCGCAAACGTTCTCTCCCGCTTGAGATGACGTCTTTCTTTATAGTGTTACGGCCTCCACATAACTGAATAAGATACCCAGTGGCTCGAATTGGAGACCCCAACATAAAGGAAGGACACCATGAAATAAGATGTTTTAACGGGTTTTATTAACCAAATGAAACCATAGCTGAAATGCAGTATGAATACTTTACCAAATAAAGAAGACTGCAAACCAAAAGGGACCTGGGGATGCCGGACAAACTCAGCAAAATGGAGGGGGGACCAGGCCACCCCCTATAGGGACGTCGAGGCTGGCCCCCCTCCCTGCCTGACCAAACCAAATCATAAACTAAGAACTAAACGGAAAAGTAGGACCGCCGGCCATCCCCAGGCCTAGATCAAAGATTACAGAAAGAAAAGTCTATTTAACAACTCGCACTGTGGGACAAAGGTGTTGCCGGGTCTGTTTTCCTCAAGCAACTGACTTGCTGGCTTTATGCAGCAGGCTGGTAATTGGGCGTGGGGATCTCAAATTTGCTGCAGGTGTGTCAGCCTGATGGGAAAGCAAAGACATGGGGGTTTAGGCACAGCACAGTGATTGAATGAGTTATGGCCACACGCAACAATAGGTTCATGGGTCTGATTCGCCGATTTCCCATGCTGATATCGCCGGAGATTCTCGGGCATCTTCGACAATTTGGCTATAGATTGTCTCATTACACGCTAAATAATATAATTATAGCCTAATTATATATATAGCCTATACATATATATAGGCAATATATATAATCAGGCAATATATATATATACATATTGCATTTGTGGTTTTGGCATAAACATAACTAGGGTGCACTCTACTATCTGCGCACACCCTTTCTGAAGCCTCTCTCTCGCTCTCTCTCTCTCGCTGTCCCTCCCTCTCTCTCTTTCTCTCTCTCTCGTACCGTTTTGTGGAGCACGTTCATTGTCTGACAACACTCCCATTCAGAAAGCATTGGTTTACATTTCGTTCTGTGTAGCACGCAAAAAGTCGGACTATCGTACTCTGGAACACGCTTCAATAGATTAACGTTTGTGCGCATGAGCACGCAATCGCGTGATACCGGGTTGGCTGTGAAGAGGTTGTAATGGGTATTGTTGGGGCAGCGTTAGACGCTGTACCTGAAGCACCGAGTTGATTAGATTCTATGGATTTTCGGGTGGCGATTGCTATTGCGGCGAGTTCGGTGTCGTCTAGTCCGTTATCTGTGGGGAGTTTGGGAAACAATCCTGTACAGTCTTGGTTAACGGAAAGTCCTACTTTACGCGCTACTTTCTGCAATCTGTTTAGGTCTATAACGAGTTGACGTTGGCTCCATACACAAAGTGTAGCGAGGACGGTTTTGTCTATTATGTTGTTTTGGGCTGTTTTAATAGCGTCTACTTCTGCGGCTGTTAACTCTATTTCAGGCATTAATTTATCAACATGTTCTGCATTACTAGTTGCGTTTATGTTCAACAGAGCTGTTCTATACACTTCTGGCCAATCTGGGTTGATTTGAATCGGTTTTTTTTAAATGTTAGACGCGATTTCTGGATTTAAGTCTTGTTTAGCTGGTTTCGGTATTGGTTGTCGTTTTTTTTTCCGTGCGAATCCATGCATCTAAGCAATTCTGTGTGTAATGAAAATCCCATTTCGGATCTGGTCCAGATGTTATTGTTTCTTTTAATTCTTGTAGAGTGCAAGAATCAAAATAACCACCTATTGGCCAACAGCCATCTGTCCATTCGTACACATCATAAGTAAATGGAAAGACCGATTATATGCCTTCTTCTCTCAAGACTATATCTGCGGGTGATCTTGGTGGCACTATAGGATAGTTTTTTTTCTTACCATAGCGGGTTCTTACCAGGTTCGCTCTTTTTTTAATTTGCTTAGATACCGTTATTGTCACCTTAGCGTCCCGTTTTGATGAATGGGCGCCCATTTTACTCCTTATGATTGTGGGAGTCAGACGTTCTTTTGGAAAGAAAACACAAACAAATTAATACAAATAAAGGAATACACACACAGATAGGGATATACGAAACAAAACACAATCACTTTTGTTATAGTTTTACGTCATGAATTCTTTAATGCTAAAAGTAGGCTATGTTAATGTTGTTGAATAATTTTAAAACATGTGGAACTCAACGTAAATGGAGACCACAGATCTGTTTGATAAAGAAACAAAGAAATGTTACCTAACTGAATGATATTAATATATTTTGTACAAATTTGTAAATAAGAGTAAAGTCAATGTCTCATCTGAGGTCCAAGACTGGTTGGCCGTATGTGGGGTCCCAAACTGTTTTATTACTGGGCTTCTTGCTGAATGGGCTTTACTTGGGATTCACACCACCGTAACTCTTGTAATGTACATAGTTCTTTGGAGGGTTATTACCCTTAATGAGAGTACTCAAAACGTCCTCCGCCAACACCCCTGCATACGTCACATAACAAGAGAGAGTCTGCAGTGCGGCATCTTGCTAGTGATCCACAAGGCACAAGCTTTCCATTCGTAGGAACAAACGTCTACTACCGGCCAATCCTTGATGCCTACGTAGTACGGATTATCAATTCGTAGGAATTCATAATTCTTGGATATTTTAGCAAAAAATATCAGACAGAGCCTCCGCCTAAATAAGAATTTAAATGAAACCTCATGCTTTTAGATCGGTCTTCCCGAGGGCGTTATCTTAACCCTTATATGAAATAAACCACTAGTTTACATTCATCCTACCAGAGGCAGGCAACTATGTCCACTTATCCCCTCTTTCTTTTTAATTTACGAAGTTTCTGGAGGGATTATTACCCTTAATAAGAGTCGTATTTTAGCGAGTAGAGTCAATACAAAGGAGTTACCAATAGTATTGTACATCTGCTCATAGAAATCTCAAAACGTTGCAGTCCAAGGTCGTTATAAACCTCCGCCAACACCCCTGCATGTCACATTAAGAAGTGAGCTGAATATTTGTTTTAGTGCTAATGGCCTCCAATTGTCCGGGTCGGATACTAATCGCATGTGTTTATCTATTTTCCAAATTCCGGATCCCGTCAGAGGCTCAGAATGGCAAGATAGTCATTTAAAAAAAAACATAACTTACCAGTCTGATGATCTCATATTGGGATCCTGCCGACAACGCCATTTGATTAAGAGAAAGTACTCTCACGGACACGTCGGACAGCGAAATATTTGATTTAATCTTAAGGCATGATCTGGCAGCAAAGGTTACCCAGACATGGCTGTAAACAGTTTACACAACAAAGAAGTGAGTCGATTGGCCTGGTCTCGATACCAGACTGACTGGCTCCAGTGGGAACTCAAACACGAATTAACCTCTCTCAGTTAAAAGAGAGGAAGGGATGTGTTTTAAGTTACAGGGAGAATGTATACAGTTCCTTCTAATGTAATAATTATATAAACAAGGTTAATATAATTTGTATGTGATTGTATATTTATAGTTATGATTGATATTTCCACGACATAAGGTCAAAAACACATTGTTGGTCAAAAAGTGATTCTAGCGCTCTGAAAAGCATTTCGCACGTAAAAAAACAAGAAATTGTGATATCTCTGTCAATTTCAATGCAAACGTGTTACTAAGCTTACCAAAGGGTTATAGGGCCATACTCCACCATTTGGAAGTTGAATACATTCGTTTTGAGCAAAATCAACAATGTAATGTCAAAAACACATTGTTGGTCGAAAAGTGATTCTAGCGCTCTGAAAAGCATTTTGCACGCATAAAAACAAGAAATGATGATATCTCTGTCAATTTCAATCCAAACGTGTTACTAAGCTTACCAAAGGGTTATTGGGCCATACAAATGGTGGAGTATGGCATAATAACCCTTCGGTAAACTTAGTAACACGTTTGCATTGAAATTGACTGAGATATCAACATTTCTTGTCCTGCGTCGAACGAAGACCTGAGCAGCAAAGACATATGTTAGACTACTCTTTATAGAGCAGGTGTAGGCTGGTGATTGGTAGCTGGTGATGGGCGGCCAGCCGCGCGTGATTTGAGTCCTCATGGTAGAACTACCAGCAAGCTTAAAGGTTGGGTACGGAATTCGCTTTTTTGGCCATTTTTGCAAAATTACTTGAAATCCTTATCATAACCCGCTTACAGCCACTGAGTTAGAAGTACTGACATGAAAATTAAACAAGTCAATCATCTGTGGAACGGGCAGGGCTCGAAAAACTCCAGCCAATCATTTGGATTGCCACCTCGTTGCATTGGACAGTAAGTACGTCAATCAACGGTCGTACTGCACTCCCCCTCCCCCGCGCCCCGTGCGCGACCCCTTCGTGCAGTACTCGTGACCCAGAGCTCGTGACCCAGAGCAAGCTCCTGTTTGTTGTTATCCTGCGGTAGCTACTGGAACTAGTTAATCCACATTTGGACCTAGCAGTAGAAGACAATTTCCATGGCAGACAAGACGCCACCATCCCCACCACCACCACCACCACCACCAGCAAAGAGAAGGAAAACTCTTTTTCAGAGAGTAATTGATAATAAAAACGCTGAAAGAGAAAAACTGAAATCAAGAATAATCCTAGGCGCTGCTTTCGAACGTTGGCGGCCACTGAAGGACGAGAAGGGTCTAAAAACCGATGCTTGTGTGGCGGTTGACCTGGTTTCAAAGTTTATACCGTTTATACTCGGTAATACGGTCTCGGTGTTGAGACAAGTGTATTACTCGTTGTGAAAATGTCCACACCGCAGCAACCCTAGTGAAAACCAGGACTTCCAATACAATTATATGAAACAAACATACATTTTCTAAAAATAGTAATGATTTATGTGACCGTTTAATGTTTATAACATCTGGTGCAACCATAGCCGCGAGAACGTATTCTCAGCAGGGGGTGCTGGAAAAAAAAAACTCAGCCTGCACTAGACTCGCAACTCGTTACATTGATAAAAAAGATATATAGCAGCGCAGCTCAATTACACCAGTGCATGCGCGCACAGTTGAAAATCGATCGTTGTGTTCACTTCCTTCACACCATGGTTCACATCCAGCTGCTCACAGAACAAGTTTAGCGCACCACCGCTACCCTCACACTTTTTCATGTAACCTTTTTTCAGCACTAGGTCATATGAGCATTAAATAAATGCTGCGTCTCAAAATGCCTTGGACAGCAGCGAGGATGACTCGCTTTGCCACGGGCCGAAACAGTTCGGAGCGACCACAGCCAGAGCGAACACAGCGGGGCAGAGGAGTGTCAGGAATAGTCTTTGGTGTACACATCAGTACGGCCTATTTTCACTACTGTTTAGTGGCAATGCAGTGTTTTATTCTATGCCTTTTTATTTTCGTATATTATTTCAATGAATACAATTTATTTATTCATAAAAACAAGATCTGGTCTTCAAATCTTTTTTCCAAATATAGGTCGTCTTACAATGGGGTTTGTGTTTATATTCGGACCAATACGGTACAGCGGGCTCTCACATGACGTTAAGCATTTCCTGGTGCATAATGTGACGCTTCAGAACCTAAAATCCCGTTTCTCCCAGTTGACACGACAACACATAACCGGCGTTTTCAGAAATCTCCACTTTGGCCAGAGTTTTTAGAAATGATCGTTTTCTGTGATAAGACAGGGCCTCGGACAGGGGGTGTTGCACCACCCCCAAAACCCCTACTTCCCGTGGTACTGGGTGCAACTTACAGCTGAATGTAGTGCCATGTTGTTAAACGAAAACCTACGCTAGCCTGGCTCGCTCTCGCGCATCTCTGTTCGCGCTCGTGCATGATTGCGCGTCCAGGTACTTGGAATGGGTGGAGTCAGAGTCAGCGTTGAAGGAGAGGGGGTAGGACCATTTGAGTTGTGTATTTTCAAAATCTGCTGGCGTTTCGCAAATCGCGTACCCAACCTTTAACGTACCCAACCATAAAGACTCGATCACCGATAAGTATGAACCGGATTTATTTAAATAACGAATATTTTGCATGGTAAATCTTTGGCATGAGCCCCGTCACTGATCCAGGATGTGACGTGCGGACTCGGCGTATCCTGCCAGGACTAGCAGGGGCGGAGCCTTTCCCAAAAGAGAGGACGTAGGCCTACGCAGGAAATAGGTGATAACTCGGCATGTAAATGTAAATGTAAATGGACTGCATTTATATAGCGCTTTTCTAACCATTGGCCACTCAAAGCGCTTTACAATATTGCCTCACATTCACCATTCACGCCCACATTCACACACCGACGGCGGAGTCAACCATGCAAGGCGACAGCCAGCTCGTCGGGAGCTAACAGTCAGGGTTAGGTGCCTTGCTCAAGGACACCTCGACACTCAGCTAGGAGGAGCCGGGGATCGAACCAACAACCTTCAGGTTACCAGCCAACCCGCTCTACCTCCTGAGCTACTGCCGCCCCGCCCGGCATGTCCTGCCGGGACTGCCAGGGGCGGAGCCGACCCCAAAAATAGAATAGCGAAAGGGGGTAATAGGATAGGATATATTTATTTGTCATTGGACAGAAGTACAACGAAATTCAGTGCACTCACGTACTGGTCTCATTTAAAAAGGTAACATAATAAATAATAAATAAATAAAGAAAATACATTTAACATTTCGTTCACTCACTACATTCATGTCGTCATACACTATACCGTTAACTTATGGCGCGTTTCCACTGCAGGGTGCGTAACGGATCGGATCGCAAAGGTGCGGATCGGGTCGCGTTTCCACCGCCAAAAGTGGGCGTGACCGGGACTTAGCCGTACCCGTTTTGGCCTCGTTTTCAGGACTCCTCCGTTGGGGTACTGAAAACGAGACGAGACGCCTGAAAGGGTCCCGGGAAATTCTAGCTACACACCCCCTCCGTTGATTGGTCGACAGAATCATCACTTCCGGGTGACGCAGGGATAAAAACAAACAAACAGTAGCCTCGAGGTATTATTCTTTACAATTAACATGTCGCGTAAAACGCTTGCTTGGGCGAACAAGGAGGTGGAGACGTTCGTCTGCATTCTTGGGGAGGAAGACGTTGTTTACGATGTTTACGTAGCTGCCGCGGCGATCGACATCCGGCCTACCACAAAGGGTACTGTCGGCAGTGGAAACGCGACCTCCGAACTGAGCTGGGCTATACCGCCCCCTCCCTACCGCACCTTTGCGATCCGATCCGTTCCGCACCCTGCAGTGGAAACGCGGCATTAGTGCCATTGTATGCCTAAAAAATAGTAAAAAAATAGTACGCCTTAAAATAGTAGTACAAAATGTAAAGTGCTGAGCATTGCATTACATGTGGACGTCACTGATTAATACTGTCGGAACTAGTGGATTTATTTTCAGGTCAGAGTTAAGTATGGTGACTGCTTTGGGATAGAAACTGTTTATGAATCTTGTGGTGCGTGTTCTGATGGACCTGTAACGTTTCCCTGAGGGCAGCAGTTCAAACAGATAGTTGGCAGGGTGGTATGAGTCTTTCAGAATGTTGTGTCGTGTGTCTTCTGCAAGCATCAGGAGTTGAAGATGGTGTCCATGGTCGGTAGCTGTTGGTTGATGATGTTATGGGCGGTTTTTATAATCCTCTGCAGTGACTTTCTGTCTGCAGCAGAACTGCTACCAAACCACGACAGGATTCCGTAGGTGAGCACACTCTCAATGGATCAGCGATAGAAGGACCTTAGGTGCTGTTGGGAGAGATTGACTTTCCTGAGTGTGCGGAGAAAGTTTAACCGCTGCTGTGCTTTCTTAACTATTGATGTGGTGTTTATCGCCCATGATAAGTTCTCTGAGATGTGTACGCCCAAGAATTTGAAGCTGGACATTCTCTCCACCGTCTCCCCGTTGATGTGTAGTGGTGTGTGTGTGTGTCCTGCTTCTTCCTGTAATCAATGATCAGTTCTTTTGTTTTTTTGATGTTGAGGCTCAGGTTGTTCTCTGAGCACCACTGTCAGCCTTTGAACCTCCTCTCTGTAATTGGCCTCATCACCTTTGGTGATCAGTCCCACCACAGTTGTGTCATCTGCAAATTTCACTATGGTGTTGGTAGTGTGAGATGGGGCACAGTCATGTGTGTACAAAGAGTAGAGTAAAGGGCTCAGTACACGACCCTGTTGGGCCCCTGTGCTGAGTGACAGAGGGGCGAAAGGTGCGGGCCCATTCTGACCGCCTGTGGCCTGTTTGTCAGGAAGTCCTTAATCCAAAGGCAGAGATTGAGTGGTATACCCAGGTAGGACATCTTGGAGAACAGTCTGCTGGGGACGATGGTATTAAACGCAGAGCTGTAGTCCACAACCAGTAGCCGTGCATAGGTCCCCTGCAGCTCCAGGTGGCGCAGAACAGAGTGGAGGGTCGTGGAGATTGCATCGTCTGTTGACCTGTTGGCTCGATATGCAAATTGATGCACGCCCTTGGCGTGACCAACAGTCACGCCAAGGGCGTGACTGTTGGCAACCCTGGCATAGCACACCGAGCCGACAGAACATCAGACTCAGGTAAGAGGAGAGGAGTCACCATCAATCTCACGCTGTCACGCACACGCAAGAAATGTCACGCCAAAATAAAAAATCCTCCCGTTCATTTTCTGCGGGAGCAGACTAACAGCTGTATCATCTGCCTACCTACAACGTGATCACGGCAGTATTCTCTGATCGTTGATTCGCTGAAAACCACGCACATGATACTAAGTTGCGTTTGAAAAGGTCAGAGAGAGTTCAGAGCCGGAGTCGGAGCCCACTGATGCACGTTTGGGGATGGGTCGGTCGCGACTGATTCGTTCACAACGAATGAATCCCGAACGTGAACGACAAGAACTTGTTCCCCAAAACAAGAAGAACTGGTTCTTTGATTCTTTTTTTTTTAACATAAAACAAAAATATGGTTACGTAAATAAAATATACAAACGAACAGAGCTTCGTCTCCCCGCCACCTTATATCGATTGAGTCTACAACGTTCTCAAAGATTCAGCCAATGAGAGGTAGCAATGGTGTTGCCATGGCACCTGGGTAAACAAATGACAAGGTGGTACCGTCGAATTTGCGCGCTTTCTCTGTCTGACGTATCTTGGGTCATACCATTCGACGTGGGGCCACTAATATATCCCCCTACATTTCCGAAAATAGACTTGACCTCCATCTGTTTATTGGATAAACGCATTTCCCAATCCCATGAGCCTTTTCTCCATTCTACGTCAATTCAAGAACAAACAAAGAAATTAAACTGCAGTTCGTATTTTTTATTTATGACCATGAAAGTTCTGTAATGCCTGAATTATGAAGAATTAAATGTAAAGTAAAATAAAAATTATAAAAATAAAACCATGAATGACATATAGAGAGTAAGCAAGTGGTATAAATATTGGTGGGACGTTTGCCTATACAAAATAGTATATCTTGTCGATTTTCACAGGGGGTAGAGCCTAGCCAAGGGTATATCTTGGAATACTTGAGAATCGGGCGAGTGGCACTTTTAAATTCCCCAAATGATTCAAAGTGGCCCAGATTGTACATTTTGAAAAAGCGTTTCCATTCTTTAACTTTTTTTCATAGATGAGGCTTTATACTAAACGAGGACTATTTTGTTAGTACATTTTTTTAGGGTTAAGGGTCGTCCAAAAAATTAGCCGCTCACACTAATATTTTAGAGTCTCACTCCAGCCAAAGTCCCAAAGTTGGCAACCCTGGCTATGCGACCCGCTAGCTTGATAGCCTCAGCCGGGATGGTCTGGGTGAGCCACGTCTCAGTGATCACCATAACACAGCAGTCCTGGATGTTTTTCTGCGTGGATATGGTAAGTTCCAGCTCTTCGATTTTGTTGGGAAGTGATCTTGCATTCGTGATGAAGAGGCTTGGTAATGAAGGCTTGTGCGGTTGTCTGCTTAGCCTAGCTCGTAATCCGGATCGACAGCCCCTCTTCTGCCGGTGCTCTCGACGCCGCCGTCGCTTCCTGGCTGGGAGAGTAATCCACGGGGATCCCGGTCTGATGAGCTCCGGTGGAATGTCGTGTGCGGTGTCAGTTTGCTTCAGGATGCAACTATCTTGCATCAAACCGATACTGATTAAATCGTTTCGGCTGTATCTTACGTAAGGCTGTGCAAACGTGGCATTTAGTAAACTGCTAAGAAACCAACCAAATAGAAATACGTGGAGTGCTTAGCCGCAGCGTGTACATGCGCCGCCATGACGTCAGCTGTCAGCCACTGAGACCATACATACCCGCCGTAGAAGAAGTGGACAAGGATCTATACTGCTTCTGGAAGATAAAAGGCATACCCAATATACGACATATTAAGAGTCAATCATAAATCCTGTAAAACGATAAGCTTAAAAACCGTCAGCGAGATCGATGAATCAGTTGAAATTTAGAGCACTCTGCAGCTGTTACGCAGCGAGCCACGAGTGCTTTCGTGCTGTACCAACTGCCGTGGTTGATTCACTCTCCGGGGTCGCTGCGTGACCTGAGTTCTTTCACGTTGAACCACCGATGTGGTCAACGAACTCACGAGTGCCCTTGCTGTGCCACCGACGTGGTCACGCAGTCACCGGTGTTGCTGCAGCAAATATTGTGTACTTCCGTGTTTAGGGTTGCCAACTTTCAGAAATTAAAATAAGGGACGCCCACCACGGGCCGACTCCTGTGGGGCGGGGCGCCCGCATTAGTGGTATGTTTTATTTTGTGCTGGTGTTTTTAGTAAAGGGTTGATCAAGAAAGCAATTAGTCATACTTAAAGCTTGAAATGCTTTATTACCACATAACATTCTCTTATAAAGTTCAGTCAATTAAATCTTGAATGAAATCTCTTTGTGTGGCGATGAACTTTTAAAATATAAACTAAATAAACTGAGAACTTCATGTTACTTTTTAAGTGCATAACTATAGGGACTCTCTTTGAAAAATTTTACAAAAAAAACCAGTACAAATAAACAACAAAAACACTTATAAACTTATGTAAAAAAAGAAAGTGCAAATCATTACTCCTTCCCTCAACATTACTCCTCCCCTCAAAACTGTTACTTCTTTTTCCAGGTGTACTTCTTGTTACTCCTTGCAGCACTGAGTAACTCTTTGTCTTTCAAAGCGCTGTTGTAAAACTCTGAACAGGACTGCTCAAAGTTGAGAGTGATCAGGAGCTCACTTCTCATGAGCTCTGTGGAGCACCTGTTCCTGCATTCACTCCATTTGTTGGCCATTCTGGAGAAGATCCTTTCCACACATCCAGTGGATGCTGGGAAATGATCTAGGAAATGTATGTATATTAAAGAATAAAGGTTTTCTTTTAACAAATGTATTTATTTATTTATTAACTGTTAATCCATTAGTATGATTTGTTCTTTAAGTGGCCATATATAATATTTATATACTTCTGTATATTAAATAAATGGTCGTTCATTCAACTTTTGAAACTCAACATCCTAAACATCAATCAAACCACAACAGTTTACTAAAATAGGCTCTGCCCATGCACTGCGATGTTCTGGCAAAAGCACAACCAGATAGGAAATCAATCACAACATAATGTCTCATACCGTATCAACCTCAGGAGATGATTGGGGTATGAAGAACTGTGACACTGACGCTTGGGTCTTCTGTGATCTTTCGTGTCTGCAGTGTTGCTCTCCTGTTGCATGCTGTCTGATGTCAGACAGACCACCGTGCGCCACTGAAAACACTCGCCGACATATTTTACAACTTGCCTTGTAAACATCTCCACTGACGCTGTCCAGCCAAGGATGTGCGTCTTCCCACTCACGTCCGTATTTCTGCAAGCGTTTACGCTTTTGAGGACGTGGTGGAGTACCGGGTGTAGTGGGCATTTTTAAAAGGCGCGGGTTTTGTGAGCAGCGCCGGTGTGTGGTGTCTGTCGCTAGGCAACCGTGACCACCACACGCATGCGCATACACACAGATGACCGGAGCGGGTCTTGCGTAGATCCCGCCGCGACAATTTTGCTGACCGTAGTACCGTATTCCCTGTGTTTTGTTTTGATCATTGTTAGATTTAGTATTTGTGTGTGTGACAGACATGTGTATTGGAGATTTATGGAAATACGGAACAAATTACGTCCCGTATTGGTTCAATACGGGACGCAACATTTAATTGCCAAATAAGGGACGATTCCGTATTTTACGGGACGGTTGGCAACCCTATCCGTGTTGAACACCGACGTGGTCAACAAACTCACGAGTGCCCTTGCTGTGCCACCGACGTGGTCACGCACTCACCGGTGTTGCTGCAGCAAATATTGTGTACTTCTGTGTTCAACACCGACGTGGTCAATGAACTCCAAGTCCCCTGCACTTGAGCGTTTGATATTATGCCACCGGCGTGGTAATTAAATTTGCATGTTCCTGAGTTGTGCCCACTGACGTGGTGAACAAACTCACGAGTGCTTGAGTTGTTCCCACCGACGTGGGCAACGCACTCACCGGGGTTGCTGCAGCGAACGTGGAGTTCTGTGTTGTACCGCACCGGCGTGCGCAACAAACTCACGAGGGCTTGAGTTGTTCCCACCGACGTGGGCAACGCACTCACCGGGATTACTGCAGTCAAACCATGAGTATTAGATAACGTGCCACCGACGTGGTCATACTCACGCGTGCCCGAGTTGTTACCACCGACGTGGTCAACGCACTCACCGGGGTTGCCGCTGCAACCTTGAGTTTTATTTTTCCTATGTTATGCCACAGACGTGACAGCGAACTCAAGAGTGTTTTCTAGATGATCCACCGACGTGGTCACACTCGCCGGGGTTGCTGCAGGTTAACCTGAGTTATGAAACCGAATTTTGCTTTATTAGTTTAGTACCTGATAACCACCACCACCAGTAGTTGCAAATAGTGTTGCTTTTGGCAACGAAAATTATGACTAAGTGTCGTCATCAACAAACCTTTATCGCGTGAGAAAAACAAGACTGGACGCAATGTGAATGCTGGGCGTGTGACAATAACCGTGATTAAATACATAGTGCAATATAGTTGGCGAATAAAACGAGACTAAAAAGTGTGTTACGAAAATAAGACTGCTAAAATGTCTCTTCATTTTCGTTGACCTAAACTAGGCGATAAAGACTTATAACGTTATTTTGTTCATCTGGAACTTCAACTGTTCCAGACATAACATCAATTTTCAACCGTTTACTTAATTTGACAAAACTACACACTTGTAACTTCGATAATATCTAAATGGAATTAGGATATCACTGGAAGGAGTATGAATGCGACTAAAACTAATAAAAACTCAAATGACAGCTTGACACAAGACTAGACTAACACTAGAAAGGAAACAGGCCGCCAAAAACAGCTATGGTTGCAAACGTGTTAAACCTGTCTTAACCGACGTTAGAGAGCATTGTGTGCACAGTTGTGCGTTGACCATGTCAACGCACAACTGGGGCACAACTCAGGCACTCGTGAGTTGTGCCTCACCGGGGTTACTGCAGTCAACCATGAGTATAAGATAACGTGCCACCGACGTGGTCATAGTCACGAGTGCCCGAGTTGTTACCGCTGCGCTGTGGTCAACGCACTCACCGGGGTCGCGCTGCGAACCTTGAGTTTTATTTTTTCCATGATATGCCACCGACGTGACACCTAACTCAAGAGTGTTTTCTAGATGATCCACCGACGTGGTCACACTTGCCGGGGTTGCTGCAGGTTAACCTTGAGTTACATAGCCGAATTTTGCTTTATGAGTTTAGTACCTGATAACCACCACCACCAGTAGTTGCAAATAGTGTTGCTTTTGACACCGAAAATTATGACTAAATGTCGTCATCAACGAACCTTTATCGCGTGAGGAAAACAATGCTGGTCAAATAAGACTCTGCTAAAATGTCTTCATTTCCGTTGACCTAAACTAGGCGATAAACTGTAATAACGTTATTTTGTCCAACTGGAACTTCAACCATTTGAGACATAACTACATCAATTTTCGACCGTATGCCTTATTTGACAAATCTACGCACTTGTATCTTCGATAATATCTTTAACGGAATTTCGATATCACTGGAAAGAGTATGAACATGACTAAAACTAATAAAAACAAAACTGACACCTTGACACAAAGACTAAAACTAGAATGGAAACAGGCCGCCAAAAACAGCTGTAGTAGCAACCGTGTTAAACCTGCCTTAACCGACGTTAGAGATCATCGTGTGCGCTTGAAGGAAGAACCATGAATTCGACAGGATGTAGGATTCGTAAGCTGTGGAAGACCGCCTTCCCAGCCGTTTGATAGACGCGACCGGCAACCCTTGTTCAGCGGCTGTGGTTGCCGCTCCAATCCGGAAGGAGTGGCCAGCGTAGAGGGGAGATGGTAGGCCGCACACTTCCACCACCGTCGCGAAATGGACTTTGAACCACCCTTTAGTCATTGGCAGGCCTTATAGTGTTGATTTCGCTCAAAACTAATGTATTCTACTTACAAATGGTGGAGTATGGCATAATAATCCTTCGGTAAGCTTAGTAACACGTTTGCATTGAAATTGACAGAGATATCAACATCTCTTGATTTATGCGTGCAAAATACTTTTCAGAGCGAGAGAATCACTTTTTGACCAACTATGTGCTTTTTACTTGTTTTTCTGAACTTAACAGAAATATCAACATTTCTGGTTTTTATGCGTACAAAATGCTTTTCAGAGCGATCGAATCACTTTTTGACCAACAATGTTTTTTTGACCTTACATTGTTGATTTTGCTCAAAACGAATGTATTCTACTTACAAATGGTGGAGTATGGCATAATAACCCTTCGGTATGCTTAGTAACACGTTTGCATTGAAATTGACAGAGATATCAACATTTCTTGTTTTGATGCGTGCAAAACGCTTTTGAGAGCGAGAGAATCACTTTTTGACCAACTATGTGCTTTTTACTTGTTTTTCTGAACTTAACAGAAATATCAACATTTCTGGTTTTTATGCGTACAAAATGCTTTTCAGAGCGATCGAATCACTTTTTGACCAACAATGTTTTTTTGACCTTACATTGTTGATTTTGCTCAAAACGAATGTATTCTACTTACAAATGGTGAAGTATGGCATAATAACCCTTCGGTATGCTTAGTAACACGTTTGCATTGAAATTGACAGAGATATCAACATTTCTTGTTTTGATGCGTGCAAAACGCTTTTGAGAGCGAGAGAATCACTTTTTGACCAACTATGTGCTTTTTACTTGTTTTTCTGAACTTAACAGAAATATCAACATTTCTGGTTTTTATGCGTACAAAATGCTTTTCAGAGCGATCGAATCACTTTTTGACCAACAATGTGTTTTTGACCTTACATTGTTAATTTTTCTCAAAACTAGTGTAGTCCACTTCCAAATGGTGGAGAATGGCACAAATAACCCTTTGGTAAGCGTAGTCACACGTTTGCATTGAAATTGACAGATATATCAACATTCCTTGTTTTTATGCGTGCAACATGCTTTTCAGAGCGAGAGAATCACTTTTTGACCAACTATGTGTTTTTTACTTGTTTTTCTGAACTTAACAGAAATATCAACATTTCTTGTTTTTATGCGTGTAAAATGCTTTTCAGAGCAAGAAAATCACTTTTCGACCAACAATGTTTTTTTGACCTTACATTGTTGATTTCGTTCTAAAATAATGTAGTCCACTTCCAAATGGTGGAGAATGGCACAAATAACCCTTTGGTAAGCTTAGTAACACGTTTGCATTGAAATTGACAGAGATATCAACATTTCTTGTTTTTATGCTTGCAAAATGCTTTTCAGAGCGAGAGAATCTCTTTTTGACCAACAATGTTTTTTTGACCTAACATTGTGGATTTTGCTCAAAACGAATGTATTCTACTTACAAATGGTGGAGTATGGCATAAAAACCCTTCGGTAAGCTTAGTAACACTTTTGCATTGAAATTGACAGAGATATCAACATTTCTTGTTTTTATGCGTGCAAAATGCTTTTCAGAGCGAGAGAATCACTTTTTGACCAACTATGTGTTTTTTACTTGTTTTTCTGAACTCAACAGAAATATCAACATTTCTGGTTTTTAAGCATGCAAAAATGCTTTTCAGAGCGAGAGAATCTCTTTTTGACAACAATGTTTTTTTGACCTTACATTGTGGATTTTGCTCAAAACGAATGTATTCTACTTACAAATGGTGGAGTATGGCATAAAAACCCTTCGGTAAGCTTAGTAACACTTTTGCATTGAAATTGACAGAGATATCAACATTTCTTGTTTTTATGCGTGCAAAATGCTTTTCAGAGCGAGAGAATCACTTTTTGACCAACTATGTGTTTTTTACTTGTTTTTCTGAACTCAACAGAAATATCAACATTTCTGGTTTTTAAGCATGCAAAAATGCTTTTCAGAGCGAGAGAATCTCTTTTTGACCAACAATGTTTTTTTGACCTTACATTGTGGATTTTGCTCAAAACGAATGTATTCTACTTACAAATGGTGGAGCATGGCATAATAACCCTTCGGTAAGCTTAGTCACACGTTTGCATTGAAAATGACAGGTATCAACATTTTTGGTTTTTACGCATGCAAAATGCTTTTCAGAGCGCTAGAATCACTTTTTGACCAACAATGTGTTTTCGACTTGTTTTCTGAAATGAACAGAAAAATCAACATTTCTTGTTTTTATGCGTGCCAAATGCTTTTCAGAGCGCTAGAATCACTTTTTGACCAACAATGTGTCTTTGACCTTATATTGTTGATTTTGCTCAAAACTAATGTATTCCCCTTCCAAATGGTGGAGTATGGCCCTATTACCCTTTGGTAAGCTTAGTAACACGTTTGCATTGAAATTGACAGAGATACCAACATTTATTATTTTTAAGCCGGCAAAATTCTTTTCAGAGCGCTTAGAATCACTTTTTGACCAACAATGTGTTTTCGACTTGCTTTCTGAAATGAACAGAAAAATCAACATTTCTTGTTTTTATGCGTGCCAAATGCTTTTCAGAGCGCTAGAATCACTTTTTGACCAACAATGTGTTTTTAACCTTATATTGTTGATTTTGCTCAAAACTAATGTATTCCACTACCAAATAGTGGAGTATGGCCCTATAACCCTTTGGTAAGCTTAGTCACACGTTTGCATTGAAAATGACAGGTATCAACATTTTTGGTTTTTACGCATGCAAAATGCTTTTCAGAGCGCTAGAATCACTTTTTGACCAACAATGTGTTTTCGACTTGTTTTCTGAAATGAACAGAAAAATCAACATTTCTTGTTTTTATGCGTGCCAAATGCTTTTCAGAGCGCTAGAATCACTTTTTGACCAACAATGTGTCTTTGACCTTATATTGTTGATTTTGCTCAAAACTAATGTATTCCCCTTCCAAATGGTGGAGTATGGCCCTATTACCCTTTGGTAAGCTTAGTAACACGTTTGCATTGAAATTGACAGAGATACCAACATTTATTATTTTTATGCCGGCAAAATTCTTTTCAGAGCGCTTAGAATCACTTTTTGACCAACAATGTGTTTTCGACTTGCTTTCTGAAATGAACAGAAAAATCAACATTTCTTGTTTTTATGCGTGCCAAATGCTTTTCAGAGCGCTAGAATCACTTTTTGACCAACAATGTGTTTTTAACCTTATATTGTTGATTTTGCTCAAAACTAATGTATTCCACTACCAAATAGTGGAGTATGGCCCTATAACCCTTTGGTAAGCTTAGTCACACGTTTGCATTGAAAATGACAGGTATCAACATTTTTGGTTTTTACGCATGCAAAATGCTTTTCAGAGCGCTAGAATCACTTTTTGACCAACAATGTGTTTTCGACTTGTTTTCTGAAATGAACAGAAAAATCAACATTTCTTGTTTTTATGCGTGCCAAATGCTTTTCAGAGCGCTAGAATCACTTTTTGACCAACAATGTGTCTTTGACCTTATATTGTTGATTTTGCTCAAAACTAATGTATTCCACTTCCAAATAGTGGAGTATGGCCCTATAACCCTTTGGTAAGCTTAATAACACGTTTGCATTGAAATTGACAGATATCAACATTTTTGGTTTTTACGCTTGCAAAATGCTTTTCAGAGCGCTAGAATCACTTTTTGACCAACAATGTGTTTTCGACTTGTTTTCTGAAATGAACAGAAAAATCAACATTTCTTGTTTTTATGCGTGCCAAATGCTTTTCAGAGCGCTAGAATCACTTTTTGACCAACAATGTGTCTTTGACCTTATATTGTTGATTTTGCTCAAAACTAATCTATTCCCCTTCCAAATGGTGGAGTATGGCCCAATTACCCTTTGGTAAGCTTAGTAACACGTTTGCATTGAAATTGACAGAGATACCAACATTTATTATTTTTATGCCGGCAAAATTCTTTTCAGAGCGCTTAGAATCACTTTTTGACCAACAATGTGTTTTTGACTTGTTTTTCTGAAACGAACAGAAATATCAACATTTCTTGTTTTTTTGCGTGCCAAATGTTTTTCAGAGCGCTAGATTCACTTTTTGACCAACAATGTGTCTTTGACCTTATATTGTTGATTTTGCTCAAAACTAATGTATTCCACTTCCAAATAGTGGAGTATGGCCCTATAACCCTTTGGTAAGCTTAATAACACGTTTGCATTGAAATTGACAGATATCAACATTTTTGGTTTTTACGCTTGCAAAATGCTTTTGAGAGCGCTAGAATCACTTTTTGACCAACAATGTGTTTTCGACTTGTTTTCTGAAATGAACAGAAAAATCAACATTTCTTGTTTTTATGAGTGCGAAATGCTTTTCAGAGCGCTAGAATCACTTTTTTACCATCAATGTGTCTTTGACCTTATATTGTTGATTTTGCTCAAAACTAATGTATTCCCCTTCCAAATGGTGGAGTATGGCCCTATTACCCTTTGGTAAGCATAGTAACATGTTTGCATTGAAATCGACAGAGATACCAACATTTATTGTTTTTATGCCGGCAAAATGCTTTTCAGAGCGCTAGAATCACTTTTTGACCAACAATGTGTTTTTGACTTGTTTTTCTGAAATGAACAGAGATATCAACATTTCTTGTTTTTATGCGTGCCAAATGCTTTTCAGAGCGCTAGAATCACTTTTTGACCAACAATGTGTTTTTAACCTTATATTGTTGATTTTGCTCAAAACTAATGTATTCCACTACCAAATAGTGGAGTATGGCCCTATAACCCTTTGGTAAGCTTAGTCACACGTTTGCATTGAAAATGACAGATATCAACATTTTTGGTTTTTATGCATGCAAAATGCTTTTCAGAGCGCTAGAATCACTTTTTGACCAACAATGTGTTTTCGACTTGTTTTCTGAAATGAACAGAAAAATCAACAATTCTTGTTTTAATGCGTGCCAAATGCTTTTCAGAGCGCTAAAATCACTTTTTGACCAACAATGTGTCTTTGACCTTATATTGTTGATTTTGCTCAAAACTAATGTATTCCCCTTCCAAATGGTGGAGTATGGTCCTATTACCCTTTGGTAAGCTTTGTAACAAGTTTGCATTGAAATTGACAGAGATACCAACATTTCTTGTTTTTATACCTGCACAATTCTTTTCAGAGCGCAAGAATCACTTTTTGACCAACAATGTGTTTTCGACTTGTTTTCTGAAATGAACAGAAAAATCAACAATTCTTGTTTTAATGCGTGCCAAATGCTTTTCAGAGCGCTAAAATCACTTTTTGACCAACAATGTGTCTTTGACCTTATATTGTTGATTTTGCTCAAAACTAATGTATTCCCCTTCCAAATGGTGGAGTATGGTCCTATTACCCTTTGGTAAGCTTTGTAACAAGTTTGCATTGAAATTGACAGAGATACCAACATTTCTTGTTTTTATACCTGCACAATTCTTTTCAGAGCGCAAGAATCACTTTTTGACCAACAATGTGTTTTCGACATGTTTTCTGAAATGAACAGAAAAATCAACATTTCTTGTTTTTATGCGTGCCAAATGCTTTTCAGAGCGCTAGAATCACTTTTTGACCAACAATGTGTCTTTGACCTTATATTGTTGATTTTGCTCAAAACTAATGTATTCCCCTTCCAAATGGTGGAGTATGGCCCTATTACCCTTTGGTAAGCTTAGTAACATGTTTGCATTGAAATTGACAGAGATACCAACATTTATTGTTTTTATGCCGGCAAAATGCTTTTCAGAGCGCTAGAATCACTTTTTGACCAACAATGTGTTTTTAACCTTATATTGTTGATTTTGCTCAAAACTAATGTATTCCACTACCAAATAGTGGAGTATGGCCCTATAACCCTTTGGTAAGCTTAGTCACACGTTTGCATTGAAAATGACAGGTATCAACATTTTTGGTTTTTGCGCATGCAAAATGCTTTTCAGAGCGCTAGAATCACTTTTTGACCAACAATGTGTTTTCGACTTGTTTTCTGAAATGAACAGAAAAATCAACATTTCTTGTTTTTATGCGTGCCAAATGCTTTTCACTGCGCTAGAATCACTTTTTGACCAACAATGTGTCTTTGACCTTATATTGTTGATTTTGCTCAAAACTAATGTATTCCACTTCCAAATAGTGGAGTATGGCCCTATAACCCTTTGGTAAGCTTAATAACACGTTTGCATTGAAATTGACAGATATCAACATTTTTGGTTTTTACGCTTGCAAAATGCTTTTCAGAGCGCTAGAATCACTTTTTGACCAACAATGTGTTTTCGACTTGTTTTCTGAAATGAACAGAAAAATCAACAATTCTTGTTTTAATGCGTGCCAAATGCTTTTCAGAGCGCTAAAATCACTTTTTGACCAACAATGTGTCTTTGACCTTATATTGTTGATTTTGCTCAAAACTAATGTATTCCCCTTCCAAATGGTGGAGTATGGCCCTATTACCCTTTGGTAAGCTTTGTAACAAGTTTGCATTGAAATTGACAGAGATACCAACATTTATTGTTTTTATGCCGGCAAAATGCTTTTCAGAGCGCTAGAATCACTTTTTGACCAACAATGTGTTTTTGACTTGTTTTTCTGAAATGAACAGAGATATCAACATTTCTTGTTTTTATGCGTGCCAAATGCTTTTCAGAGCGCTAGAATCACTTTTTGACCAACAATGTGTTTTTAACCTTATATTGTTGATTTTGCTCAAAACTAATGTATTCCAATACCAAATAGTGGAGTATGGCCCTATAACCCTTTGGTAAGCTTAGTCACACGTTTGCATTGAAAATGACAGATATCAACATTTTTGGTTTTTATGCATGCAAAATGCTTTTCAGAGCGCTAGAATCACTTTTTGACCAACAATGTGTTTTCGACTTGTTTTCTGAAATGAACAGAAAAATCAACAATTCTTGTTTTAATGCGTGCCAAATGCTTTTCAGAGCGCTAAAATCACTTTTTGACCAACAATGTGTCTTTGACCTTATATTGTTGATTTTGCTCAAAACTAATGTATTCCCCTTCCAAATGGTGGAGTATGGTCCTATTACCCTTTGGTAAGCTTTGTAACAAGTTTGCATTGAAATTGACAGAGATACCAACATTTCTTGTTTTTATACCTGCACAATTCTTTTCAGAGCGCAAGAATCACTTTTTGACCAACAATGTGTTTTCGACTTGTTTTCTGAAATGAACAGAAAAATCAACAATTCTTGTTTTAATGCGTGCCAAATGCTTTTCAGAGCGCTAAAATCACTTTTTGACCAACAATGTGTCTTTGACCTTATATTGTTGATTTTGCTCAAAACTAATGTATTCCCCTTCCAAATGGTGGAGTATGGTCCTATTACCCTTTGGTAAGCTTTGTAACAAGTTTGCATTGAAATTGACAGAGATACCAACATTTCTTGTTTTTATACCTGCACAATTCTTTTCAGAGCGCAAGAATCACTTTTTGACCAACAATGTGTTTTCGACATGTTTTCTGAAATGAACAGAAAAATCAACATTTCTTGTTTTTATGCGTGCCAAATGCTTTTCAGAGCGCTAGAATCACTTTTTGACCAACAATGTGTCTTTGACCTTATATTGTTGATTTTGCTCAAAACTAATGTATTCCCCTTCCAAATGGTGGAGTATGGCCCTATTACCCTTTGGTAAGCTTAGTAACATGTTTGCATTGAAATTGACAGAGATACCAACATTTATTGTTTTTATGCCGGCAAAATGCTTTTCAGAGCGCTAGAATCACTTTTTGACCAACAATGTGTTTTTAACCTTATATTGTTGATTTTGCTCAAAACTAATGTATTCCACTACCAAATAGTGGAGTATGGCCCTATAACCCTTTGGTAAGCTTAGTCACACGTTTGCATTGAAAATGACAGGTATCAACATTTTTGGTTTTTACGCATGCAAAATGCTTTTCAGAGCGCTAGAATCACTTTTTGACCAACAATGTGTTTTCGACTTGTTTTCTGAAATGAACAGAAAAATCAACATTTCTTGTTTTTATGCGTGCCAAATGCTTTTCACTGCGCTAGAATCACTTTTTGACCAACAATGTGTCTTTGACCTTATATTGTTGATTTTGCTCAAAACTAATGTATTCCACTTCCAAATAGTGGAGTATGGCCCTATAACCCTTTGGTAAGCTTAATAACACGTTTGCATTGAAATTGACAGATATCAACATTTTTGGTTTTTACGCTTGCAAAATGCTTTTCAGAGCGCTAGAA
The DNA here is from genome assembly GCF_026213295.1 of Gadus chalcogrammus. Classification (NCBI taxonomy): domain Eukaryota; kingdom Metazoa; phylum Chordata; class Actinopteri; order Gadiformes; family Gadidae; genus Gadus; species Gadus chalcogrammus. The sequence goes on along the minus strand of NC_079421.1, from coordinate 8,593,891 downwards.
TCACTTTTTGACCAACAATGTGTTTTCGACTTGTTTTCTGAAATGAACAGAAAAATCAACAATTCTTGTTTTAATGCGTGCCAAATGCTTTTCAGAGCGCTAAAATCACTTTTTGACCAACAATGTGTCTTTGACCTTATATTGTTGATTTTGCTCAAAACTAATGTATTCCCCTTCCAAATGGTGGAGTATGGCCCTATTACCCTTTGGTAAGCTTTGTAACAAGTTTGCATTGAAATTGACAGAGATACCAACATTTCTTGTTTTTATACCTGCACAATTCTTTTCAGAGCGCAAGAATCACTTTTTGACCAACAATGTGTTTTCGACATGTTTTCTGAAATGAACAGAAAAATCAACATTTCTTGTTTTTATGCGTGCCAAATGCTTTTCAGAGCGCTAGAATCACTTTTTGACCAACAATGTGTCTTTGACCTTATATTGTTGATTTTGCTCAAAACTAATGTATTCCCCTTCCAAATGGTGGAGTATGGCCCTATTACCCTTTGGTAAGCTTAGTAACATGTTTGCATTGAAATTGACAGAGATACCAACATTTATTGTTTTTATGCGTGCCAAATGCTTTTCAGAGCGCTAGAATCACTTTTTGACCAACAATGTGTTTTTGACCTTATATTGTTGATTTTGCTCAAAACTAATGTATTCCCCTTCCAAATGGTGGAGTATGGCCCTATTACCCTTTGGTAAGCTTAGTAACATGTTTGCATTGAAATTGACAGAGATACCAACATTTATTGTTTTTATGCCGGCAAAATGCTTTTCAGAGCGCTAGAATCACTTTTTGACCAACAATGTGTTTTTAACCTTATATTGTTGATTTTGCTCAAAACTAATGTATTCCACTACCAAATAGTGGAGTATGGCCCTATAACCCTTTGGTAAGCTTAGTCACACGTTTGCATTGAAAATGACAGGTATCAACATTTTTGGTTTTTACGCATGCAAAATGCTTTTCAGAGCGCTAGAATCACTTTTTGACCAACAATGTGTTTTCGACTTGTTTTCTGAAATGAACAGAAAAATCAACATTTCTTGTTTTTATGCGTGCCAAATGCTTTTCAGAGCGCTAGAATCACTTTTTGACCAACAATGTGTCTTTGACCTTATATTGTTGATTTTGCTCAAAACTAATGTATTCCACTTCCAAATAGTGGAGTATGGCCCTATAACCCTTTGGTAAGCTTAATAACACGTTTGCATTGAAATTGACAGATATCAACATTTTTGGTTTTTACGCTTGCAAAATGCTTTTCAGAGCGCTAGAATCACTTTTTGACCAACAATGTGTTTTCGACTTGTTTTCTGAAATGAACAGAAAAATCAACAATTCTTGTTTTAATGCGTGCCAAATGCTTTTCAGAGCGCTAAAATCACTTTTTGACCAACAATGTGTCTTTGACCTTATATTGTTGATTTTGCTCAAAACTAATGTATTCCCCTTCCAAATGGTGGAGTATGGCCCTATTACCCTTTGGTAAGCTTTGTAACAAGTTTGCATTGAAATTGACAGAGATACCAACATTTCTTGTTTTTATACCTGCACAATTCTTTTCAGAGCGCAAGAATCACTTTTTGACCAACAATGTGTTTTCGACATGTTTTCTGAAATGAACAGAAAAATCAACATTTCTTGTTTTTATGCGTGCCAAATGCTTTTCAGAGCGCTAGAATCACTTTTTGACCAACAATGTGTCTTTGACCTTATATTGTTGATTTTGCTCAAAACTAATGTATTCCCCTTCCAAATGGTGGAGTATGGCCCTATTACCCTTTGGTAAGCTTAGTAACATGTTTGCATTGAAATTGACAGAGATACCAACATTTATTGTTTTTATGCCGGCAAAATGCTTTTCAGAGCGCTAGAATCACTTTTTGACCAACAATGTGTTTTTAACCTTATATTGTTGATTTTGCTCAAAACTAATGTATTCCACTACCAAATAGTGGAGTATGGCCCTATAACCCTTTGGTAAGCTTAGTCACACGTTTGCATTGAAAATGACAGGTATCAACATTTTTGGTTTTTACGCATGCAAAATGCTTTTCAGAGCGCTAGAATCACTTTTTGACCAACAATGTGTTTTCGACTTGTTTTCTGAAATGAACAGAAAAATCAACATTTCTTGTTTTTATGCGTGCCAAATGCTTTTCAGGGGCCGTATTCACAAAGCATTTTATCTTACCGCTAGGAGTGCTCCTAACTCGCGCTAAAACATTTTACGTAGGAGTTTTTTCTTAAAAGTTATTCACAAAGCCGCTGAGACCTACTCTTACTAAGGATAAATCACAAAGAGTGAACTAAGAGTGACGCGCCGTTGCTATGGATTACGTCAATTCTCGTGCACGAGTTTAGAAGCGGTCAGTTCGGTGATTGGTTGTTCAGAAGAGCCCACTGAATCACCGAAAAACAAGGAAATAGCCTAGGCTAGAAATGAATTCCTATTTAGTAGTTATAGTGCAGTTAGCAGAATACACGCATGATGACAATTTTGTGCAGACCACGATAATGACGTTGTAGCCTGCACGTTCAAGAGAGAGAGAAAGCAAACAATAAAAATACGTAAAATCTAAAAGAAAATAAATGTTACGAACTACCCAAGTGTTGACTGATTTGTGCCAAGGTGTTTACCTAAAATGTGTTTTCAAAGTGATCCCTAAATGCCTGTCCACTCGGTTCCACACGGCCAAATTCCTTGTAATGTTGATCGCCATCATCATCATCATCGTCTGGCTGTGGAATGTTCCTCCGCTTGCAAAGGTTGTGTAGAATGGCACATACAGTGATTACTGTGCTTGCCCTCTCTGGGGTGAGGCGTATTTCGCCGTGGAGGACATGAAACCGACGTTTCATCTGCCCAATTCCTCTCTCCACAACATTTCGTGTATGTTTGTGTGGTCGCAAAGAGCCAATACGATGTGTTTTACGCATAGGACTAAGCGTAATCTGCGTAATCACTTACATGTTACACTTTAACTGTGCTCCCGGTTGTGGATTAAGGTAGGGTGTCTAGAGCCACGTCTTGCATGGATAGTCACTGTCACCCAGCAAGTGACACCCAACTGGTACATCTCAAAAAGCTGCCTCAGACCGCTCTCCATTAAAATGCGCGAATCATGGGTAGCTGAAGATCCAGGCCACTTTGCAACAACATCCAGTAGGCTATGTTAAAATTTGCATCAAAAACAACCTGCGTGTAGTTGGAATGCACTTTCTTTCCCACTATTGACGAACACGTCCTCGTCTTTTGATGGCGCAATTATTTTTATTTTTTATAAGTTATATATTTTTTTTTATAACTTATAATTTTTATAACATTTTATTTCGGGACTAATCGGATTATTCCTGTTAGTCGGGGATGTTATTGCATCGCGCATTAACTCCACAATAAGTTGAATACCCTAACATTTCGTCTCGCAGGCATTTTAAGATTCTTTGTGAATAGGTCTTACTGAGTTAGGAATCCTCTTGAGGACTTTTAAGCTCTCATAGACTTAGGTGCTACTTTTAGTCCTAAAATACTTTGTGAATTGCTCTTAGTGAAAAAAGTTAGGAGTCCTAAATTTAAGAGTGACACGCCCATTATTTTTAGGAGTTACTCCTAAATTCGCCAGTTAGGACCTACTTTTAGCCCTAAGATCCTTTGTGAATACGGCCCCAGAGCGCTAGAATCACTTTTTGACCAACAATGTGTCTTTGACCTTATATTGTTGATTTTGCTCAAAACTAATGTATTCCACTTCCAAATAGTGGAGTATGGCCCTATAACCCTTTGGTAAGCTTAATAACACGTTTGCATTGAAATTGACAGATATCAACATTTTTGGTTTTTACGCTTGCAAAATGCTTTTCAGAGCGCTAGAATCACTTTTTGACCAACAATGTGTTTTCGACTTGTTTTCTGAAATGAACAGAAAAATCAACAATTCTTGTTTTAATGCGTGCCAAATGCTTTTCAGAGCGCTAAAATCACTTTTTGACCAACAATGTGTCTTTGACCTTATATTGTTGATTTTGCTCAAAACTAATGTATTCCCCTTCCAAATGGTGGAGTATGGCCCTATTACCCTTTGGTAAGCTTTGTAACAAGTTTGCATTGAAATTGACAGAGATACCAACATTTCTTGTTTTTATACCTGCACAATTCTTTTCAGAGCGCAAGAATCACTTTTTGACCAACAATGTGTTTTCGACATGTTTTCTGAAATGAACAGAAAAATCAACATTTCTTGTTTTTATGCGTGCCAAATGCTTTTCAGAGCGCTAGAATCACTTTTTGACCAACAATGTGTCTTTGACCTTATATTGTTGATTTTGCTCAAAACTAATGTATTCCCCTTCCAAATGGTGGAGTATGGCCCTATTACCCTTTGGTAAGCTTAGTAACATGTTTGCATTGAAATTGACAGAGATACCAACATTTATTGTTTTTATGCCGGCAAAATGCTTTTCAGAGCGCTAGAATCACTTTTTGACCAACAATGTGTTTTTAACCTTATATTGTTGATTTTGCTCAAAACTAATGTATTCCACTACCAAATAGTGGAGTATGGCCCTATAACCCTTTGGTAAGCTTAGTCACACGTTTGCATTGAAAATGACAGGTATCAACATTTTTGGTTTTTACGCATGCAAAATGCTTTTCAGAGCGCTAGAATCACTTTTTGACCAACAATGTGTTTTCGACTTGTTTTCTGAAATGAACAGAAAAATCAACATTTCTTGTTTTTATGCGTGCCAAATGCTTTTCAGAGCGCTAGAATCACTTTTTGACCAACAATGTGTCTTTGACCTTATATTGTTGATTTTGCTCAAAACTAATGTATTCCACTTCCAAATAGTGGAGTATGGCCCTATAACCCTTTGGTAAGCTTAATAACACGTTTGCATTGAAATTGACAGATATCAACATTTTTGGTTTTTACGCTTGCAAAATGCTTTTCAGAGCGCTAGAATCACTTTTTGACCAACAATGTGTTTTCGACTTGTTTTCTGAAATGAACAGAAAAATCAACAATTCTTGTTTTAATGCGTGCCAAATGCTTTTCAGAGCGCTAAAATCACTTTTTGACCAACAATGTGTCTTTGACCTTATATTGTTGATTTTGCTCAAAACTAATGTATTCCCCTTCCAAATGGTGGAGTATGGCCCTATTACCCTTTGGTAAGCTTTGTAACAAGTTTGCATTGAAATTGACAGAGATACCAACATTTCTTGTTTTTATACCTGCACAATTCTTTTCAGAGCGCAAGAATCACTTTTTGACCAACAATGTGTTTTCGACATGTTTTCTGAAATGAACAGAAAAATCAACATTTCTTGTTTTTATGCGTGCCAAATGCTTTTCAGAGCGCTAGAATCACTTTTTGACCAACAATGTGTCTTTGACCTTATATTGTTGATTTTGCTCAAAACTAATGTATTCCCCTTCCAAATGGTGGAGTATGGCCCTATTACCCTTTGGTAAGCTTAGTAACATGTTTGCATTGAAATTGACAGAGATACCAACATTTATTGTTTTTATGCCGGCAAAATGCTTTTCAGAGCGCTAGAATCACTTTTTGACCAACAATGTGTTTTTAACCTTATATTGTTGATTTTGCTCAAAACTAATGTATTCCACTACCAAATAGTGGAGTATGGCCCTATAACCCTTTGGTAAGCTTAGTCACACGTTTGCATTGAAATTGACAGATATCAACATTTTTGGTTTTTACGCTTGCAAAATGCTTTTCAGAGCGCTAGAATCACTTTTTGACCAACAATGTGTTTTCGACTTGTTTTCTGAAATGAACAGAAAAATCAACAATTCTTGTTTTAATGCGTGCCAAATGCTTTTCAGAGCGCTAAAATCACTTTTTGACCAACAATGTGTCTTTGACCTTATATTGTTGATTTTGCTCAAAACTAATGTATTCCCCTTCCAAATGGTGGAGTATGGCCCTATTACCCTTTGGTAAGCTTTGTAACAAGTTTGCATTGAAATTGACAGAGATACCAACATTTCTTGTTTTTATACCTGCACAATTCTTTTCAGAGCGCAAGAATCACTTTTTGACCAACAATGTGTTTTCGACATGTTTTCTGAAATGAACAGAAAAATCAACATTTCTTGTTTTTATGCGTGCCAAATGCTTTTCAGAGCGCTAGAATCACTTTTTGACCAACAATGTGTCTTTGACCTTATATTGTTGATTTTGCTCAAAACTAATGTATTCCCCTTCCAAATGGTGGAGTATGGCCCTATTACCCTTTGGTAAGCTTAGTAACATGTTTGCATTGAAATTGACAGAGATACCAACATTTATTGTTTTTATGCCGGCAAAATGCTTTTCAGAGCGCTAGAATCACTTTTTGACCAACAATGTGTTTTTAACCTTATATTGTTGATTTTGCTCAAAACTAATGTATTCCACTACCAAATAGTGGAGTATGGCCCTATAACCCTTTGGTAAGCTTAGTCACACGTTTGCATTGAAAATGACAGGTATCAACATTTTTGGTTTTTACGCATGCAAAATGCTTTTCAGAGCGCTAGAATCACTTTTTGACCAACAATGTGTTTTCGACTTGTTTTCTGAAATGAACAGAAAAATCAACATTTCTTGTTTTTATGCGTGCCAAATGCTTTTCAGAGCGCTAGAATCACTTTTTGACCAACAATGTGTCTTTGACCTTATATTGTTGATTTTGCTCAAAACTAATGTATTCCACTTCCAAATAGTGGAGTATGGCCCTATAACCCTTTGGTAAGCTTAATAACACGTTTGCATTGAAATTGACAGATATCAACATTTTTGGTTTTTACGCTTGCAAAATGCTTTTCAGAGCGCTAGAATCACTTTTTGACCAACAATGTGTTTTCGACTTGTTTTCTGAAATGAACAGAAAAATCAACAATTCTTGTTTTAATGCGTGCCAAATGCTTTTCAGAGCGCTAAAATCACTTTTTGACCAACAATGTGTCTTTGACCTTATATTGTTGATTTTGCTCAAAACTAATGTATTCCCCTTCCAAATGGTGGAGTATGGCCCTATTACCCTTTGGTAAGCTTTGTAACAAGTTTGCATTGAAATTGACAGAGATACCAACATTTCTTGTTTTTATACCTGCACAATTCTTTTCAGAGCGCAAGAATCACTTTTTGACCAACAATGTGTTTTCGACATGTTTTCTGAAATGAACAGAAAAATCAACATTTCTTGTTTTTATGCGTGCCAAATGCTTTTCAGAGCGCTAGAATCACTTTTTGACCAACAATGTGTCTTTGACCTTATATTGTTGATTTTGCTCAAAACTAATGTATTCCCCTTCCAAATGGTGGAGTATGGCCCTATTACCCTTTGGTAAGCTTAGTAACATGTTTGCATTGAAATTGACAGAGATACCAACATTTATTGTTTTTATGCCGGCAAAATGCTTTTCAGAGCGCTAGAATCACTTTTTGACCAACAATGTGTTTTTAACCTTATATTGTTGATTTTGCTCAAAACTAATGTATTCCACTACCAAATAGTGGAGTATGGCCCTATAACCCTTTGGTAAGCTTAGTCACACGTTTGCATTGAAAATGACAGGTATCAACATTTTTGGTTTTTACGCATGCAAAATGCTTTTCAGAGCGCTAGAATCACTTTTTGACCAACAATGTGTTTTTCGACTTGTTTTCTGAAATGAACAGAAAAATCAACATTTCTTGTTTTTATGCATGCCAAATGCTTTTCAGAGCGCTAGAATCACTTTTTGACCAACAATGTGTCTTTGACCTTATATTGTTGATTTTGCTCAAAACTAATGTATTCCCCTTCCAAATGGTGGAGTATGGCCCTATTACCCTTTGGTAAGCTTAGTAACACGTTTGCATTGAAATTGACAGAGATACCAACATTTATTATTTTTAAGCCGGCAAAATTCTTTTCAGAGCGCTTAGAATCACTTTTTGACCAACAATGTGTTTTCGACTTGCTTTCTGAAATGAACAGAAAAATCAACATTTCTTGTTTTTATGCGTGCCAAATGCTTTTCAGAGCGCTAGAATCACTTTTTGACCAACAATGTGTTTTTAACCTTATATTGTTTATTTTGCTCAAAACTAATGTATTCCACTACCAAATAGTGGAGTATGGCCCTATAACCCTTTGGTAAGCTTAGTCACACGTTTGCATTGAAAATGACAGATATCAACATTTTTGGTTTTTACGCATGCAAAATGCTTTTCAGAGCGCTAGAATCACTTTTTGACCAACAATGTGTTTTCGACTTGTTTTCTGAAATGAACAGAAAAATCAACAATTCTTGTTTTAATGCGTGCCAAATGCTTTTCAGAGCGCTAAAATCACTTTTTGACCAACAATGTGTCTTTGACCTTATATTGTTGATTTTGCTCAAAACTAATGTATTCCCCTTCCAAATGGTGGAGTATGGTCCTATTACCCTTTGGTAAGCTTTGTAACAAGTTTGCATTGAAATTGACAGAGATACCAACATTTCTTGTTTTTATACCTGCACAATTCTTTTCAGAGCGCAAGAATCACTTTTTGACCAACAATGTGTTTTCGACATGTTTTCTGAAATGAACAGAAAAATCAACATTTCTTGTTTTTATGCGTGCCAAATGCTTTTCAGAGCGCTAGAATCACTTTTTGACCAACAATGTGTCTTTGACCTTATATTGTTGATTTTGCTCAAAACTAATGTATTCCCCTTCCAAATGGTGGAGTATGGCCCTATTACCCTTTGGTAAGCTTAGTAACATGTTTGCATTGAAATTGACAGAGATACCAACATTTATTGTTTTTATGCCGGCAAAATGCTTTTCAGAGCGCTAGAATCACTTTTTGACCAACAATGTGTTTTTAACCTTATATTGTTGATTTTGCTCAAAACTAATGTATTCCACTACCAAATAGTGGAGTATGGCCCTAAAACCCTTTGGTAAGCTTAGTCACACGTTTGCATTGAAAATGACAGATATCAACATTTTTGGTTTTTACGCATGCAAAATGCTTTTCAGAGCGCTAGAATCACTTTTTGACCAACAATGTGTTTTCGACTTGTTTTCTGAAATGAACAGAAAAATCAACAATTCTTGTTTTAATGCGTGCCAAATGCTTTTCAGAGCGCTAAAATCACTTTTTGACCAACAATGTGTCTTTGACCTTATATTGTTGATTTTGCTCAAAACTAATGTATTCCCCTTCCAAATGGTGGAGTATGGCCCTATTACCCTTTGGTAAGCTTAGTAACATGTTTGCATTGAAATTGACAGAGATACCAACATTTATTGTTTTTATGCCGGCAAAATGCTTTTCAGAGCGCTAGAATCACTTTTTGACCAACAATGTGTTTTTAACCTTATATTGTTGATTTTGCTCAAAACTAATGTATTCCACTACCAAATAGTGGAGTATGGCCCTATAACCCTTTGGTAAGCTTAGTCACACGTTTGCATTGAAAATGACAGGTATCAACATTTTTGGTTTTTACGCATGCAAAATGCTTTTCAGAGCGCTAGAATCACTTTTTGACCAACAATGTGTTTTCGACTTGTTTTCTGAAATGAACAGAAAAATCAACATTTCTTGTTTTTATGCGTGCCAAATGCTTTTCAGAGCGCTAGAATCACTTTTTGACCAACAATGTGTCTTTGACCTTATATTGTTGATTTTGCTCAAAACTAATGTATTCCACTTCCAAATAGTGGAGTATGGCCCTATAACCCTTTGGTAAGCTTAATAACACGTTTGCATTGAAATTGACAGATATCAACATTTTTGGTTTTTACGCTTGCAAAATGCTTTTCAGAGCGCTAGAATCACTTTTTGACCAACAATGTGTTTTCGACTTGTTTTCTGAAATGAACAGAAAAATCAACAATTCTTGTTTTAATGCGTGCCAAATTCTTTTCAGAGCGCTAAAATCACTTTTTGACCAACAATGTGTCTTTGACCTTATATTGTTGATTTTGCTCAAAACTAATGCATTCCCCTTCCAAATGGTGGAGTATGGCCCTATTACCCTTTGGTAAGCTTTGTAACAAGTTTGCATTGAAATTGACAGAGATACCAACATTTCTTGTTTTATTCCTGCACAATTCTTTTCAGAGCGCAAGAATCACTTTTTGACCAACAATGTGTTTTCGACATGTTTTCTGAAATGAACAGAAAATCAACATTTCTTGTTTTTATGCGTGCCAAATGCTTTTCAGAGCGCTAGAATCACTTTTTGACCAACAATGTGTCTTTGACCTTATATTGTTGATTTTGCTCAAAACTAATGTATTCCCCTTCCAAATGGTGGAGTATGGCCCTATTACCCTTTGGTAAGCTTAGTAACATGTTTGCATTGAAATTGACAGAGATACCAACATTTATTGTTTTTATGCCGGCAAAATGCTTTTCAGAGCGCTAGAATCACTTTTTGACCAACAATGTGTTTTTAACCTTATATTGTTGATTTTGCTCAAAACTAATGTATTCCACTACCAAATAGTGGAGTATGGCCCTATAACCCTTTGGTAAGCTTAGTCACACGTTTGCATTGAAAATGACAGGTATCAACATTTTGGTTTTTACGCATGCAAAATGCTTTTCAGAGCGCTAGAATCACTTTTTGACCAACAATGTGTTTTTCGACTTGTTTTCTGAAATGAACAGAAAAATCAACATTTCTTGTTTTTATGCGTGCCAAATGCTTTTCAGAGCGCTAGAATCACTTTTTGACCAATAATGTGTCTTTGACCTTATATTGTTGATTTTGCTCAAAACTAATGTATTCCCCTTCCAAATGGTGGAGTATGGCCCTATTACCCTTTGGTAAGCTTAGTAACACGTTTGCATTGAAATTGACAGAGATACCAACATTTATTATTTTTAAGCCGGCAAAATTCTTTTCAGAGCGCTTAGAATCACTTTTTGACCAACAATGTGTTTTCGACTTGCTTTCTGAAATGAACAGAAAATCAACATTTCTTGTTTTTATGCGTGCCAAATGCTTTTCAGAGCGCTAGAATCACTTTTTGACCAACAATGTGTTTTTAACCTTATATTGTTGATTTTGCTCAAAACTAATGTATTCCACTTCCAAATAGTGGAGTATGGCCCTATAACCCTTTGGTAAGCTTAATAACACGTTTGCATTGAAATTGACAGATATCAACATTTTTGGTTTTTACGCTTGCAAAATGCTTTTCAGAGCGCTAGAATCACTTTTTGACCAACAATGTGTTTTCGACTTGTTTTCTGAAATGAACAGAAAAATCAACAATTCTTGTTTTAATGCGTGCCAAATTCTTTTCAGAGCGCTAAAATCACTTTTTGACCAACAATGTGTCTTTGACCTTATATTGTTGATTTTGCTCAAAACTAATGCATTCCCCTTCCAAATGGTGGAGTATGGCCCTATTACCCTTTGGTAAGCTTTGTAACAAGTTTGCATTGAAATTGACAGAGATACCAACATTTCTTGTTTTTATTCCTGCACAATTCTTTTCAGAGCGCAAGAATCACTTTTTGACCAACAATGTGTTTTCGACATGTTTTCTGAAATGAACAGAAAAATCAACATTTCTTGTTTTTATGCGTGCCAAATGCTTTTCAGAGCGCTAGAATCACTTTTTGACCAACAATGTGTCTTTGACCTTATATTGTTGATTTTGCTCAAAACTAATGTATTCCCCTTCCAAATGGTGGAGTATGGCCCTATTACCCTTTGGTAAGCTTAGTAACATGTTTGCATTGAAATTGACAGAGATACCAACATTTATTGTTTTTATGCCGGCAAAATGCTTTTCAGAGCGCTAGAATCACTTTTTGACCAACAATGTGTTTTTAACCTTTATATTGTTGA
>NC_079421.1:8403484-8581923 GCF_026213295.1 Gadus chalcogrammus | reverse complement strand
AGCTTAGTAACACGTTTGCATGAACTTGACAGAGGATATCAACATTCTTGTTTATGAGCACAAAATGCTTTTCAGAGCGTTAGAATCACTTTTTGATCCCTTCCAATAGGTGGAGGTTGGCCCCTTCAACCCTTTGGTAAGCTTAGTAACACGTTTGCATTGAAATTGACAGAGATATCAACATTTCTTGTTTTTATGAGCGCAAAATGCTTTTCAGAGCGCTAGAATCACTTTTTGGCCAACAATGTGTTTTTGACCTTACATTGTTGATGTTGCTCAAAACTACTTCCAAATGGTGGAGTAATGGCCCTATAACCCTGTGGTGAGCTTAGTAACACGTTTGCATTGAAATTGACAGAGATATCAACATTTCTTGTTTATGAGCGCAAAATGCTTTTCAGAGCGTTAGAATCACTTTTGATCACTTCCAAATGGTGGAGTTGGCCCTATAACGCTACGGTGAGCTTAGTAACACGTTTGCATTGAAATTGACAGAGATATCAAAATTTCTTGTTTATGAGCGCAAAATGCTTTTCAGAGCGTTAGAATCACTTTTTGATCACTTCCAAATGGTGGAGTTGGCCCTATAACGCTACGGTGAGCTTAGTAACACGTTTGCATTGAAATTGACAGAGATATCAACATTTCTTGTTTATGAGCGCAAAATGGTTTTCAGAGCGTTAGAATCACTTTTTGATCACTTCCAAATGGTGGAGTTGTCCCTATAACGCTACGGTGAGCTTAGTAACACGTTTGCATTGAAATTGACAGAGATATCAACATGTCTTATTTTTATGAGCGCAAAATGCTTTTCAGAGCGCTAGAATCACTTTTTGGCCAACAATGTGTTTTGACCTTACATTGTTGATTTTGCTCAAAACTACTTCCAAATGGTGGAGTAATGGCCCTATAACCCTGTGGTGAGCTTAGCAACACGTTTGCATTGAAATTGACAGAGATATCAACATTTCTTGTTTATGAGCGCAAAATGCTTTTCAGAGCGCTAGAATCACTTTTTGGCCAACAATGTGTTTTTGACCTTACATTGTTGATTTTGCTCAAAACTACTTTCAAATGGTGGAGTAATGGCCCTATAACCCTGTGGTGAGCTTAGTAACACGTTTGCATTGAAATTGACAGAGATATCAACATTTCTTGTTTATGAGCGCAAAATGCTTTTCAGAGCGCTAGAATCACTTTTTGGCCAACAATGTGTTTTTGACCTTACATTGTTGATTTTGCTCAAAACTACTTCCAAATGGTGGAGTAATGGCCCTATAACCCTGTGGTGAGCTTAGTAACACGTTTGCATTGAAATTGACAGAGATATCAACATTTCTTGTTTATGAGCGCAAATGCTTTTCAGAGCGCTAGAATCACTTTTTGGCCAACAATGTGTTTTTGACCTTACATTGTTGATTTTGCTCAAAACTACTTCCAAATGGTGGAGTAATGGCCCTATAACCCTGTGGTGAGCTTAGTAACACGTTTGCATTGAAATTGACAGAGATATCAACATTTCTTGTTTATGAGCGCAAAATGCTTTTCAGAGAGCTAGAATCACTTTTTGGCCAACAATGTGTTTTTGACCTTACATTGTTGATTTTGATCAAAACTACTTCCAAATGGTGGAGTAATGGCCCTATAACCCTGTGGTGAGCTTAGTAACACGTTTGCATTGAAATTGACAGAGATATCAACATTCTTGTTTATGAGCGCAAAATGCTTTTCAGAGCGCTAGAATCAATTTTTGGCCAACAATGTGTTTTTGACCTTACATTGTTGATTTTGCTCAAAACTACTTCCAAATGGTGGAGTAATGGCCCTATAACCCTGTGGTGAGCTTAGTAACACGTTTGCATTGAAATTGACAGAGATATCAACATTTCTTGTTTTTATGAGCGCAAAATGCTTTTCAGAGCGCTAGAATCACTTTTTGGCCAACAATGTGTTTTTGACCTTACATTGTTGATTTTGCTCAAAACTACTTCCAAATGGTGGAGTAATGGCCCTATAACCCTGTGGTGAGCTTATGCCGCTTTTCCACCGCACATGTAGCTCGACTCGACACGACACGACTCGACACGGTAGCAGCGCGGGTGCTTTTCCACCGCAAATAGTACCTCCGGGACGTGGGCGGGGTCGTCTGCGCGAAAGGGCCGTGACGTATTTTTGTACGCGACGCAAAACAACACCTACGTAACCCACACATGGACAGAACCCACATAACAACAATGGAGAACATCGATGCGATGGTATTCGTGTTCGTATTATTAGCTGGCATGTTGAAGAAGTGGAATATGTTGGCTGCGGCGCTACTATGGCTGTTCTATCGTTACCAGCATGGTTGCCATGTCGCTCTCGTGACTTCGTCACACTCTCTGGCCAATCAGTGGCCGGCCGTCTGCCGACGTCACCTTTTGGCAATCGGCTCAGCCGCTTGGAACCTAGAGCGAGGGGCTTGGGGTACTAGAAAAAGCAGCCACTTGAGGTACTAGATCGCGGTGGAAACGCAAAAAAGGCGAGCTGAGTCGAGTCGAGTCGAGTCGTGTCGAGCTGGTACCATGCAGTGGAAAAGCGGCATTAGTAACACGTTTGCATTGAAATTGACAGAGATATCAACATTTCTTGTTTATGAGAGCAAAATGCTTTTCAGAGCGCTAGAATCACTTTTTGGCCAACAATGTGTTTTTGACCTTACATTGTTGATTTTGCTCAAAACTACTTCCAAATGGTGGAGTAATGGCCCTATAACCCTGTGGTGAGCTTAGTAACACGTTTGCATTGAAATTGACAGAGATATCAACATTTCTTGTTTATGAGCGCAAAATGCTTTTCAGAGCGTCAGAATCACTTTTTGATCACTTCCAAATGGTGGAGTTGGCCCTAAAACGCTACGGTGAGCTTAGTAACACGTTTGCATTGAAATTGACAGAGATATCAACATTTCTTGTTTATGAGCACAAAATGCTTTTCAGAGCGTTAGAATCACTTTTTGATCACTTCCAAATGGTGGAGTTTGGCCCTTCAACCCTTTGGTGAGCTTAGTAACACGTTTGCATTGAAATTGACAGAGATATCAACATGTCTTATTTTATGAGCGCAAAATGCTTTTCAGAGCGCTAGAATCACTTTTTGGCCAACAATGTGTTTTTGACCTTACATTGTTGATTTTGCTCAAAACTACTTCCAAATGGTGGAGTAATGGCCCTGTAACCCTGTGGTGAGCTTAGCAACACGTTTGCTTTGAAATTGACAGAGATATCAACATTTCTTGTTTATGAGCGCAAAATGCTTTTCAGAGCGTTAGAATCACTTTTTGATCACTTCCAAATGGTGGAGTTGGCCCTATAACGCTACGGTGAGCTTAGTAACACGTTTGCATTGAAATTGACAGAGATATCAACATTTCTTGTTTATGAGCACAAAATGCTTTTCAGAGCGTTAGAATCACTTTTTGATCACTTCCAAATGGTGGAGTTGGCCCTATAACGCTACGGTGAGCTTAGTAACACGTTTGCATTGAAATTGACAGAGATATCAACATTTCTTGTTTATGAGCACAAAATGCTTTTCAGAGCGTTAGAATCACTTTTTGATCACTTCCAAATGGTGGAGTTGGCCCTATAACGCTACGGTGAGCTTAGTAACACGTTTGCATTGAAATTGACAGAGATATCAACATTTCTTGTTTATGAGCACAAAATGCTTTTCAGAGCGTTAGAATCACTTTTTGATCACTTCCAAATGGTGGAGTTTGGCCCTTCAACCCTTTGGTGAGCTTAGTAACACGTTTGCATTGAAATTGACAAAGATATCAACATGTCTTATTTTATGAGCGCAAAATGCTTTTCAGAGCGCTAGAATCACTTTTTGGCCAACAATGTGTTTTTGACCTTACATTGTTGATTTTGCTCAAAACTACTTCCAAATGGTGGAGTAATGGCCCTATAACCCTGTGGTGAGCTTAGCAACACGTTTGCATTGAAATTGACAGAGATATCAACATTTCTTGTTTATGAGCGCAAAATGCTTTTCAGAGCGTTAGAATCACTTTTTGATCACTTCCAAATGGTGGAGTTGGCCCTATAACGCTACGGTGAGCTTAGTAACACGTTTGCATTGAAATTGACAGAGATATCAACATTTCTTGTTTATGAGCACAAAATGCTTTTCAGAGCGTTAGAATCACTTTTTGATCACTTCCAAATGGTGGAGTTTGGCCCTTCAACCCTTTGGTAAGCTTAGTAACACGTTTGCATTGAAATTGACAGAGATATCAACATTTCTTGTTTATGAGCGCAAAATGCTTTTCAGAGCGTTAGAATCACTTTTTGATCACTTCCAAATGGTGGAGTTGGCCCTATAACGCTACGGTGAGCTTAGTAACACGTTTGCATTGAAATTGACAGAGATATCAACATTTCTTGTTTATGAGCACAAAATGCTTTTCAGAGCGTTAGAATCACTTTTTGATCACTTCCAAATGGTGGAGTTTGGCCCTTCAACCCTTTGGTGAGCTTAGTAACACGTTTGCATTGAAATTGACAGAGATATCAACATGTCTTATTTTTATGAGCGCAAAATGCTTTTCAGAGCGCTAGAATCACTTTTTGGCCAACAATGTGTTTTTGACCTTACATTGTTGATTTTGCTCAAAACTACTTCCAAATGGTGGAGTAATGGCCCTATAACCCTGTGGTGAGCTTAGCAACACGTTTGCATTGAAATTGACAGAGATATCAACATTTCTTGTTTATGAGCGCAAAATGCTTTTCAGAGCGCTAGAATCACTTTTTGGCCAACAATGTGTTTTTGACCTTACATTGTTGATTTTGCTCAAAACTACTTTCAAATGGTGGAGTAATGGCCCTATAACCCTGTGGTGAGCTTAGTAACACGTTTGCATTGAAATTGACAGAGATATCAACATTTCTTGTTTATGAGCGCAAAATGCTTTTCAGAGCGCTAGAATCACTTTTTGGCCAACAATGTGTTTTTGACCTTACATTGTTGATTTTGCTCAAAACTACTTTCAAATGGTGGAGTAATGGCCCTATAACCCTGTGGTGAGCTTAGTAACACGTTTGCATTGAAATTGACAGAGATATCAACATTTCTTGTTTATGAGCGCAAAATGCTTTTCAGAGCGCTAGAATCACTTTTTGGCCAACAATGTGTTTTTGACCTTACATTGTTGATTTTGCTCAAAACTACTTCCAAATGGTGGAGTAATGGCCCTATAACCCTGTGGTGAGCTTAGTAACACGTTTGCATTGAAATTGACAGAGATATCAACATTTCTTGTTTATGAGCGCAAAATGCTTTTCAGAGCGCTAGAATCACTTTTTGGCCAACAATGTGTTTTTGACCTTACATTGTTGATTTTGCTCAAAACTACTTCCAAATGGTGGAGTAATGGCCCTATAACCCTGTGGTGAGCTTAGTAACACGTTTGCATTGAAATTGACAGAGATATCAACATTTCTTGTTTATGAGCGCAAAATGCTTTTCAGAGAGCTGGAATCACTTTTTGGCCAACAATGTGTTTTTGACCTTACATTGTTGATTTTGATCAAAACTACTTCCAAATGGTGGAGTAATGGCCCTATAACCCTGTGGTGAGCTTAGTAACACGTTTGCATTGAAATTGACAGAGATATCAACATTTCTTGTTTATGAGCGCAAAATGCTTTTCAGAGCGCTAGAATCAATTTTTGGCCAACAATGTGTTTTTGACCTTACATTGTTGATTTTGCTCAAAACTACTTCCAAATGGTGGAGTAATGGCCCTATAACCCTGTGGTGAGCTTAGTAACACGTTTGCATTGAAATTGACAGAGATATCAACATTTCTTGTTTTTATGAGCGCAAAATGCTTTTCAGAGCGCTAGAATCACTTTTTGGCCAACAATGTGTTTTTGACCTTACATTGTTGATTTTGCTCAAAACTACTTCCAAATGGTGGAGTAATGGCCCTATAACCCTGTGGTGAGCTTATGCCGCTTTTCCACCGCACATGTAGCTCGACTCGACACGACACGACTCGACACGACTCGACACGGTAGCAGCGCGGGTGCTTTTCCACCGCAAATAGTACCTCCGGGACGTGGGCGGGGTCGTCTGCGCGAAAGGGCCGTGACGTATTTTTGTACGCGACGCAAACAACACCTACGTAACCCACACATGGACAGAACCCACATAACAACAATGGAGAACATCGATGCGATGGTATTCGTGTTCGTATTATTAGCTGGCATGTTGAAGAAGTGGAATATGTTGGCTGCGGCGCTACTATGGCTGTTCTATCGTTACCAGCATGGTTGCCATGTCGCTCTCGTGACTTCGTCACACTCTCTGGCCAATCAGTGGCCGGCCGTCTGCCGACGTCACCTTTTGGCATCGGCTCAGCCGCTTGGAACCTAGAGCGAGGCGGTACTAGAAAAAGCAGCCACTTGAGGTACTAGATCGCGGTGGAAACGCAAAAAAGGCGAGCTGAGTCGAGTCGAGTCGAGTCGTGTCGAGCTGGTACCATGCAGTGGAAAAGCGGCATTAGTAACACGTTTGCATTGAAATTGACAGAGATATCAACATTTCTTGTTTATGAGAGCAAAATGCTTTTCAGAGCGCTAGAATCACTTTTTGGCCAACAATGTGTTTTTGACCTTACATTGTTGATTTTGCTCAAAACTACTTCCAAATGGTGGAGTAATGGCCCTATAACCCTGTGGTGAGCTTAGTAACACGTTTGCATTGAAATTGACAGAGATATCAACATTTCTTGTTTATGAGCGCAAAATGCTTTTCAGAGCGTCAGAATCACTTTTTGATCACTTCCAAATGGTGGAGTTGGCCCTAAAACGCTACGGTGAGCTTAGTAACACGTTTGCATTGAAATTGACAGAGATATCAACATTTCTTGTTTATGAGCACAAAATGCTTTTCAGAGCGTTAGAATCACTTTTTGATCACTTCCAAATGGTGGAGTTTGGCCCTTCAACCCTTTGGTGAGCTTAGTAACACGTTTGCATTGAAATTGACAGAGATATCAACATGTCTTATTTTTATGAGCGCAAAATGCTTTTCAGAGCGCTAGAATCACTTTTTGGCCAACAATGTGTTTTTGACCTTACATTGTTGATTTTGCTCAAAACTACTTCCAAATGGTGGAGTAATGGCCCTGTAACCCTGTGGTGAGCTTAGCAACACGTTTGCTTTGAAATTGACAGAGATATCAACATTTCTTGTTTATGAGCGCAAAATGCTTTTCAGAGCGTTAGAATCACTTTTTGATCACTTCCAAATGGTGGAGTTGGCCCTATAACGCTACGGTGAGCTTAGTAACACGTTTGCATTGAAATTGACAGAGATATCAACATTTCTTGTTTATGAGCACAAAATGCTTTTCAGAGCGTTAGAATCACTTTTTGATCACTTCCAAATGGTGGAGTTGGCCCTATAACGCTACGGTGAGCTTAGTAACACGTTTGCATTGAAATTGACAGAGATATCAACATTTCTTGTTTATGAGCACAAAATGCTTTTCAGAGCGTTAGAATCACTTTTTGATCACTTCCAAATGGTGGAGTTGGCCCTATAACGCTACGGTGAGCTTAGTAACACGTTTGCATTGAAATTGACAGAGATATCAACATTTCTTGTTTATGAGCACAAAATGCTTTTCAGAGCGTTAGAATCACTTTTTGATCACTTCCAAATGGTGGAGTTTGGCCCTTCAACCCTTTGGTGAGCTTAGTAACACGTTTGCATTGAAATTGACAAAGATATCAACATGTCTTATTTTTATGAGCGCAAAATGCTTTTCAGAGCGCTAGAATCACTTTTTGGCCAACAATGTGTTTTTGACCTTACATTGTTGATTTTGCTCAAAACTACTTCCAAATGGTGGAGTAATGGCCCTATAACCCTGTGGTGAGCTTAGCAACATGTTTGCATTGAAATTGACAGAGATATCAACATTTCTTGTTTATGAGCGCAAAATGCTTTTCAGAGCGTTAGAATCACTTTTTGATCACTTCCAAATGGTGGAGTTGGCCCTATAACGCTACGGTGAGCTTAGTAACACGTTTGCATTGAAATTGACAGAGATATCAACATTTCTTGTTTATGAGCACAAAATGCTTTTCAGAGCGTTAGAATCACTTTTTGATCACTTCCAAATGGTGGAGTTTGGCCCTTCAACCCTTTGGTAAGCTTAGTAACACGTTTGCATTGAAATTGACAGAGATATCAACATTTCTTGTTTATGAGCGCAAAATGCTTTTCAGAGCGTTAGAATCACTTTTTGATCACTTCCAAATGGTGGAGTTGGCCCTATAACGCTACGGTGAGCTTAGTAACACGTTTGCATTGAAATTGACAGAGATATCAACATTTCTTGTTTATGAGCACAAAATGCTTTTCAGAGCGTTAGAATCACTTTTTGATCACTTCCAAATGGTGGAGTTTGGCCCTTCAACCCTTTGGTGAGCTTAGTAACACGTTTGCATTGAAATTGACAGAGATATCAACATGTCTTATTTTTATGAGCGCAAAATGCTTTTCAGAGCGCTAGAATCACTTTTTGGCCAACAATGTGTTTTTGACCTTACATTGTTGATTTTGCTCAAAACTACTTCCAAATGGTGGAGTAATGGCCCTATAACCCTGTGGTGAGCTTAGCAACACGTTTGCATTGAAATTGACAGAGATATCAACATTTCTTGTTTATGAGCGCAAAATGCTTTTCAGAGCGCTAGAATCACTTTTTGGCCAACAATGTGTTTTTGACCTTACATTGTTGATTTTGCTCAAAACTACTTTCAAATGGTGGAGTAATGGCCCTATAACCCTGTGGTGAGCTTAGTAACACGTTTGCATTGAAATTGACAGAGATATCAACATTTCTTGTTTATGAGCGCAAAATGCTTTTCAGAGCGCTAGAATCACTTTTTGGCCAACAATGTGTTTTTGACCTTACATTGTTGATTTTGCTCAAAACTACTTTCAAATGGTGGAGTAATGGCCCTATAACCCTGTGGTGAGCTTAGTAACACGTTTGCATTGAAATTGACAGAGATATCAACATTTCTTGTTTATGAGCGCAAAATGCTTTTCAGAGCGCTAGAATCACTTTTTGGCCAACAATGTGTTTTTGACCTTACATTGTTGATTTTGCTCAAAACTACTTCCAAATGGTGGAGTAATGGCCCTATAACCCTGTGGTGAGCTTAGTAACACGTTTGCATTGAAATTGACAGAGATATCAACATTTCTTGTTTATGAGCGCAAAATGCTTTTCAGAGCGCTAGAATCACTTTTTGGCCAACAATGTGTTTTTGACCTTACATTGTTGATTTTGCTCAAAACTACTTCCAAATGGTGGAGTAATGGCCCTATAACCCTGTGGTGAGCTTAGTAACACGTTTGCATTGAAATTGACAGAGATATCAACATTTCTTGTTTATGAGCGCAAAATGCTTTTCAGAGAGCTGGAATCACTTTTTGGCCAACAATGTGTTTTTGACCTTACATTGTTGATTTTGATCAAAACTACTTCCAAATGGTGGAGTAATGGCCCTATAACCCTGTGGTGAGCTTAGTAACACGTTTGCATTGAAATTGACAGAGATATCAACATTTCTTGTTTATGAGCGCAAAATGCTTTTCAGAGCGCTAGAATCAATTTTTGGCCAACAATGTGTTTTTGACCTTACATTGTTGATTTTGCTCAAAACTACTTCCAAATGGTGGAGTAATGGCCCTATAACCCTGTGGTGAGCTTAGTAACACGTTTGCATTGAAATTGACAGAGATATCAACATTTCTTGTTTTTATGAGCGCAAAATGCTTTTCAGAGCGCTAGAATCACTTTTTGGCCAACAATGTGTTTTTGACCTTACATTGTTGATTTTGCTCAAAACTACTTCCAAATGGTGGAGTAATGGCCCTATAACCCTGTGGTGAGCTTATGCCGCTTTTCCACCGCACATGTAGCTCGACTCGACACGACACGACTCGACACGACTCGACACGGTAGCAGCGCGGGTGCTTTTCCACCGCAAATAGTACCTCCGGGACGTGGGCGGGGTCGTCTGCGCGAAAGGGCCGTGACGTATTTTTGTACGCGACGCAAACAACACCTACGTAACCCACACATGGACAGAACCCACATAACAACAATGGAGAACATCGATGCGATGGTATTCGTGTTCGTATTATTAGCTGGCATGTTGAAGAAGTGGAATATGTTGGCTGCGGCGCTACTATGGCTGTTCTATCGTTACCAGCATGGTTGCCATGTCGCTCTCGTGACTTCGTCACACTCTCTGGCCAATCAGTGGCCGGCCGTCTGCCGACGTCACCTTTTGGCATCGGCTCAGCCGCTTGGAACCTAGAGCGAGGCGGTACTAGAAAAAGCAGCCACTTGAGGTACTAGATCGCGGTGGAAACGCAAAAAAGGCGAGCTGAGTCGAGTCGAGTCGAGTCGTGTCGAGCTGGTACCATGCAGTGGAAAAGCGGCATTAGTAACACGTTTGCATTGAAATTGACAGAGATATCAACATTTCTTGTTTATGAGAGCAAAATGCTTTTCAGAGCGCTAGAATCACTTTTTGGCCAACAATGTGTTTTTGACCTTACATTGTTGATTTTGCTCAAAACTACTTCCAAATGGTGGAGTAATGGCCCTATAACCCTGTGGTGAGCTTAGTAACACGTTTGCATTGAAATTGACAGAGATATCAACATTTCTTGTTTATGAGCGCAAAATGCTTTTCAGAGCGTCAGAATCACTTTTTGATCACTTCCAAATGGTGGAGTTGGCCCTAAAACGCTACGGTGAGCTTAGTAACACGTTTGCATTGAAATTGACAGAGATATCAACATTTCTTGTTTATGAGCACAAAATGCTTTTCAGAGCGTTAGAATCACTTTTTGATCACTTCCAAATGGTGGAGTTTGGCCCTTCAACCCTTTGGTGAGCTTAGTAACACGTTTGCATTGAAATTGACAGAGATATCAACATGTCTTATTTTTATGAGCGCAAAATGCTTCTCAGAGCGCTAGAATCACTTTTTGGCCAACAATGTGTTTTTGACCTTACATTGTTGATTTTGCTCAAAACTACTTCCAAATGGTGGAGTAATGGCCCTGTAACCCTGTGGTGAGCTTAGCAACACGTTTGCTTTGAAATTGACAGAGATATCAACATTTCTTGTTTATGAGCGCAAAATGCTTTTCAGAGCGTTAGAATCACTTTTTGATCACTTCCAAATGGTGGAGTTGGCCCTATAACGCTACGGTGAGCTTAGTAACACGTTTGCATTGAAATTGACAGAGATATCAACATTTCTTGTTTATGAGCACAAAATGCTTTTCAGAGCGTTAGAATCACTTTTTGATCACTTCCAAATGGTGGAGTTTGGCCCTTCAACCCTTTGGTAAGCTTAGTAACACGTTTGCATTGAAATTGACAGAGATATCAACATTTCTTGTTTATGAGCGCAAAATGCTTTTCAGAGCGTTAGAATCACTTTTTGATCACTTCCAAATGGTGGAGTTGGCCCTATAACGCTACGGTGAGCTTAGTAACACGTTTGCATTGAAATTGACAGAGATATCAACATTTCTTGTTTATGAGCACAAAATGCTTTTCAGAGCGTTAGAATCACTTTTTGATCACTTCCAAATGGTGGAGTTTGGCCCTTCAACCCTTTGGTGAGCTTAGTAACACGTTTGCATTGAAATTGACAGAGATATCAACATGTCTTATTTTTATGAGCGCAAAATGCTTTTCAGAGCGCTAGAATCACTTTTTGGCCAACAATGTGTTTTTGACCTTACATTGTTGATTTTGCTCAAAACTACTTCCAAATGGTGGAGTAATGGCCCTATAACCCTGTGGTGAGCTTAGCAACACGTTTGCATTGAAATTGACAGAGATATCAACATTTCTTGTTTATGAGCACAAAATGCTTTTCAGAGCGTTAGAATCACTTTTTGATCACTTCCAAATGGTGGAGTT
The DNA here is from genome assembly GCF_026213295.1 of Gadus chalcogrammus. Classification (NCBI taxonomy): domain Eukaryota; kingdom Metazoa; phylum Chordata; class Actinopteri; order Gadiformes; family Gadidae; genus Gadus; species Gadus chalcogrammus. Next base: position 8,569,898 of record NC_079421.1, on the reverse strand, counting down.
TGGCCCTTCAACCCATTGGTGAGCTTAGTAACACGTTTGCATTGAAATTGACAGAGATATCAACATGTCTTATTTTTATGAGCGCAAAATGCTTTTCAGAGCGCTAGAATCACTTTTTGGCCAACAATGTGTTTTTGACCTTACATTGTTGATTTTGCTCAAAACTACTTCCAAATGGTGGAGTAATGGCCCTATAACCCTGTGGTGAGCTTAGCAACACGTTTGCATTGAAATTGACAGAGATATCAACATTTCTTGTTTATGAGCGCAAAATGCTTTTCAGAGCGTTAGAATCACTTTTTGATCACTTCCAAATGGTGGAGTTGGCCCTATAACGCTACGGTGAGCTTAGTAACACGTTTGCATTGAAATTGACAGAGATATCAACATTTCTTGTTTATGAGCACAAAATGCTTTTCAGAGCGTTAGAATCACTTTTTGATCACTTCCAAATGGTGGAGTTTGGCCCTTCAACCCTTTGGTAAGCTTAGTAACACGTTTGCATTGAAATTGACAGAGATATACACATTTCTTGTTTATGAGCGCAAAATGCTTTTCAGAGCGTTAGAATCACTTTTTGATCACTTCCAAATGGTGGAGTTGGCCCTATAACGCTACAGTGAGCTTAGTAACACGTTTGCATTGAAATTGACAGAGATATCAACATTTCTTGTTTATGAGCACAAAATGCTTTTCAGAGCGTTAGAATCACTTTTTGATCACTTCCAAATGGTGGAGTTTGGCCCTTCAACCCTTTGGTGAGCTTAGTAACACGTTTGCATTGAAATTGACAGAGATATCAACATGTCTTATTTTTATGAGCGCAAAATGCTTTTCAGAGCGCTAGAATCACTTTTTGGCCAACAATGTGTTTTTGACCTTACATTGTTGATTTTGCTCAAAACTACTTCCAAATGGTGGAGTAATGGCCCTATAACCCTGTGGTGAGCTTAGCAACACGTTTGCATTGAAATTGACAGAGATATCAACATTTCTTGTTTATGAGCGCAAAATGCTTTTCAGAGCGCTAGAATCACTTTTTGGCCAACAATGTGTTTTTGACCTTACATTGTTGATTTTGCTCAAAACTACTTCCAAATGGTGGAGTAATGGCCCTATAACCCTGTGGTGAGCTTAGTAACACGTTTGCATTGAAATTGACAGAGATATCAACATTTCTTGTTTATGAGCGCAAAATGCTTTTCAGAGCGCTAGAATCACTTTTTGGCCAACAATGTGTTTTTGACCTTACATTGTTGATTTTGCTCAAAACTACTTTCAAATGGTGGAGTAATGGCCCTATAACCCTGTGGTGAGCTTAGTAACACGTTTGCATTGAAATTGACAGAGATATCAACATTTCTTGTTTATGAGCGCAAAATGCTTTTCAGAGCGCTAGAATCACTTTTTGGCCAACAATGTGTTTTTGACCTTACATTGTTGATTTTGCTCAAAACTACTTCCAAATGGTGGAGTAATGGCCCTATAACCCTGTGGTGAGCTTAGTAACACGTTTGCATTGAAATTGACAGAGATATCAACATTTCTTGTTTATGAGCGCAAAATGCTTTTCAGAGCGCTAGAATCACTTTTTGGCCAACAATGTGTTTTTGACCTTACATTGTTGATTTTGCTCAAAACTACTTCCAAATGGTGGAGTAATGGCCCTATAACCCTGTGGTGAGCTTAGTAACACGTTTGCATTGAAATTGACAGAGATATCAACATTTCTTGTTTATGAGCGCAAAATGCTTTTCAGAGCGCTAGAATCACTTTTTGGCCAACAATGTGTTTTTGACCTTACATTGTTGATTTTGCTCAAAACTACTTCCAAATGGTGGAGTAATGGCCCTATAACCCTGTGGTGAGCTTAGTAACACGTTTGCATTGAAATTGACAGAGATATCAACATTTCTTGTTTATGAGCGCAAAATGCTTTTCAGAGAGCTAGAATCACTTTTTGGCCAACAATGTGTTTTTGACCTTACATTGTTGATTTTGATCAAAACTACTTCCAAATGGTGGAGTAATGGCCCTATAACCCTGTGGTGAGCTTAGTAACACGTTTGCATTGAAATTGACAGAGATATCAACATTTCTTGTTTATGAGCGCAAAATGCTTTTCAGAGCGCTAGAATCAATTTTTGGCCAACAATGTGTTTTTGACCTTACATTGTTGATTTTGCTCAAAACTACTTCCAAATGGTGGAGTAATGGCCCTATAACCCTGTGGTGAGCTTAGTAACACGTTTGCATTGAAATTGACAGAGATATCAACATTTCTTGTTTTTATGAGCGCAAAATGCTTTTCAGAGCGCTAGAATCACTTTTTGGCCAACAATGTGTTTTTGACCTTACATTGTTGATTTTGCTCAAAACTACTTCCAAATGGTGGAGTAATGGCCCTATAACCCTGTGGTGAGCTTATGCCGCTTTTCCACCGCACATGTAGCTCGACTCGACACGACACGACTCGACACGACTCGACACGGTAGCAGCGCGGGTGCTTTTCCACCGCAAATAGTACCTCCGGGACGTGGGCGGGGTCGTCTGCGCGAAAGGGCCGTGACGTATTTTTGTACGCGACGCAAACAACACCTACGTAACCCACACATGGACAGAACCCACATAACAACAATGGAGAACATCGATGCGATGGTATTCGTGTTCGTATTATTAGCTGGCATGTTGAAGAAGTGGAATATGTTGGCTGCGGCGCTACTATGGCTGTTCTATCGTTACCAGCATGGTTGCCATGTCGCTCTCGTGACTTCGTCACACTCTCTGGCCAATCAGTGGCCGGCCGTCTGCCGACGTCACCTTTTGGCATCGGCTCAGCCGCTTGGAACCTAGAGCGAGGCGGGTACTAGAAAAAGCAGCCACTTGAGGTACTAGATCGCGGTGGAAACGCAAAAAAGGCGAGCTGAGTCGAGTCGAGTCGAGTCGTGTCGAGCTGGTACCATGCAGTGGAAAAGCGGCATTAGTAACACGTTTGCATTGAAATTGACAGAGATATCAACATTTCTTGTTTATGAGAGCAAAATGCTTTTCAGAGCGCTAGAATCACTTTTTGGCCAACAATGTGTTTTTGACCTTACATTGTTGATTTTGCTCAAAACTACTTCCAAATGGTGGAGTAATGGCCCTATAACCCTGTGGTGAGCTTAGTAACACGTTTGCATTGAAATTGACAGAGATATCAACATTTCTTGTTTATGAGCGCAAAATGCTTTTCAGAGCGTCAGAATCACTTTTTGATCACTTCCAAATGGTGGAGTTGGCCCTAAAACGCTACGGTGAGCTTTGTAACACGTTTGCATTGAAATTGACAGAGATATCAACATGTCTTATTTTTATGAGCGCAAAATGCTTTTCAGAGCGCTAGAATCACTTTTTGGCCAACAATGTGTTTTTGACCTTACATTGTTGATTTTGCTCAAAACTACTTCCAAATGGTGGAGTAATGGCCCTGTAACCCTGTGGTGAGCTTAGCAACACGTTTGCTTTGAAATTGACAGAGATATCAACATTTCTTGTTTATGAGCGCAAAATGCTTTTCAGAGCGTTAGAATCACTTTTTGATCACTTCCAAATGGTGGAGTTGGCCCTATAACGCTACGGTGAGCTTAGTAACACGTTTGCATTGAAATTGACAGAGATATCAACATTTCTTGTTTATGAGCACAAAATGCTTTTCAGAGCGTTAGAATCACTTTTTGATCACTTCCAAATGGTGGAGTTGGCCCTATAACGCTACGGTGAGCTTAGTAACACGTTTGCATTGAAATTGACAGAGATATCAACATTTCTTGTTTATGAGCACAAAATGCTTTTCAGAGCGTTAGAATCACTTTTTGATCACTTCCAAATGGTGGAGTTTGGCCCTTCAACCCTTTGGTGAGCTTAGTAACACGTTTGCATTGAAATTGACAGAGATATCAACATGTCTTATTTTTATGAGCGCAAAATGCTTTTCAGAGCGCTAGAATCACTTTTTGGCCAACAATGTGTTTTTGACCTTACATTGTTGATTTTGCTCAAAACTACTTCCAAATGGTGGAGTAATGGCCCTATAACCCTGTGGTGAGCTTAGCAACACGTTTGCATTGAAATTGACAGAGATATCAACATTTCTTGTTTATGAGCGCTAAATGCTTTTCAGAGCGCTAGAATCACTTTTTGGCCAACAATGTGTTTTTGACCTTACATTGTTGATTTTGCTCAAAACTACTTCCAAATGGTGGAGTAATGGCCCTATAACCCTGTGGTGAGCTTAGTAACACGTTTGCATTGAAATTGACAGAGATATCAACATTTCTTGTTTATGAGCGCAAAATGGTTTTCAGAGCGTTAGAATCACTTTTTGATCACTTCCAAATGGTGGAGTTGGCCCTATAACGCTACGGTGAGCTTAGTAACACGTTTGCATTGAAATTGACAGAGATATCAACATTTCTTGTTTATGAGCACAAAATGCTTTTCAGAGCGTTAGAATCACTTTTTGATCACTTCCAAATGGTGGAGTTGGCCCTATAACGCTACGGTGAGCTTAGTAACACGTTTGCATTGAAATTGACAGAGATATCAACATTTCTTGTTTATGAGCACAAAATGCTTTTCAGAGCGTTAGAATCACTTTTTGATCACTTCCAAATGGTGGAGTTTGGCCCTTCAACCCTTTGGTGAGCTTAGTAACACGTTTGCATTGAAATTGACAGAGATATCAACATGTCTTATTTTTATGAGCGCAAAATGCTTTTCAGAGCGCTAGAATCACTTTTTGGCCAACAATGTGTTTTTGACCTTACATTGTTGATTTTGCTCAAAACTACTTCCAAATGGTGGAGTAATGGCCCTATAACCCTGTGGTGAGCTTAGCAACACGTTTGCATTGAAATTGACAGAGATATCAACATTTCTTGTTTATGAGCGCAAAATGCTTTTCAGAGCGCCAGAATCACTTTTTGGCCAACAATGTGTTTTTGACCTTACATTGTTGATTTTGCTCAAAACTACTTCCAAATGGTGGAGTAATGGCCCTATAACCCTGTGGTGAGCTTAGTAACACGTTTGCATTGAAATTGACAGAGATATCAACATTTCTTGTTTATGAGCGCAAAATGCTTTTCAGAGCGCTAGAATCACTTTTTGGCCAACAATGTGTTTTTGACCTTACATTGTTGATTTTGCTCAAAACTACTTCCAAATGGTGGAGTAATGGCCCTATAACCCTGTGGTGAGCTTAGCAACACGTTTGCATTGAAATTGACAGAGATATCAACATTTCTTGTTTATGAGCGCAAAATGCTTTTCAGAGCGCTAGAATCACTTTTTGGCCAACAATGTGTTTTTGACCTTACATTGTTGATTTTGCTCAAAACTACTTCCAAATGGTGGAGTAATGGCCCTATAACCCTGTGGTGAGCTTAGTAACACGTTTGCATTGAAATTGACAGAGATATCAACATTTCTTGTTTATGAGCGCAAAATGCTTTTCAGAGCGCCAGAATCACTTTTTGGCCAACAATGTGTTTTTGACCTTACATTGTTGATTTTGCTCAAAACTACTTCCAAATGGTGGAGTAATGGCCCTATAACCCTGTGGTGAGCTTAGTAACACGTTTGCATTGAAATTGACAGAGATATCAACATTTCTTGTTTATGAGCGCAAAATGCTTTTCAGAGCGCTAGAATCACTTTTTGGCCAACAATGTGTTTTTGACCTTACATTGTTGATTTTGCTCAAAACTACTTCCAAATGGTGGAGTAATGGCCCTATAACGCTACGGTGAGCTTAGTAACACGTTCGCATTGAAATTGACAGAGATATCAACATTTCTTGTTTATGAGCACAAAATGCTTTTCAGAGCGTTAGAATCAATTTTTGATCACTTCCAAATGGTGGAGTTGGCCCTATAACGCTACGGTGAGCTTAGTAACACGTTTGCATTGAAATTGACAGAGATATCAAAATTTCTTGTTTATGAGCGCAAAATGCTTTTCAGAGCGTTAGAATCACTTTTTGATCACTTCCAAATGGTGGAGTTGGCCCTATAACGCTACGGTGAGCTTAGTAACACGTTTGCATTGAAATTGACAGAGATATCAACATTTCTTGTTTATGAGCGCAAAATGGTTTTCAGAGCGTTAGAATCACTTTTTGATCACTTCCAAATGGTGGAGTTGGCCCTATAACGCTACGGTGAGCTTAGTAACACGTTTGCATTGAAATTGACAGAGATATCAACATTTCTTGTTTATGAGCGCAAAATGGTTTTCAGAGCGTTAGAATCACTTTTTGATCACTTCCAAATGGTGGAGTTGGCCCTATAACGCTACGGTGAGCTTAGTAACACGTTTGCATTGAAATTGACAGAGATATCAACATTTCTTGTTTATGAGCACAAAATGCTTTTCAGAGCGTTAGAATCACTTTTTGATCACTTCCAAATGGTGGAGTTGGCCCTATAACGCTACGGTGAGCTTAGTAACACGTTTGCATTGAAATTGACAGAGATATCAACATTTCTTGTTTATGAGCACAAAATGCTTTTCAGAGCGTTAGAATCACTTTTTGATCACTTCCAAATGGTGGAGTTTGGCCCTTCAACCCATTGGTGAGCTTAGTAACACGTTTGCATTGAAATTGACAGAGATATCAACATGTCTTATTTTTATGAGCGCAAAATGCTTTTCATAGCGCTAGAATCACTTTTTGGCCAACAATGTGTTTTTGACCTTACATTGTTGATTTTGCTCAAAACTACTTCCAAATGGTGGAGTAATGGCCCTATAACCCTGTGGTGAGCTTAGCAACACGTTTGCATTGAAATTGACAGAGATATCAACATTTCTTGTTTATGAGCGCAAAATGCTTTTCAGAGCGTTAGAATCACTTTTTGATCACTTCCAAATGGTGGAGTTGGCCCTATAACGCTACGGTGAGCTTAGTAACACGTTTGCATTGAAATTGACAGAGATATCAACATTTCTTGTTTATGAGCGCAAAATGCTTTTCAGAGCGCTAGAATCACTTTTTGGCCAACAATGTGTTTTTGACCTTACATTGTTGATTTTGCTCAAAACTACTTCCAAATGGTGGAGTAATGGCCCTATAACGCTACGGTGAGCTTAGTAACACGTTCGCATTGAAATTGACAGAGATATCAACATTTCTTGTTTATGAGCACAAAATGCTTTTCAGAGCGTTAGAATCAATTTTTGATCACTTCCAAATGGTGGAGTTGGCCCTATAACGCTACGGTGAGCTTAGTAACACGTTTGCATTGAAATTGACAGAGATATCAAAATTTCTTGTTTATGAGCGCAAAATGCTTTTCAGAGCGTTAGAATCACTTTTTGATCACTTCCAAATGGTGGAGTTGGCCCTATAACGCTACGGTGAGCTTAGTAACACGTTTGCATTGAAATTGACAGAGATATCAACATTTCTTGTTTATGAGCGCAAAATGGTTTTCAGAGCGTTAGAATCACTTTTTGATCACTTCCAAATGGTGGAGTTGGCCCTATAACGCTACGGTGAGCTTAGTAACACGTTTGCATTGAAATTGACAGAGATATCAACATTTCTTGTTTATGAGCGCAAAATGGTTTTCAGAGCGTTAGAATCACTTTTTGATCACTTCCAAATGGTGGAGTTGGCCCTATAACGCTACGGTGAGCTTAGTAACACGTTTGCATTGAAATTGACAGAGATATCAACATTTCTTGTTTATGAGCACAAAATGCTTTTCAGAGCGTTAGAATCACTTTTTGATCACTTCCAAATGGTGGAGTTGGCCCTATAACGCTACGGTGAGCTTAGTAACACGTTTGCATTGAAATTGACAGAGATATCAACATTTCTTGTTTATGAGCACAAAATGCTTTTCAGAGCGTTAGAATCACTTTTTGATCACTTCCAAATGGTGGAGTTTGGCCCTTCAACCCATTGGTGAGCTTAGTAACACGTTTGCATTGAAATTGACAGAGATATCAACATGTCTTATTTTTATGAGCGCAAAATGCTTTTCAGAGCGCTAGAATCACTTTTTGGCCAACAATGTGTTTTTGACCTTACATTGTTGATTTTGCTCAAAACTACTTCCAAATGGTGGAGTAATGGCCCTATAACCCTGTGGTGAGCTTAGCAACACGTTTGCATTGAAATTGACAGAGATATCAACATTTCTTGTTTATGAGCGCAAAATGCTTTTCAGAGCGTTAGAATCACTTTTTGATCACTTCCAAATGGTGGAGTTGGCCCTATAACGCTACGGTGAGCTTAGTAACACGTTTGCATTGAAATTGACAGAGATATCAACATTTCTTGTTTATGAGCACAAAATGCTTTTCAGAGCGTTAGAATCACTTTTTGATCACTTCCAAATGGTGGAGTTTGGCCCTTCAACCCTTTGGTAAGCTTAGTAACACGTTTGCATTGAAATTGACAGAGATATACACATTTCTTGTTTATGAGCGCAAAATGCTTTTCAGAGCGTTAGAATCACTTTTTGATCACTTCCAAATGGTGGAGTTGGCCCTATAACGCTACAGTGAGCTTAGTAACACGTTTGCATTGAAATTGACAGAGATATCAACATTTCTTGTTTATGAGCACAAAATGCTTTTCAGAGCGTTAGAATCACTTTTTGATCACTTCCAAATGGTGGAGTTTGGCCCTTCAACCCTTTGGTGAGCTTAGTAACACGTTTGCATTGAAATTGACAGAGATATCAACATGTCTTATTTTTATGAGCGCAAAATGCTTTTCAGAGCGCTAGAATCACTTTTTGGCCAACAATGTGTTTTTGACCTTACATTGTTGATTTTGCTCAAAACTACTTCCAAATGGTGGAGTAATGGCCCTATAACCCTGTGGTGAGCTTAGCAACACGTTTGCATTGAAATTGACAGAGATATTAACATTTCTTGTTTATGAGCGCAAAATGCTTTTCAGAGCGCTAGAATCACTTTTTGGCCAACAATGTGTTTTTGACCTTACATTGTTGATTTTGCTCAAAACTACTTCCAAATGGTGGAGTAATGGCCCTATAACCCTGTGGTGAGCTTAGTAACACGTTTGCATTGAAATTGACAGAGATATCAACATTTCTTGTTTATGAGCGCAAAATGCTTTTCAGAGCGCTAGAATCACTTTTTGGCCAACAATGTGTTTTTGACCTTACATTGTTGATTTTGCTCAAAACTACTTTCAAATGGTGGAGTAATGGCCCTATAACCCTGTGGTGAGCTTAGTAACACGTTTGCATTGAAATTGACAGAGATATCAACATTTCTTGTTTATGAGCGCAAAATGCTTTTCAGAGCGCTAGAATCACTTTTTGGCCAACAATGTGTTTTTGACCTTACATTGTTGATTTTGCTCAAAACTACTTCCAAATGGTGGAGTAATGGCCCTATAACCCTGTGGTGAGCTTAGTAACACGTTTGCATTGAAATTGACAGAGATATCAACATTTCTTGTTTATGAGCGCAAAATGCTTTTCAGAGCGCTAGAATCACTTTTTGGCCAACAATGTGTTTTTGACCTTACATTGTTGATTTTGCTCAAAACTACTTCCAAATGGTGGAGTAATGGCCCTATAACCCTGTGGTGAGCTTAGTAACACGTTTGCATTGAAATTGACAGAGATATCAACATTTCTTGTTTATGAGCGCAAAATGCTTTTCAGAGCGCTAGAATCACTTTTTGGCCAACAATGTGTTTTTGACCTTACATTGTTGATTTTGCTCAAAACTACTTCCAAATGGTGGAGTAATGGCCCTATAACCCTGTGGTGAGCTTAGTAACACGTTTGCATTGAAATTGACAGAGATATCAACATTTCTTGTTTATGAGCGCAAAATGCTTTTCAGAGAGCTAGAATCACTTTTTGGCCAACAATGTGTTTTTGACCTTACATTGTTGATTTTGATCAAAACTACTTCCAAATGGTGGAGTAATGGCCCTATAACCCTGTGGTGAGCTTAGTAACACGTTTGCATTGAAATTGACAGAGATATCAACATTTCTTGTTTATGAGCGCAAAATGCTTTTCAGAGCGCTAGAATCAATTTTTGGCCAACAATGTGTTTTTGACCTTACATTGTTGATTTTGCTCAAAACTACTTCCAAATGGTGGAGTAATGGCCCTATAACCCTGTGGTGAGCTTAGTAACACGTTTGCATTGAAATTGACAGAGATATCAACATTTCTTGTTTTTATGAGCGCAAAATGCTTTTCAGAGCGCTAGAATCACTTTTTGGCCAACAATGTGTTTTTGACCTTACATTGTTGATTTTGCTCAAAACTACTTCCAAATGGTGGAGTAATGGCCCTATAACCCTGTGGTGAGCTTATGCCGCTTTTCCACCGCACATGTAGCTCGACTCGACACGACACGACTCGACACGACTCGACACGGTAGCAGCGCGGGTGCTTTTCCACCGCAAATAGTACCTCCGGGACGTGGGCGGGGTCGTCTGCGCGAAAGGGCCGTGACGTATTTTTGTACGCGACGCAAACAACACCTACGTAACCCACACATGGACAGAACCCACATAACAACAATGGAGAACATCGATGCGATGGTATTCGTGTTCGTATTATTAGCTGGCATGTTGAAGAAGTGGAATATGTTGGCTGCGGCGCTACTATGGCTGTTCTATCGTTACCAGCATGGTTGCCATGTCGCTCTCGTGACTTCGTCACACTCTCTGGCCAATCAGTGGCCGGCCGTCTGCCGACGTCACCTTTTGGCATCGGCTCAGCCGCTTGGAACCTAGAGCGAGGCGGTACTAGAAAAAGCAGCCACTTGAGGTACTAGATCGCGGTGGAAACGCAAAAAAGGCGAGCTGAGTCGAGTCGAGTCGAGTCGTGTCGAGCTGGTACCATGCAGTGGAAAAGCGGCATTAGTAACACGTTTGCATTGAAATTGACAGAGATATCAACATTTCTTGTTTATGAGAGCAAAATGCTTTTCAGAGCGCTAGAATCACTTTTTGGCCAACAATGTGTTTTTGACCTTACATTGTTGATTTTGCTCAAAACTACTTCCAAATGGTGGAGTAATGGCCCTATAACCCTGTGGTGAGCTTAGTAACACGTTTGCATTGAAATTGACAGAGATATCAACATTTCTTGTTTATGAGCGCAAAATGCTTTTCAGAGCGTCAGAATCACTTTTTGATCACTTCCAAATGGTGGAGTTGGCCCTAAAACGCTACGGTGAGCTTTGTAACACGTTTGCATTGAAATTGACAGAGATATCAACATTTCTTGTTTATGAGCACAAAATGCTTTTCAGAGCGTTAGAATCACTTTTTGATCACTTCCAAATGGTGGAGTTTGGCCCTTCAACCCTTTGGTGAGCTTAGTAACACGTTTGCATTGAAATTGACAGAGATATCAACATGTCTTATTTTTATGAGCGCAAAATGCTTTTCAGAGCGCTAGAATCACTTTTTGGCCAACAATGTGTTTTTGACCTTACATTGTTGATTTTGCTCAAAACTACTTCCAAATGGTGGAGTAATGGCCCTGTAACCCTGTGGTGAGCTTAGCAACACGTTTGCTTTGAAATTGACAGAGATATCAACATTTCTTGTTTATGAGCGCAAAATGCTTTTCAGAGCGTTAGAATCACTTTTTGATCACTTCCAAATGGTGGAGTTGGCCCTACAACGCTACGGTGAGCTTAGTAACACGTTTGCATTGAAATTGACAGAGATATCAACATTTCTTGTTTATGAGCACAAAATGCTTTTCAGAGCGTTAGAATCACTTTTTGATCACTTCCAAATGGTGGAGTTGGCCCTATAACGCTACGGTGAGCTTAGTAACACGTTTGCATTGAAATTGACAGAGATATCAACATTTCTTGTTTATGAGCACAAAATGCTTTTCAGAGCGTTAGAATCACTTTTTGATCACTTCCAAATGGTGGAGTTTGGCCCTTCAACCCTTTGGTGAGCTTAGTAACACGTTTGCATTGAAATTGACAGAGATATCAACATGTCTTATTTTTATGAGCGCAAAATGCTTTTCAGAGCGCTAGAATCACTTTTTGGCCAACAATGTGTTTTTGACCTTACATTGTTGATTTTGCTCAAAACTACTTCCAAATGGTGGAGTAATGGCCCTATAACCCTGTGGTGAGCTTAGCAACACGTTTGCATTGAAATTGACAGAGATATCAACATTTCTTGTTTATGAGCGCTAAATGCTTTTCAGAGCGCTAGAATCACTTTTTGGCCAACAATGTGTTTTTGACCTTACATTGTTGATTTTGCTCAAAACTACTTCCAAATGGTGGAGTAATGGCCCTATAACCCTGTGGTGAGCTTAGTAACACGTTTGCATTGAAATTGACAGAGATATCAACATTTCTTGTTTATGAGCGCAAAATGCTTTTCAGAGCGTTAGAATCACTTTTTGATCACTTCCAAATGGTGGAGTTGGCCCTATAACGCTACGGTGAGCTTAGTAACACGTTTGCATTGAAATTGACAGAGATATCAACATTTCTTGTTTATGAGCACAAAATGCTTTTCAGAGCGTTAGAATCACTTTTTGATCACTTCCAAATGGTGGAGTTGGCCCTATAACGCTACGGTGAGCTTAGTAACACGTTTGCATTGAAATTGACAGAGATATCAACATTTCTTGTTTATGAGCACAAAATGCTTTTCAGAGCGTTAGAATCACTTTTTGATCACTTCCAAATGGTGGAGTTTGGCCCTTCAACCCTTTGGTGAGCTTAGTAACACGTTTGCATTGAAATTGACAGAGATATCAACATGTCTTATTTTTATGAGCGCAAAATGCTTTTCAGAGCGCTAGAATCACTTTTTGGCCAACAATGTGTTTTTGACCTTACATTGTTGATTTTGCTCAAAACTACTTCCAAATGGTGGAGTAATGGCCCTATAACCCTGTGGTGAGCTTAGTAACACGTTTGCATTGAAATTGACAGAGATATCAACATTTCTTGTTTATGAGCGCAAAATGCTTTTCAGAGCGCTAGAATCACTTTTTGGCCAACAATGTGTTTTTGACCTTACATTGTTGATTTTGCTCAAAACTACTTCCAAATGGTGGAGTAATGGCCCTATAACGCTACGGTGAGCTTAGTAACACGTTCGCATTGAAATTGACAGAGATATCAACATTTCTTGTTTATGAGCACAAAATGCTTTTCAGAGCGTTAGAATCAATTTTTGATCACTTCCAAATGGTGGAGTTGGCCCTATAACGCTACGGTGAGCTTAGTAACACGTTTGCATTGAAATTGACAGAGATATCAAAATTTCTTGTTTATGAGCGCAAAATGCTTTTCAGAGCGTTAGAATCACTTTTTGATCACTTCCAAATGGTGGAGTTGGCCCTATAACGCTACGGTGAGCTTAGTAACACGTTTGCATTGAAATTGACAGAGATATCAACATTTCTTGTTTATGAGCGCAAAATGGTTTTCAGAGCGTTAGAATCACTTTTTGATCACTTCCAAATGGTGGAGTTGGCCCTATAACGCTACGGTGAGCTTAGTAACACGTTTGCATTGAAATTGACAGAGATATCAACATTTCTTGTTTATGAGCGCAAAATGGTTTTCAGAGCGTTAGAATCACTTTTTGATCACTTCCAAATGGTGGAGTTGGCCCTATAACGCTACGGTGAGCTTAGTAACACGTTTGCATTGAAATTGACAGAGATATCAACATTTCTTGTTTATGAGCACAAAATGCTTTTCAGAGCGTTAGAATCACTTTTTGATCACTTCCAAATGGTGGAGTTGGCCCTATAACGCTACGGTGAGCTTAGTAACACGTTTGCATTGAAATTGACAGAGATATCAACATTTCTTGTTTATGAGCACAAAATGCTTTTCAGAGCGTTAGAATCACTTTTTGATCACTTCCAAATGGTGGAGTTTGGCCCTTCAACCCTTTGGTGAGCTTAGTAACACGTTTGCATTGAAATTGACAGAGATATCAACATGTCTTATTTTTATGAGCGCAAAATGCTTTTCAGAGCGCTAGAATCACTTTTTGGCCAACAATGTGTTTTTGACCTTACATTGTTGATTTTGCTCAAAACTACTTCCAAATGGTGGAGTAATGGCCCTATAACCCTGTGGTGAGCTTAGCAACACGTTTGCATTGAAATTGACAGAGATATCAACATTTCTTGTTTATGAGCGCAAAATGCTTTTCAGAGCGTTAGAATCACTTTTTGATCACTTCCAAATGGTGGAGTTGGCCCTATAACGCTACGGTGAGCTTAGTAACACGTTTGCATTGAAATTGACAGAGATATCAACATTTCTTGTTTATGAGCACAAAATGCTTTTCAGAGCGTTAGAATCACTTTTTGATCACTTCCAAATGGTGGAGTTTGGCCCTTCAACCCTTTGGTAAGCTTAGTAACACGTTTGCATTGAAATTGACAGAGATATCAACATTTCTTGTTTATGAGCGCAAAATGCTTTTCAGAGCGTTAGAATCACTTTTTGATCACTTCCAAATGGTGGAGTTGGCCCTATAACGCTACGGTGAGCTTAGTAACACGTTTGCATTGAAATTGACAGAGATATCAACATTTCTTGTTTATGAGCACAAAATGCTTTTCAGAGCGTTAGAATCACTTTTTGATCACTTCCAAATGGTGGAGTTTGGCCCTTCAACCCTTTGGTGAGCTTAGTAACACGTTTGCATTGAAATTGACAGAGATATCAACATGTCTTATTTTTATGAGCGCAAAATGCTTTTCAGAGCGCTAGAATCACTTTTTGGCCAACAATGTGTTTTTGACCTTACATTGTTGATTTTGCTCAAAACTACTTCCAAATGGTGGAGTAATGGCCCTATAACCCTGTGGTGAGCTTAGTAACACGTTTGCATTGAAATTGACAGAGATATCAACATTTCTTGTTTATGAGCGCAAAATGCTTTTCAGAGCGCTAGAATCACTTTTTGGCCAACAATGTGTTTTTGACCTTACATTGTTGATTTTGCTCAAAACTACTTCCAAATGGTGGAGTAATGGCCCTATAACGCTACGGTGAGCTTAGTAACACGTACGCATTGAAATTGACAGAGATATCAACATTTCTTGTTTATGAGCACAAAATGCTTTTCAGAGCGTTAGAATCAATTTTTGATCACTTCCAAATGGTGGAGTTGGCCCTATAACGCTACGGTGAGCTTAGTAACACGTTTGCATTGAAATTGACAGAGATATCAAAATTTCTTGTTTATGAGCGCAAAATGCTTTTCAGAGCGTTAGAATCACTTTTTGATCACTTCCAAATGGTGGAGTTGGCCCTATAACGCTACGGTGAGCTTAGTAACACGTTTGCATTGAAATTGACAGAGATATCAACATTTCTTGTTTATGAGCGCAAAATGGTTTTCAGAGCGTTAGAATCACTTTTTGATCACTTCCAAATGGTGGAGTTGGCCCTATAACGCTACGGTGAGCTTAGTAACACGTTTGCATTGAAATTGACAGAGATATCAACATTTCTTGTTTATGAGCGCAAAATGGTTTTCAGAGCGTTAGAATCACTTTTTGATCACTTCCAAATGGTGGAGTTGGCCCTATAACGCTACGGTGAGCTTAGTAACACGTTTGCATTGAAATTGACAGAGATATCAACATTTCTTGTTTATGAGCACAAAATGCTTTTCAGAGCGTTAGAATCACTTTTTGATCACTTCCAAATGGTGGAGTTGGCCCTATAACGCTACGGTGAGCTTAGTAACACGTTTGCATTGAAATTGACAGAGATATCAACATTTCTTGTTTATGAGCACAAAATGCTTTTCAGAGCGTTAGAATCACTTTTTGATCACTTCCAAATGGTGGAGTTTGGCCCTTCAACCCTTTGGTGAGCTTAGTAACACGTTTGCATTGAAATTGACAGAGATATCAACATGTCTTATTTTTATGAGCGCAAAATGCTTTTCAGAGCGCTAGAATCACTTTTTGGCCAACAATGTGTTTTTGACCTTACATTGTTGATTTTGCTCAAAACTACTTCCAAATGGTGGAGTAATGGCCCTATAACCCTGTGGTGAGCTTAGCAACACGTTTGCATTGAAATTGACAGAGATATCAACATTTCTTGTTTATGAGCGCAAAATGCTTTTCAGAGCGTTAGAATCACTTTTTGATCACTTCCAAATGGTGGAGTTGGCCCTATAACGCTACGGTGAGCTTAGTAACACGTTTGCATTGAAATTGACAGAGATATCAACATTTCTTGTTTATGAGCACAAAATGCTTTTCAGAGCGTTAGAATCACTTTTTGATCACTTCCAAATGGTGGAGTTTGGCCCTTCAACCCTTTGGTAAGCTTAGTAACACGTTTGCATTGAAATTGACAGAGATATCAACATTTCTTGTTTATGAGCGCAAAATGCTTTTCAGAGCGTTAGAATCACTTTTTGATCACTTCCAAATGGTGGAGTTGGCCCTATAACGCTACGGTGAGCTTAGTAACACGTTTGCATTGAAATTGACAGAGATATCAACATTTCTTGTTTATGAGCACAAAATGCTTTTCAGAGCGTTAGAATCACTTTTTGATCACTTCCAAATGGTGGAGTTTGGCCCTTCAACCCTTTGGTGAGCTTAGTAACACGTTTGCATTGAAATTGACAGAGATATCAACATGTCTTATTTTTATGAGCGCAAAATGCTTTTCAGAGCGCTAGAATCACTTTTTGGCCAACAATGTGTTTTTGACCTTACATTGTTGATTTTGCTCAAAACTACTTCCAAATGGTGGAGTAATGGCCCTATAACCCTGTGGTGAGCTTAGTAACACGTTTGCATTGAAATTGACAGAGATATCAACATTTCTTGTTTATGAGCGCAAAATGCTTTTCAGAGCGCTAGAATCACTTTTTGGCCAACAATGTGTTTTTGACCTTACATTGTTGATTTTGCTCAAAACTACTTCCAAATGGTGGAGTAATGGCCCTATAACGCTACGGTGAGCTTAGTAACACGTTCGCATTGAAATTGACAGAGATATCAACATTTCTTGTTTATGAGCACAAAATGCTTTTCAGAGCGTTAGAATCAATTTTTGATCACTTCCAAATGGTGGAGTTGGCCCTATAACGCTACGGTGAGCTTAGTAACACGTTTGCATTGAAATTGACAGAGATATCAAAATTTCTTGTTTATGAGCGCAAAATGCTTTTCAGAGCGTTAGAATCACTTTTTGATCACTTCCAAATGGTGGAGTTGGCCCTATAACGCTACGGTGAGCTTAGTAACACGTTTGCATTGAAATTGACAGAGATATCAACATTTCTTGTTTATGAGCGCAAAATGGTTTTCAGAGCGTTAGAATCACTTTTTGATCACTTCCAAATGGTGGAGTTGGCCCTATAACGCTACGGTGAGCTTAGTAACACGTTTGCATTGAAATTGACAGAGATATCAACATTTCTTGTTTATGAGCGCAAAATGGTTTTCAGAGCGTTAGAATCACTTTTTGATCACTTCCAAATGGTGGAGTTGGCCCTATAACGCTACGGTGAGCTTAGTAACACGTTTGCATTGAAATTGACAGAGATATCAACATTTCTTGTTTATGAGCACAAAATGCTTTTCAGAGCGTTAGAATCACTTTTTGATCACTTCCAAATGGTGGAGTTGGCCCTATAACGCTACGGTGAGCTTAGTAACACGTTTGCATTGAAATTGACAGAGATATCAACATTTCTTGTTTATGAGCACAAAATGCTTTTCAGAGCGTTAGAATCACTTTTTGATCACTTCCAAATGGTGGAGTTTGGCCCTTCAACCCTTTGGTGAGCTTAGTAACACGTTTGCATTGAAATTGACAGAGATATCAACATGTCTTATTTTTATGAGCGCAAAATGCTTTTCAGAGCGCTAGAATCACTTTTTGGCCAACAATGTGTTTTTGACCTTACATTGTTGATTTTGCTCAAAACTACTTCCAAATGGTGGAGTAATGGCCCTATAACCCTGTGGTGAGCTTAGCAACACGTTTGCATTGAAATTGACAGAGATATCAACATTTCTTGTTTATGAGCGCAAAATGCTTTTCAGAGCGTTAGAATCACTTTTTGATCACTTCCAAATGGTGGAGTTGGCCCTATAACGCTACGGTGAGCTTAGTAACACGTTTGCATTGAAATTGACAGAGATATCAACATTTCTTGTTTATGAGCACAAAATGCTTTTCAGAGCGTTAGAATCACTTTTTGATCACTTCCAAATGGTGGAGTTTGGCCCTTCAACCCTTTGGTAAGCTTAGTAACACGTTTGCATTGAAATTGACAGAGATATCAACATTTCTTGTTTATGAGCGCAAAATGCTTTTCAGAGCGTTAGAATCACTTTTTGATCACTTCCAAATGGTGGAGTTGGCCCTATAACGCTACGGTGAGCTTAGTAACACGTTTGCATTGAAATTGACAGAGATATCAACATTTCTTGTTTATGAGCACAAAATGCTTTTCAGAGCGTTAGAATCACTTTTTGATCACTTCCAAATGGTGGAGTTTGGCCCTTCAACCCTTTGGTGAGCTTAGTAACACGTTTGCATTGAAATTGACAGAGATATCAACATGTCTTATTTTTATGAGCGCAAAATGCTTTTCAGAGCGCTAGAATCACTTTTTGGCCAACAATGTGTTTTTGACCTTACATTGTTGATTTTGCTCAAAACTACTTCCAAATGGTGGAGTAATGGCCCTATAACCCTGTGGTGAGCTTAGCAACACGTTTGCATTGAAATTGACAGAGATATCAACATTTCTTGTTTATGAGCGCAAAATGCTTTTCAGAGCGCTAGAATCACTTTTTGGCCAACAATGTGTTTTTGACCTTACATTGTTGATTTTGCTCAAAACTACTTCCAAATGGTGGAGTAATGGCCCTATAACCCTGTGGTGAGCTTAGTAACACGTTTGCATTGAAATTGACAGAGATATCAACATTTCTTGTTTTTATGAGCGCAAAATGCTTTTCAGAGCGCTAGAATCACTTTTTGGCCAACAATGTGTTTTTGACCTTACATTGTTGATTTTGCTCAAAACTACTTCCAAATGGTGGAGTAATGGCCCTATAACCCTGTGGTGAGCTTAGTAACACGTTTGCATTGAAATTGACAGAGATATCAACATTTCTTGTTTATGAGCGCAAAATGCTTTTCAGAGCGCTAGAATCACTTTTTGGCCAACAATGTGTTTTTGACCTTACATTGTTGATTTTGCTCAAAACTACTTCCAAATGGTGGAGTAATGGCCCTATAACCCTGTGGTGAGCTTAGTAACACGTTTGCATTGAAATTGACAGAGATATCAACATTTCTTGTTTATGAGCGCAAAATGCTTTTCAGAGCGCTAGAATCACTTTTTGGCCAACAATGTGTTTTTGACCTTACATTGTTGATTTTGCTCAAAACTACTTCCAAATGGTGGAGTAATGGCCCTATAACCCTGTGGTGAGCTTAGTAACACGTTTGCATTGAAATTGACAGAGATATCAACATTTCTTGTTTATGAGCGCAAAATGCTTTTCAGAGCGCTAGGATCACTTTTTGGCCAACAATGTGTTTTTGACCTTAGATTGTTGATTTTGCTCAAAACTACTTCCAAATGGTGGAGTAATGGCCCTATAACCCTGTGGTGAGCTTAGTAACACGTTTGCATTGAAATTGACAGAGATATCAACATTTCTTGTTTATGAGCGCAAAATGCTTTTCAGAGCGCTAGAATCACTTTTTGGCCAACAATGTGTTTTTGACCTTACATTGTTGATTTTGCTCAAAACTACTTCCAAATGGTGGAGTAATGGCCCTATAACCCTGTGGTGAGCTTAGTAACACGTTTGCATTGAAATTGACAGAGATATCAACATTTCTTGTTTTTATGAGCGCAAAATGCTTTTCAGAGCGCTAGAATCACTTTTTGGCCAACAATGTGTTTTTGACCTTACATTGTTGATTTTGCTCAAAACTACTTCCAAATGGTGGAGTAATGGCCCTATAACCCTGTGGTGAGCTTAGTAACACGTTTGCATTGAAATTGACAGAGATATCAACATTTCTTGTTTATGAGCGCAAAATGCTTTTCAGAGCGCTAGAATCACTTTTTGGCCAACAATGTGTTTTTGACCTTACATTGTTGATTTTGCTCAAAACTACTTCCAAATGGTGGAGTAATGGCCCTATAACCCTGTGGTGAGCTTAGTAACACGTTTGCATTGAAATTGACAGAGATATCAACATTTCTTGTTTATGAGCGCAAAATGCTTTTCAGAGCGCTAGAATCACTTTTTGGCCAACAATGTGTTTTTGACCTTACATTGTTGATTTTGCTCAAAACTACTTCCAAATGGTGGAGTAATGGCCCTATAACCCCGTGGTGAGCTTAGTAACACGTTTGCATTGAAATTGACAGAGATATCAACATTTCTTGTTTATGAGCGCAAAATGCTTTTCAGAGCGCTAGAATCACTTTTTGGCCAACAATGTGTTTTTGACCTTACATTGTTGATTTTGCTCAAAACTACTTCCAAATGGTGGAGTAATGGCCCTATAACCCCGTGGTGAGCTTAGTAACACGTTTGCATTGAAATTGACAGAGATATCAACATTTCTTGTTTATGAGCGCAAAATGCTTTTCAGAGCGTTAGAATCACTTTTTGATCACTTCCAAATGGTGGAGTTGGCCCTATAACGCTACGGTGAGCTTAGTAACACGTTTGCATTGAAATTGACAGAGATATCAACATTTCTTGTTTATGAGCGCAAAATGCTTTTCAGAGTGTTAGAATCACTTTTTGATCACTTCCAAATGGTGGAGTTGGCCCTATAACGCTACGGTGAGCTTAGTAACACGTTTGCATTGAAATTGACAGAGATATCAACATTTCTTGTTTATGAGCGCAAAATGCTTTTCAGAGCGTTAGAATCACTTTTTGATCTCTTCCAAATGGTGGAGTAATGGCCCTATAACCCTGTGGTGAGCTTAGTAACACGTTTGCATTGAAATTGACAGAGATATCAACATTTCTTGTTTATGAGCGCAAAATGCGTTTCAGAGCGTTAGAATCACTTTTTGATCACTTCCAAATGGTGGAGTTGGCCCTTATAACGCTACGGTGAGCTTAGTAACACGTTGGTAACCCTTCCTTTTACAGTCCCCTAATTACTAGGTATTTACCCGGTACATACATGGTAAATTATAGTGTATTACTGGGTAATTACCACTGGTAATAAGAAGGTAAATACAGAGGTAGTTACCCGGTAAATACATGGTAAATCGTAGTGTATTACTGGGTAATTACCACTGGTAATAAGAAGGTAAATACAGAGGTAGTTACCCGGTAAATACATGGTAAATCGTAGTGTATTACTGGGTAATTACCACTTGTAATAAGAAGGTAAATACAGAGGAATTATCCGGTAAATTATAGTGTATTACTGTGTAATTACCACTGGTAATAAGAAGGTAAATATAGAGGAATTACAGCTGATGTACCAAGTAAAACCTCCACTATTACCCATCAACTCAACTAAGTAGCGTGTAGTTGTAACTGTTTTAGGTTGGTAATAACTCCGATATTGTGTACTTCCTAGGAAATTAGGCAACCAATTCTTAGAAACACCTATTATCCAAGGTTTATGTTGGCAACAGCCCAAATTGAATGATGTATCTAGAAATTAGCATAGTACTTTCCAATAAAATACTTTTTCTTAGTTATTATTCATAGCTACACCCATTTAGAAAGGGTTTATTCAGTTTACCACTATGGAATTACTTACCTGGTAACAACCTCTGCAGTAAGTTTTCCTCTATTGTCATGGTACATCTTCTTAAATACTGGGTACAAAGCCGTTTGTTTCCATGGTATTACCAGGTTCTTACCATATCATTTGTAATACATTATTCCCTTTTCCATGCAGTCAACACAAACTTGTACCATGTACGTTCTGCGACGTTACCAAGTAAAACACGACAATTTACCCAGTAATTAAGCTGAAACTGTACTGTAAAAGGAAGCCTCGTTTGTTTCCATGGTATTACCAGGTTCTTACCATATAATTTGTAATACATTTTTCCCTTTTCCATGCAGTCAACACAAACTTGTACCATGTACGTTCTGCGACGTTACCAAGTAAAACACGACAATTTACCCAGTAATTAAGCTGAAACTGTACTGTAAAAGGAAGCCTCGTTTGTTTCCATGGTATTACAAGGCTCTTACCATACAAGTTGTAACTGGTTATTCCCTTTTCCATGCAATCAACACAAACCATATATGTTCTGCAACATCGTTCACCAGTAGTTAAGCACTTTAATTGTTGTTATAAAACCCCAAACCACTGTTGATGAAAGACATATTAAAATTAAACAAAATCAAAGGCTTATCTTTCAAACAATGCATATCTCACAAACAGGCACTGAACACTGAAGAAATCGGACAAACAAAAGAGCCGTCCACATCAACTCAATTTAAATGTTACTGATGGTGTTTTCATAAAACACATGACAGTGTTATGGCAAGTGACCACAAGGAAGACTGCTTCAACCTCTACAATTTGAATAAGTGGTGAATGCCATGCAGCAATCTGCCTATGGGAGCATCTTCGTGGTCATTCGCAAACCAATGAGTCCACTCGATGAATGAGAGATGACTCTTTAGTGTCTTCTCTGTGAGGTATCCCTGCAGTCTCCACATCTGGGATTTGAAGGCTGACCAAGACCTGACCAGGTACCTCCAAATCTCCCCTTCAAGAATCAGAAGACAAGAAAATAAACATTAGGACTGTCAATTAATGAACATTTCTAGAACATGTAGAAGTCAAGGATTATTTTGTTTATCAGTTAAGAAAGGATGCTGGTCCTCTGGCCATTGTGTTTGGTCATATTGAAAAGAGAAAAAGGCATAGCCATAAATACAGTTAATAGGACGGGAGGGGACAGGCAGTTAGCTCCGGTTAGCCCTTTAGCATCGAGCTAGCGGAGCTTCTGTCATTCAAATAACTCGGACATGTTGTTTAAAACCTATAGCAACCAATTTATTAAAATATCCGGATTTAATCGGGCTCTCTCCCATAAGTACAGTTAATAGGACGGGAAGAGACAGGCTCTGTTAGCCCCGGTTAGCGCGATGCTAAAGAGCAGCTCTACCGGAGCATGCCACCTCAACAGGTGCAAGTTAGCCTCCGGTTTGATATTCGCCGGATATTCGGTTTACCACCCAATCGGATTCATCAACATAAGTGCAATACATTACGGGCTTAGTATGTTGAGGACGGTTTAGGACACCGTATCGCGAAAAATCACAAACACATGTTGTCGCCATCGATGTCTGTGCAACTACGTCATTTACGTTCTCTGGCTGCTACCTGTTTTAGGGATCGTCAACAAGTTACACTCACCGACTGGTGGCAGAGACGTTACCATGGAATTGTTTCTGGAAATAATTCTATTTAATTATATTAAATTTAATTATAAATATATTAATTAATTTAATAATTCTGATTCTTGAAGGGGAGATTTGGAGGTACCTGGTCAGGTCTTGGTCAGCCTTCAAATCCCAGATGTGGAGACTGCAGGGATACCTCACAGAGAAGACACTAAAGAGTCATCTCTCATTCATCGAGTGGACTCATTGGTTTGCGAATGACCACAAAGATGCTCCCATAGGCAGATTGCTGCATGGCATTCACCACTTATTCAAATTGTAGAGGTTGAAGCAGTCTTCCTTGTGGTCACTTGCCATAACACTGTCATGTGTTTTATGAAAACACTATCAGTAACATCTAAATTGAGTTGATGTGGACGGCTCTTTTTTTTGGCCAATTTCTTCAGTGTTCAGTGCCTGTTTGTGAGATATGCATTTGTTTGAAAGATAAGCCATTGATTTTGTTTAATTTTAATATGTCTTTCATCAACAGTGGTTTGGGGTTTTATAATAACAATTAAAGTGCTTAACTACTGGTGAACGATGTTGCAGAACATATATGGTTTGTGTTGATTGCATGGAAAAGGGAATAACCAGTTACAACTTATATGGTAAGAGCCTGGTAATACCATGGAAACAAACGAGGCTTCCTTTTACAGTACAGTTTCAGCTTAATTACTGGGTAAATTGTCGTGTTTTACTTGGTAACGTCGCAGAACGTACATGGTACAAGTTTGTGTCGACTGCATGGACAATGGAATGTATCTATTATAAATGATATGGTAAGAACCTGGTAATACCATGGAAACAAACGGCTTCGTACCCAGTATTTAAGAAGATGTACCATGACACTAGAGGAAAACTTCCTGCAGAGGTTGTTACCAGGTAAGTAATTCCATAGTGGTAAATTGAATAAACCCTTTCTAAATGGGTGTAGCTATGAATAATAACTAAGAAAAAGTATTTTATTGGAAAGTACTATGCTAATTTCTAGATAGTACATCATTAAATTTGGGCTGTTACCAACATAAACCTTGGATAATAGGTTTTTCTAAGAATTGGTTGCCTAATTTCCTAGGAAGTACACAATATCGGAGTTATTACCAACCTAAAACAGTTACAACTACACGCTACTTAGTTGAGTTGATGGGTAATAGTGGAGGTTTTACTTGGTACATCAGCTGTAATTCCTCTGTATTTACCTTCTTATTACCAGTGGTAATTACACAGTAATACACTATAATTTACCGGATAATTCCTCTGTATTTACCTTCTTATTACCAGTGGTAATTACCCAGTAATACACTATGATTTACCATGTATTTACCGGGTAACTACCTCTGTATTTACCTTCTTATTACCAGTGGTAATTACCCAGTAATACACTATGATTTACCATGTATTTACCGGGTAACTACCTCTGTATTTACCTTCTTATTACCAGTGGTAATTACCCAGTAATACACTATAATTTACCATGCATGTACCGGGTAAATACCTAGTAATTAGGGGACTGTAAAAGGAAGGGTTACCAGAACATTATGCTAGGCAGACATCTTTTATGACATACCTGCCATATGCAACGTGCCTCAGTACCAGGCGTGCGCTTGGCCAATTCTTATTTTTTGAGAAGCCTTTGAGGCGTAGCGCAAGTCCACTGCCACAGCCTGCATTGTTGTAAATCTTTCTAACAGTTATGTATATGAGATTGTCTTTATTAAGCTTAAGGTCCCCTGCAAAACTGTCATTTATATATATGGAAGGGTGGAGAGGCTTGATTAGTTCTCGGAATGTGTTTGAAACCCTGTTGAACACGCCAAGCATCGCCATGTCCAGTCTCAGCGTCTCTTGTACAATTTGCTGAAGGACTTCGGGTGGTAAGAATGGCCTGTCCTCTGTTGTGCCAGATTGGAGCGTGTGGCTGAGATGGGGAGATGGAGAGGGTGAGCTTGGTGTGCCAGCTAGTCCTGCAGGGCTAGAGAGAGCGAGAGAGCCGAAAAAGAGTGAAGGAGAGCGAGAGAGAGGGAGAGAAACAGGGATTATAATCAACCTTCAATTCAATCACACAAGCCCAGACCAACACTACCCACACCATTAAACAAAAAGGCAATCACTGATCGATCAAAAGTCTGAGAAAGAGCAAGAGAGAATATACGTAAATAGAAAAGTACGGACATAGTATGTAATACCTTTCACTGCTTAGTGATTGGATGGTGTGACTGAGATGGGGAGATGGAGAGGGTGAGAAGGAGCCAGCTAGTTCTGCAGGGCTAGAGACAGAGAGACAAGTGTATTGGCTACGATCTTCATGAGCACCAAAAATAAGTAAATAGCAACATGGACACAGTATATAAACCTTTCAAGCATAAAGGTCTCCAACAGCTGTCCACACCACCACCTCCTGATAGAGAGCATGTCCCCCTGAAAAGTAAAGTTATGCTTTATATGACTTCATAGCCTGATACAAATCCATGTTACAGTACTGTTTAGCAGTGTACTATGGCAGTGTAAATTATTGTGAAGATGTAGCCATCTCCTCCCGTAAGTGCAGTACCTGAAGACAAAGTAAGGTGTATGACCTATTGATGCATGTTAATTGTAGCCTCCAGATAGGATGACTAAATTATTAAAAGCCTTATATTTCATGCTACACATCTGATTGAGATTTGAAAACTCACCTCACTGAAATCATATTGCTTTTGGAGGGTAGAATACATTGCGTACTGAAATTAACATACGAATTAGTTAGTTGTTTTGCAAACTAGTCATCAGTCATCATTTCTGAAAATAATGCATCTCACCATCAGCATAAACACCCCACAGCTGTTGCTCTGATACTGGTGAGGTGCGTCCTGTGGTGGTAAAAGGGGAATGTGATTTGTCAATGATTCTTATTAGTATATAATGCCTATAAACTATAAAGTGATATCCACCCACATTTTGTAGCTACATACAAAAAGTCCACAATGCACTTTCAACAAGCATTTAGCAGCAACCAGGGCCCATCAGCGTCACATAGGAACACTTCATTGAGGCCCCGTTCACACGAAGCCGATTTCATGGCGAAACCGCAAAGGTCTTGTACGGTTCGGCCTTCCGTACACACGAAGCCGGCGAATCCGCTGACCGAAACCGCAAACTTCTGAAACCACCCTCGGAGGTGGTTTCAAATCTACCCGGTTTCGTTTTGGATTCGTGTGTACGCCTGAAACCGACTGAAACCGCAAACCATGACGTCATCGCCCCACCCCTCGACCTCCTAGCCAATGGCTCTTAAGCCCGCGGAGTCTCAGAAATCACATGCGAGCATGCGCATAAGGGCAGCCTTTATGCGCATGCTTGCCTCTTCTTCTTATTTCATTTCTTCTGGATTTCTGTACCAGAAGCAGCGCCCCTTATGGGCCTCGAATGTGTACTACTGCGTTTCTACAGATCTACCCGGTTTCGCTTGGCTTCGTCTTTACGGAGATACTTCTAAACCGGATAGATCGAAACCGTAACGGTTTCGCCCGTTTCGGCTTCGTGTGAACGGGGCCTAAATCACGCATTTTACGTCGTCAGCCAAGTAAAGTCCCTTCCATGGTCCATTCGACAAAGCATGTGCCAGGGTACTGAAAAGGTTTGGAAGACGTGTAAGTTGCAATTCATATGCATCATCATCAACACGCATTCAGTACACACTGCGCTTCGATTTCACCCAAGGGTGAATTAAAAGTACATGTTTTCCTAAACGTTGGTCATCAACGAGGTAATAAAGTAGTAACTTCGGGCACATCTGTCATCTGTTTTTCAGAGTGTTAACGATTCTTATTCATTTGTTTCTCCGCGACCGAACTGAAAGAATTCTCTGATATGCCATGCATGTAAACGTACTAGTTTGTTTAAACGTACTAGTACGTTTACATGCACAGTTTAAAGGTTGGGTATGGAATTAGCTTTTTTGGCCATTTTTGCAAAGTTACTTGAAATCCTTATCATAACCCACTTACAGCCACTGAGTTAGAAGTACTGACATGAAAATTAAACAAGTCAATCATCTGTGGAACGGGCAGGGCTCGAAAAACTCCAGAGCCACTGATTTCCAGAGCCACCGAGTTGCATTGGACAGTAAGTACGTCAATCAAACGGTCGTACTGCACTCCCCCTCCCCCGCGCGTGACCCCTTCGTGCAGTACTCATGACCCAGAGCTTGTGACCCAGAGAAAGCTCCTGTTTGTTGTTATCCTGTGGTAGCTACTGGAACTAGTTAATCCTCATTTGGACCTCCACTGCCAGCAGTAGAAGACAATTTCCATGGCAGACAAGACGCCACCATCCCCATGTTTTTTTTTTAATGTTGCCATGTTGTTTAACGAAAACCTACGCTAGCCTGGCTCGCTCTCGCGCATCTGTGTTCGCGCTCGTGCATGATTGCGCGTCCAGGTACTTGGAATGGGTGGAGTCAGAGTCAGCGTTGAAGGAGAGGGGGTAGGACCATTTGAGTTGTGTATTTTCAAAATCTGCTGGCGTTTCGCAAATCCCATACCCAACTTTTAATCCGATGAGTGTGTCACCACAACGAAGCAGCGTGTCCGAGATTTCATGCCTCTCACCATGCAACCTGACACCTTAACATCCAACTTAACAATGTGCTTTGGTAATGTTAACCTCACAGTAAAATAATCGGCAAAGCCTTCGCTGCAAACTTTACCCTCTACCTACAAACCGTCTTAAACGTTGCTGATTTCTTGCTAGTATATGCTACGTTTATGGACGAGATAGCATAGCATTTGCTGCTACCGAACCATGCTTGTCACGAGTATTTATATCGGATTCGAATTCGGATACAACGATACCACAGCTAAATCAGTGATTTAAATGAGAATACTTCACAGCCAATGTTGTCAAATAAACAATATCATACTTACTGACATAATCTCTCATCATAACCCTTTCGTTTTTCTGGAAAGTTACTACGAGGTAAAACCGCCAAAAAAGGAAGGGTAGCATGCCTTGCGAAACTCACCTCTTCTTGATTGATCGATTAAACGCTACAGGAACGCCTGATGGGCGCTTTTGTGTCATGACGGGAACGCCCGATGGGCGTTTTTGTGTCATGACGGAAACACCCAAGCCTGCAGCTGGACCCTTCTCAGCGGAAGGGCAACCGCCTCCCCTCTGCCGCACGGTGGAAGCGCGGCAACTCGCAATAATATCACATTCCAACCTAAATGGTTGTGCCGATTGCCAAACAAAAGATGGGCCCATGAGTTAACAAGAATTAATAACATTAGCACACTTACCAGATGTGGAGGTCTTGTGGTAGAAATTAACCTTACATTTTATGTTAAACTCTGATTATTATTAGGCCTACATATCATATAGATACTTTAATAGTGGAAAACAGCTGATCACCTTTAGCCTAGATTTTATGTGCCATGTGGCACCTGTGAGTGAGTCCAGTCCATTCCCATCTGATGTGTCACACCAGTGAGTGGGTCCAGTCTATTCCCATTTGATGTACTCTCTGAAGACAATGCTTACATTCACACGTGTGCATCATCTCTGTTTGTATAAGGATAATATATGTTCTAAGGTCACATTGGGATCCTGAAGACATGAGAATATACTGACATCCACACAGTGTGACCCAGAAAAACATTCTATGCACATCAATATTTGATGAAAGTCCAACTTTGTATTGAGTAAAGGATTGGGGATATAAGGAGCTGTACGGGATTCATTCGGTAGTGTGTATTCGCGAATACCATTCGGCTTTGTTGTCTCTCGTTTGCGGGTGGTAATAAACTCTCCATCTATACTTGACCTGCACTCTCCGATTCCTCTTTGCTTATAAGCTAGTTGAAGTGAATTAGTTGTTATTATTAATGCCACCACATTTGGCGTCACAAACAGGATTGAGGAACAGAGACAGCCCGGCTGCTGGACTGCGGGATTGGGCACGAGCGGATCACACAACCCTAGCGCTCATCAAACTCCCGGTAAAGTTGACTTACCATTAATTAATACGGTTGTTTGATCTGTTACTGTCCCGTCTGGCTGCTCGGCGGCAGGTAAAGCGTCTCTTCAGTCCAAACTAATCAAATTAATCATTGAAGAGAGATTAGGGAGCTCCGGTGAGAGATAGAGTGTGCACGCGCACAGCCATAGACGCTCTGTTGTTTTGGTTAACTAACACGCGGTTTGTGGTTCTAAATTGATGCAACGTTTTTATTATTGTTTTTTGATAAGTAGGCCTACTATAAAGTCCTGTGGCTGTCTTCTAGGGGAACGAATTAGTGTCAAAGTTCCAATAGAACAAGCGCAGGTCCGCAGGTCGAATGAGTGCGCACTTGTTGGATTTCTGAGGCCCCAGCTGAAATTGGTTTGGATCTTCTATAAAGTCCTGCGACTGTTATCTAGGAACGAATTAGTGTCAAAGTTCCAATATAACAGCGCAGGTCCGCGGGTCGAATGAGTGCGTACTTGTTGGACTTTTAAGATCCCATCTGGAGTAATGAGTTATGAGTTAGAATTCATTACTATGGATTAATTCGTTTTTATTCAGAGAAGAGCTTCCTTGGAGTGCCAACTAGTGAATTTTCAATTCAAGTCTTGGAGCAGTTGAGCTGCAGATCCTGCACCATTTGATAGTGAATTTCTAGTTCCGATCTTGGCATTTTGAGGAAACAGGCTTCTCACACTTTTGAATAGATAAGTCTCTTGGTTGGGGTACCGTTTGAGTTGGTATTTTGAGAAGTTTCTTGTTTGTTTGTGATCTGGTCGAGTGTTTGTGTGTTCAACCATTATTTTGAAAGAATAGGCTTGTTGTTCGGGGTACCGTTTGAATGAGTTTAATGCACTAATCTTGAGCCAAATGGGCTGCAGAACTTGGATCTGGAGAGGGTGCCAATCTTTTAATTCTGATCTTGGTGTTGTTAGACGATAGGTTCTTGTTCAGAATTCTGGTTGAATGATTATATATCCGACAGTTCATGTTTTCAGCAAAAGGCCAGCTTCAGCGTTCGGCCAATCTTTTATTTTGCATTTAAAGACGAGTGAGTGACTGGTTCCAGTCAATATCTTGTGCAAACAAATTCGGCAGTCTTTTCGATGCACTATTAAACGTTGTATTAACTGTTTCCTTCTGTATTTAAGTCGTGTTAGGATTAAGTTACCTCGGAGGCTTTTACAATCAGTTTTGTTTTTAGTTTATCCTGTCATTAATAAGACAGTCAGAGAATAAATAACTTGTCTGGAACAAGTGGGCGAAACCTTATCTAGGGGTGTGTTCTCTTAGCCTGTGGCCAGAAAGGGTGGGGGCCAAGGAGCAGAGTAGATCTAAAAACAGCTGGGACGCACATCCCAATCGACAGAGAGAGAGAGCAACGCACGGGAGGAGTGCACATTTATAGCCTTAGAGATAATAAAATAATTTTCTAACGAGTAGAATAAACTCAAATGAATTGTATTAAAAATAGTGTTGATACACCTAGAGAAGATTAATATGTCACAGTCGGCAGTGGAGATTTTGAGTAGAGACCGTCCATTGCTTCAAAAGAAGATTAAAAAGATCTCTGAGAGATGGAGGAAAGAAAAGAGAACAACTGGGGAAATAAAAAATAAAGATGTGAAAACTGAGCCATTATCCCGAAGGCTCAGTCACCACCGTATAACACAGGATTGTATCCACTGGTAACAGGCACGGTAGATATCAAAGGGGAGGTCGAAGTGAATGCAGAAAATAAGGGGACAGTGTTCCTGGGAAAGACAACAAGGGGGGGCAAAGTCCATCAGCATTAAATCATTACAGAGCCCCCTAAACGCTCGAGTTACATGAGAAGCATGGTAGATCGCATGAGGAGAGAAGAGCACCCAACACGTCATCAGGAAATTATCTTATTCTAGTTAAACAACAACGGGCATTCTCTCCTCCAGTAGAATGGCCTTAGAGCCAATGGTCACCTACTCCACCTGTCATAAATATACATATACATCATTGTGGGAACCTAACAAATGGAAAAAGGCAGAATCAGTATAAGGGACCCAAGGATAGTAGAAAAACAACAAATCAACAGCAGGACAACGCAGAGGTCCTTTAATATGTTTTGGGTGCAAGCAGGAAGGACATATTAGAAAAATTGTATGTGGTTGCTAGTGTGTCCTAAAAAGGAAATCCTGACGGGACAGGTCATTAGATTTGGATGAATTTGTCATGCATTTCAACTCCAAGGGTGACAATCTGAGAATTCTTATTTTCAGAGTGAGTGAGTGAGTGAGTGAATGTGAGTGTGAGTGTGAGTGTGAGTGTGAGATGGATGGATGGATGGATGGATGGATGAATGGATGGATGGATGGATGGATGGATGGATGGATGGATGGATGGATGGATTTGCATTGTGCTGAATAGATTACATTTGTGATTGGATATACTCTGTACCACTTGGTCCTTCGATATAACCTGTGGCCCCTTAATGGCCCCTGTTTTAAGAAAATCATAGAACCACCACTGGGATCGGTGACTCTGTGGTTCTGTGTGTCGCGACAACCTTTGAGACTCTCCATAGCGTCGTGGTACCATGTGATATGAATCAATCGATCTTGGTACACAGAGCAATTGGTGAAACACTGTGTTGGTTCAGAGAGAGACAGTATGTTGGGTAAAGGAGAGGATTGAGAGGATTCTGGATGTGATGAGTTTAATGTAAAGGACACAGAGAGAGATGGTAGGGCCCAACCCAGAGGTGATAAATCAGGGGAGGGCCCAGTATCGAAGTATTAGAGCTACATGATAATCACAGGTTTTAAGGGTAATTATCTAGACTCCATAAAATGAACAATTAGCGTTTAATGTTATCAATAACATGCACACCGCTCGTCCACAGAAGTCCAGGGGGCTACCAGCGCTGGGGATTCTTATTAAAAGAATTCAGGGTAAACACAGTTGCACTCCTCAAAAGAGGAGCTCAGCTTAGCCAAACCTTGGACTCCGCAGTGGATAGGTGGATGTTGTTTTGGTGTTTGGACCTGACGAGGTCTAGGTGCCAAGATAACAACACAAATAAAATGTTTCCTAAGGAATTACGATGATAATGGACATTTATTAAAAGTCGTCGTACAATCTAGAAATAATAATCGGCAATACTTAAAGATTAGACTAAATGAGTACGATAAAGTATTAATCAAATTTATAAATTCATGTTATCCACAATGACAAATGTCATTTAAAAATAAATAAGTAAAATACAATAAAAAAGGGTGTGTTTGAGACTGCTCTCGCGTGTGTGCAACCCGGTATCACGCGATTGCGTGCTCATGCGCACGAACGTTAATCTATTGAAGCGTGTTCCAGAGTACGATAGTCCGACTTTTTGCGTGCTACACAGAACGAAATGTAAACCAATGCTTTCTGAATGGGAGTGTTGTCAGACAATGAACGTGCTCCACAAAACAGTACGAGAGAGAGAAAGAGAGAGAGGGAGGGACAGAGAGAGAGAGAGAGAGAGAGAGAGAGAGAGCGAGAGAGAGGCTTCAGAAAGGGTGTGCGCAGATAGTACAGTGCACCCTAGTTATGTTTATGCCAAAACCACAAATGCTATATATATATTGCCTAATTATATATATTGCCTATATATATGTATAGGCTATATATATAATTAGGCTATAATGATATTATTTAGCGTGTAATGAGACAATCTATAGCCAAATTGTCGAAGATGCCCGAGAATCTCCGGGGATATCAGCATGGGAAATCGGCGAATCAGACCCATGAACCTATAAAGAAAGACGTCATCTCAAGCGGGAGAGAACGTTTGCGGTGCTGGTTTGTGTCACGCAAGTACAGTGCCGTGTTCGAATACCCGTACTGTCCGTACTTACTAGCCAAAATTTGAGTACGCAGTACGTTCCAATTCAGATCCGGCGAAAAGAAGTATACTTCAAGGACCCGGATGCCGTACTCAAAACGGGCTAATCGTGAAGTGTGGATCGAAGGACACTCCCCGTACTCAACGGCAGCCATCTTAGCTACGTAGCGAAAGAGGCGGAGCCAGGCTGAGCCAAAGTCGGCGCATTTCCCACATAGTCTGCATTAATAGTCATTTTGTAGTTTTTATAGTTTTTATAGCTTTTTATAGCTGCTAGGCGTAAAGAGTTCACCGTTCAAAGCGGGATGTTTATTGCGGGGGAGGAGCCACGGCGGCAAACGTGATCGTAATTTCCGGTTAGTGCACCATGGAGTACTCGATTTGGAACAGCACTCACATCTGAAAAATTAACGTAGTAGACAGTGCGGATAGTAAGTATACTCATGGAAGTACGGGTATGGTCTCACGAAAATACGTGACACTGTCACGTTATTTAATCTATTGAAACGTGATCAGGGACACGTAGGCCTATTTTCTAAACGTTGTATTTCAATTGGAAGTAGGCTATTTGTCGTGTCACTAAGCATGACTTCCAAACTAAGGTTCTGTCCGGGAGCGTTCTCCCTAATGTCCCTTATGGAGCTCCGTACAGATCATTCATTGTTGAAAATTGTCTGTGATAAGTAACAAATGACAGCTTTTGGCCACCCGTTTCTACTTAAAATTGTCTGTGATAACTAACAATACGACAGCTTTTGGCCACCCGTTTCTACTTTCACCTTTGATACTGAGAAATTGTGACAATACACAGATATATTAAATGCAGGTGCGCTGCTCTGTAGGCAAACCGCGAAGGAAAAAAGGGTAGCTGCTTCATCTGTTCTTTTTAGAATTGTATGTCTTGATGTTTATTTTATCTAGCCATCTATTCTCTTGTTTTTGGCTATGTGAATGAACGTCCGCGTCGATGCCTCGATCGCAAGTCCAGTGTCGCGAGCGGACATTGCCATGACATCTAGAAATCATACCGTATTTAATGGGTTGGAGTGAGTGTAACATAATTCACCTACAGTATTTTGTTATGTGTTGTTCTTTCAATTGTGTTAGGCATGTCGTTTACTATCTTGGTGGTTCAGGGATCGCTGTCCCTTTTAAGGATTACGAGCGTCTCATGACGTCAGAGCCCATGCGGGATTTGTTTACCTTCAACACGTTTTGATTTCCTGTTTCTCTCTTACTAAATAAACGAGTCACACAACTGTGTGCTCAACGTGCACAATTGTATCTCTCACTTATGGCAATTTCCACAGGGTTATCATTAATATTGATGCGTAGGGGTTGTTTATAACTCGTGAATAATATTGTTTAGACCACGGTCTGGGGGAATACTCTGATTCTGATTGGCTGCAGTGCGTGCATTAACTCCTGATATAGCCCTACAGACACCTGCTAAGTAGTTCCAGTCAGTGTTTAGATTCTCTGCCCGATATTTCCCACCACTATACTCGGGCCGGGCCTTTGATCGAGCGTTTTTATTTTTATTTTACCATTGGTTTATTGGCCTAATCTGAGGAGAAATCTATGCCATAAACAGAAATATTATAGGCCTTTATTACACGGGTCTTCTCAATGCCGTGGAACGCTCCGTTCATGGGTAGTAGTCCGGTGACTTGTCTATCCCAGCGTCTTCCGTTGCTAAGCGACGTCACCGTCTTTGCGGACAAATTATTTCTCTGCTGATCAACACTGCGAATGGCCAAAAGACTTGTATCCCCCCCCCCTTAAATAAATGCTATGGCAGAATTATTATTATTATTATTATTATTATTATTATTCTCATTCAACTTAAACATGTGTTTTTACAGTAGAGTGGTGGAGGGATGACGTATGTTGGCCAACCCGGAAGTGAGCGTCGCCCTGGATTCCCTCGACAAAAAGCCAACGGGTTTTGCCATTGGATTTTGGATTATTGCTGAAACATTTGCATCTTTGAAGCACCTCCTCAAAAACTGAAAATAAATAAATATATAAAAATAACCGTGCTCCAAAGAACGAAATGTAAACCAATGCATTCTGAATGGGAGTGTTTCTCTGATTTTTCCATGCTACACAGAACGAAATGTAAACCCATGCAAATAAAGACTTCATGGTCATAATAATTTAAATATCATTAATATCCTGAGTGTGTAGGGTGGTAGGCCTATTCAATTTCTTTCAACGGGGCTGCATCCAGTCACTTGACCGTTATGGTTGCTATGGTGGTTGCTATCGACCGCCCCCTCTAATCCTTACATGGCTCTAAAAACCACGCGGCAAAGGAGCTGCCGTCCATTGTGTTGTTTTTGTCGTAAACTAGGGTCCGATGGTTAGAAAATAGGCAGATATTCCAAGGTATCCTTAAAAGGCAGCTTGGATGTTTTTATTTTCTGCAGTTTAGACTTCTACTATAACCTATTTTGGAAAGCAAAACACCAAGCTCATTGATTTAACGAGGCAGGGTCATTTGAAACAATTTATTAAATAAATATTTGTGAGATGTCATTACTTCTCCTGAGTTTGCTTCCTATTTATGTCGAGTATACACCCCTACTGTCCACAAGCATCCCCCCCCCCTCCCCATATGGATTTGGAGAACTGTTGCCACGTCCCAGTGGTGGAGTTATCATATATATGAAAGAGGGCATTATCAATTAGGAGGCCGAAGCCCTAAAGGAAGTGATGCAATAGGTGACTGAGGGTCAACATTTGAGAACCCCTTTGCACCCACCTGCACCCAGCGGCTCGCTTGCAAGACCTACACCCTAGCCACTCAACATGCATATCTGAGAATCAGGCCTCTCTTTAATAATGACAAAAAGTTACGAGAGAAATACACATGAACTTTTGTTATCTCATACGCGGCGTGGTGCCGGCTCCTTTTGACCTTTTGACCCCAGACTTCTGGGGGAATAGCTGAATCAATTTATTAGTCAATCAGAAGTATGTAAATATCTTCCCGGTGGCGTAAGAGGTCGAACAAGGTATCCTTCAACATCTACGCTTCCAGGCGATTGCAACGGTGCCACACATGAGCATATTCGAACATGTTTAATGGTAGTAATTAGCTGTCGAAATTGGAGGCCTTAATCAATAATGAGCAGCTATTGATTTGCTTCCCGATTGAAAATTGTGACAAATGACATGTTATTTAGCATCTACACGTTGAGCTGAGTCCAATGACACCAAGCATGCAGGTGGTAACATGTATTTTACATAGTACACCTAGGTCTAGGACATTATCTCGGTGTAGCAAGAGGGCGAGCTTGATCTCATTGGACTCAGCTTAACGTGTAGATGCTAAATAACATGTAATTTGTCTCCATCGGGAAGCAAATCTATAGCTGTTATTGATAAAGGCCTCCAAAATCGACAGCTAATTACTACCCCGAAAAATATTCAAATATGATCATGTGTGGCACTGTTGCAATCGCCTCGAAACGTAGATGTCAAAGCACACCTTGTTTGCTCCGTTACGCCACCGGGAAGATATTTTCATACTTCTAATGGATTGATTCATATTTTAAGGTTCTCGGAGTGAGACTTTAAGCGGCTGCAGCAGAAGTGTTGAGACGAAAGATGATATCAAGACATTTATATAATATTCCCATTCACATTATGATTCTTTGTCATAACATCCGACCAAACATCCTTCACATTCACCAAGCAAAGATTATGAAAGTCCAGGCCCCACCTTCCTGCACTCAGGGTCCGACTGGGCCAAGTTTCAGGCAGGAACGGCCTCCCCCTCCTGCCCTCGGGGTCCGACTGGGCCAAGTTTCGGTGCGGGGGTCCCAGTTAGGCCCTAGAATAAGGTATTCAAATTTCAGGGCGGTAGGACCTTCCTATCTCAAAAACTGTTTTTCCACCACATTCTGAACCATTAGGTCTTGCAGGCAACACTTCTGAGGGGCTTTGTCCAAATGACAGTCCATTTGGGAAAACTTTTTTTCTCTAAGGGCTAGAACTCCAAATCTCGGATATGTCGTTCTCGGGGCCCCGGGAAATGAGTGTGAACATTTAAGTATCCCTGGCTATCTCGAAAAGGCCGGAAAAGGGGCGTGACCTCCAACAGTACAGTAAATGTAGATAAGACAGAGGTTAGTTTCTAGTCCCCATTTTTTTTGGGATGGAGGTGTACATTTGTGGCTTAAGGTGTGTAGACACAGCTGGCCTGTGGCCACGTTTTTGAAGTCTGGGGTCAAAAGGTCAAAAGGAGCCGGCACCACGCCGCTTATGAGATAACAAAAAGTTCATGTGTATTTCTCTCATAACTTTTTGTCCTCATTAAAGAGAGGCCTGATTCTCAGATATGCATGTTGGATGGCTAGGGTGTAGGTCTGGGAAGAACTTCAGGCCAACATCTTGCAAGCGAGCCGCTGGGTGCAGGTGCAACGAGATGGAGCACTTGCTGAGTCATTTCCTGTAGGGCTGGAGCCACAAGTTGAAGCGTATGCATCCTTTGAGACCCCCTTTGATAAAAGGGGGTCTCAAATGTTGACCCTCAGTCACCTATTGCATCACTTCCTTTAGGGCTTCGGCCTCCTAATTGATCATTATAGTATAATTGAATGCCCTCTTTCATATATATGATACCTCCACCACTGGGACGTGGCAACAATTCTCCAAATCCATATGGGGAGGGGGGGGGGGGGGGGGTGCTTGTGGACAGTAGGGGTGTATACTTGACATAAATAGGAAGCAAACTCAGGAGAACTAATGACATCTCACAAATATTTATTGAATCAATTGTTTCAAATAACCCTGCCTCGTTAAATCAATGAGCTTGGTGTTTTGAATTCCAAAATAGGTTATAGTAGAAGTCTAAACTGCAGAAAATAAAAACATCCAAGCTGCCTTTTAGAGGAGCATTTCACCGGTGGAGGCATGAATATGTATTGAAATTGGGTCCTATATGTAGTCGAATAATAAAATAAAATTCTAATTTGGTGCCGTCTTGACCGAGAAAAGGCAGAAAGTGACTTTTTGGCGCTTGTGGATTGAAGACAACAACTCCCACCATGCACAGCTTCGCTGGCGGCCACTCCCGCTGATCATCTCCGCCTATCGGACACCTCCTTGTTCCATCTACTAATGGAACAAATCAGCGTGGAGCTTGACCCGACGTCACTGGCAGAGAGTAGTGACGCTTGCACAGAAGCATACGGCCGACATCTTTCTTTATTCTGGGTGGAAATAGCAGAGGTGGGGGTAAGTCACTCATGTGCAAGTCACAAGCAAGTCTCAAGTCATAACCTTCAAGTCTCAAGCAAGTCCCAAGTCACTGTGGTGAGAATAAAGCAAGTCACAAGTCAAGTCATTGCTCAGGTCAAGCGAGTCACAAGTCAAGTCATACAAAAATCGGATCATCTAACCCAGTTTCCACATTTAAAAATCGGTAGAGTGAGTGGTTCATAAGTTGAGTTTTATTTCAACATTAACAATAACAATGTCTTAACATTAACAATAACTGAAACTATTCAAAACATTCCAAAACCATTATGTGAATAGGCCCAAAACTGAAGGCAGCTCTGTCCATCACAAATGTCCAGGTAGTGGTTCAACTGAATTTTGGGACTGGAACTTGAACCCTCTTAATTTTTATGCGGTATGCTGAGAACAGCCCAGTCTGACGCTCTGGCTCTGACAGTGTAATTTTACTTGAAAATTACTTGAAATCATTATTATAACCCACTTGCAGCCACTGAGTTAGAAGTAGCCTTCTGACATGAAAATTAAACAAGTCAATCATCTGTGGAACGGGCAGGGCTCGAAAAACTCCAGCCAATGATTTTCAGAACCACCGAGTGGCATTGGACAGTAAGTACGTCAATCAAACGGTCGTACTGCACTCCCCCTCCCCCGCTCCCCGCGAGTGACCACTTCGTGCACGTGCACGTACTCAAAGCTCGTGACCCAGAGCAAGCTTCTGTTTGTTGTTATCCTGCGGTAGCTACTGGAGCTAGCTAACTAGCTAATCAACATTTGGACCTAGCACTAGAAGACAACCCTAAACTCCAACCTAGCTAGCCTGGCTCACTCTCGCGCATCTGTGTTCGCGCTCTTGCGTGATTGCGCGTCCATGTTCTTGGAATGGGTGGAGTCAGAGTCAGCGTTGAACGAGAGGGGGTAGGACCATTTGAGTTGTGTATTTTTAAAATCGGCTGGCGTATCGCAAATCCCATATCCAACATTTAATCTAACTTTAAAAAAGTCATTTTGAGTCATCTGTCTCAAGTCTAAGTCAAGTCTCAAGTCATGAAGACCAAGTCAAAGTCAAGTCGAGTCTTTTATCAGTGTTAGTCAAGCAAGTCTCAAGTCCTCAAATTTGCGACTCGAGTCTGACTCGAGTCAAGTCATGTGACTCGAGTCCCCCATGTCTGGGAAATAGTAACATAGTTACGCCATTAAATGCGTTTATGTAAACATTTTTAGCGAGAAATGTGCATGATACTTTCATCATGTTCGCTCGTTGAATGTGAAGGATGTTTGGTTTGATAGTTATGACGAAGAGGAAATGCTCCATTCACTTGCATGGACAGCGTCTCCGGTTGCTAAGAAACCTCAACGTCTTGGCGGACTATCTGCTGATCAACACTACGAATGCTGGAAACACACCAGACACACCATGTGAAGTTATTTAACCCGATTATTGTTATTTATATCCGAGATTATTTAATCTAACCCGATCTAAACTCTATCATGCACCCAAACATGGCGGCGTTTGGGTTTCCTACCTCGGACTCCTAAATCCAGCGCAGCCACAGGCGCGTTGGCGCGTTGAACCATTTTTGTGACACACAATGATCAAGCGTCAAGTTAGGCACGTTACACGCGTTTGGTGTGGCCGTAGCATTATGCGGTTTCACCCAAAAAATCGGCTTCGTGTCGACGGGGCCAAGAAGGCGAACATCACGTCACCAAGTCACCAAGACAGCGCCAGGCGACTTACGCCACTATCTGCCAATGGATCGTGGATGCCTGGGCTGATATAACAGTCTCAACTGTGGTCCAAGCTTTCACGAAGGCAGGAATAATCACTGAATTGCCAGGCAACAGCAGCGACACTGACTCGGATAATGACGAGAGGGATCCGGGCATGTTGGATGCCGTACTTGCCCAACTGTTCAATTCGGACACACAAGAATTCGAGGGATTCGTAGACGGGGAATGAACTGAAAAGTGAGCTTATTGTTAAGAGATATTGATATTGATCAGATATTGATGAGATATTGTTAATATGCACATTAACGTTTGAACATCGTTACCATGGGAGTGACCGGAGTTGTCAGAACGCTTCATAAAGTTTGACTTTATCTGACTGTTTTGTTGACATTCCCTTTAGCACAGCTCGGTCTAGTCGATGCATAACGCAACCCCAGTCAAACATTTGACTGCAGTATCTTCTATTCTATGCGCTTTATAATCCGGTGCGCCCTATATATGAAAACAGTTCTAAAATAGGCCATTCTTTAAAGGTGCGCCTTATAATCCGGTGTGCCTTATAATGCGGAAAATACGGTAGTCCTCGTTTGTATTTCTTTCGAAATGGTGAACTTTTGCATGGAGCCATC
Source organism: Gadus chalcogrammus (assembly GCF_026213295.1). Taxonomy (NCBI): domain Eukaryota; kingdom Metazoa; phylum Chordata; class Actinopteri; order Gadiformes; family Gadidae; genus Gadus; species Gadus chalcogrammus. The sequence continues at coordinate 8,528,975 of NC_079421.1, read as the reverse complement.
TTCTATCTCAGATCCAGTACCCTTTGCCAATGTACTTCAGTTTTATCAACAGCCTCTGTTATCTTAGCTTCAGACGCTGTGGATGTTAGTTTCTGCTGGTGAAGTCCCACCCACTGGCACTGCTCTAATAGGTCTGTAGCGTCAGTGGGTCCCACCCCCCTCTAGGGGGTGGGACCCACTAGTGCCCACTAGTGGTTGTAGTCTTACGAGAATCATCCCCTCTTACACTTCCTATTTTCTTGTACGCAAAAATCGTCATATTGCGTCATTGAAAACAGGAAGTGTTGGAGATCGATACGGATCTCTCCAGTCTCTCCAGAAAATAAGGGAATGATGCTAGACTAGGGATGGGCATAATTAATCGATGCTCGATAATCGATCGTTAAGAAATGCGTCGATCAATTTATATTGTTATCGATCAAAAGGACGTTGTGTTGCATACTGTGAGTCTTGAAGCATTTAATTGAATATCACTATGTGGGAGAAATACCACCCTGCCGACTGGTGGAAAGTGAATGGAAGAAGGTTCCTGTCAAAGTTAGCGCGACAATACCTCTGCATCCCCGCAACTTCGGTCCCGTCAGAGCGGGTGTTTTCTGCTGCTGGACTGACAGTTACAAGGCTGCGTTCGCGTCTGACCCGCGAGCATGTTAACATGCTTATATTCCTAAATAAAAATATGTAGGCTGGAGTTATGCTATGGACAGTAGGGACAGTCACCACCGTATGTGAGTCGCTCTTTTTTTTCTTAATGTGTTGTCTCTCGCTCCGCTTTTCTTTCGGCTTGGTGCCTCTTGGAGTCGTTACATTTTGCCAAAACTGTGATATTTTAGCAACAAGTTCAGCCTTATATATGTTCAATAAGGTATTGCTTTTAGATAGACTAGTTCATGCAATTGTTTGTAAATGGGTGGCTCATCTTTTTGTTGCGAGCCTTTTCCGCGCGCCGGCTGCAGCCTATAGGCATTATGTGTCGGCCTTTTTCCCCCCGTTTTTTCAAAACAGTTATACCGTTTAATGCCCACTTTTAGCCTACTGCCTTAGTTTGATTATTGTTGTCCGATAAGTTGGCTACTTATTGTAATTGGAATAGGCTACAGATTTAGTCTTGTTGAATCGTTTCCAAACCTTTAAGAGCGCCTGTAGGCGCATTGTTCAGACTTTACGAGCGCCACATAGGCCTATAACCTATAATGCCTGTATTTATTATTTTAAAACTGTTAAACAGTTGTAGGTCTTCAAGTTAACTGTATTGTATTAATGTTGGCCCATACATTATTGTTGGAATAAAGATTTCATTGATAAAAACATGCTGCATTTTCTACCAACGGGAATTTCAATATAGCCTAGAAAATAGTTAATGATTAATCGATAATTGATCGATAACTCTAGCGATGCTCGATCAAGGAAATTTCTTCAAATGCCCATCCCTATGCTAGACCATTCAAAAATATGCGGGGGGTTCTAAAAATACAAAGCTTATGTGAAATGGGTGAAGTTGCCCTTTAAGGATACCTTGGAATATCTGCCTTTTCCCTAACCATCGGCAGCTCCTTTGCCGCGTGGTTTTTAGAGCCATGTAAGGATTAGAGGGGGCGGTCGATAGCAACCACCATAGCAACCATAACGGTCAAGTGACTGGATGCAGCCCCGTTGAAAGAAATTGAATACCACCCTACACACTCAAGGATATTAATGATATTTAAATTATTATGACCATGAGGTCTTTTTTTGCATGGGTTTACATTTCGTTCTGTGTAGCATGGAAAAATCAGAGAAACACTCCCATTCAGAATAGATTGGTTTACATTTCATTCTTTGGAGCACGGTTATTTTTATATATTTATTTATTTTCAGTTTTTGAGGAGGTGCTTCAAAGATGCAAATGTTTCAGCAATAATCCAAAATCCAATGGCAAAACCCGTTGGCTTTTTGTCGAGGGAATCCAGGGCGACGCTCACTTCCGGGTTGGCCAACATACGTCATCCCTCCACCACTCTACTGTAAAAACACATGTTCAAGTTGAATGAGAATAATAATAATAATAATAATAATTCTGCCATAGTATTTATTTAAGGGGGGGGGGATACAAGTCTTTTGGCCATTCGTAGTGTTGACAGAGAATGTCTAATATGAGGAGAACTGGCACTCGCGGGTTAGTTCCGGTTTTCTGGACTGGTTGCAGTAATAATCTTTGACCACGCGGGGCGCTCGTAGGCGAGTCCAGAATGAATGGGAGCCAACGGGGTTTTATCCTCAGAATCCACTTTTCTCACGATGTAATTTTTTGTCAAGTAATTTTAAAGTTGCTGTCAAAGGGTGGGGCTAAGATAATAAACTCAGCTAAATATTGCATTTTTTAAGGTCACGTATCTGTTCTAAAAAGGCGTTAAAAACATGCGATGACGTCACACACTGTAATACTGTCAGAGGTATTGCTTTACGGCAGTTTCTAAAGCACTTCCCTTGTCCCGCAACGATAACACCAGCTGTTGGAGGTAAGGCTTTTTTTTTGCCCTAGTTACAGAGTTTTAGTGAGCTAATGTAAAAAAAAGAAATGCGCGAATGTTTTACATATGTATGTTACTTACTTACTTACCTACTTACTTACTTTTCTAATCCTCACTAGTGCCGATGATAAAGCTTTTTTTTTTAGTAACGATTATGAGCCATTTCTTTCTCCTAAAATAGAAACCTGGATTAGAATCATAATTTTAAGACTGCATCAATTTAGTTTACATCAGTAAACAATCTGCTAGAGAGCAGTGTTCTGTTGTTCTCCTCATGCCTCTTCCTTTCTTGATCTCTACAGTCGGACCTTGATGCTGTGACAACGGACAAGTCTTCTTCCTCTGTCCTTTTCCCCTGCCTCTGTTCAGTATGTTCAGTGTTGTTAAATCATTTCTTTTTTTTTATTAGTTACTGTTCTTATTGTGTTCTTGTTAGTGTGATGTTTGAATAAACTTGCCTGTTGCAATGTTGGTATAATGTTTGTATAATTACTGTTATACAACTGTTACTGTTTCAATGTGACCCAGACCATATTTCTCATTTAACAAACATGTGTAGCTTATAATGTGTTGCATGGCAGAGCAATTACGGTATATTCAATGGCTTAAAACAAACCCATCTGTAAAGATCAGTGAATGCATAGAAATAAATTACAAGTGGTGTAGATGGTTTTCCCTCTGCAAGATCATTAGCCCAAGTCCTACAAAAAAATTCCTTAACAGGTGAAGCCTCAGGTAGCCTAGGACCATTCATACAGGAGCAAGCAAGAACGTTACCTTTTTCTGTCCTTGGTAAACGAAAAGACGGACAATCCGTTTCCACTGTAAGTGCAGTTTATCATTGCACATTTACGAGGCATTTCTTTTTTAAACTATCTTTATTTTCGAAAAATAGACAATGACAGATTAAATGATATTGAGCGGGATATTGACTTGAATTGATTTAAGGTGGTCATACCGTACCTACCATGTATACCATGTATAACACATTGAACATTGAACACAAGAAATGTAAGAAATTCCATTCATGCCATGTACTTTCACCATACATACTATCTAAAAAATAAAAGGACCTGCAGGAAAATATAAATACAGTACTCAAAAATTGAGTTAACACGTTTCTGATTGCTCTTCAGCTTCAGATGCCGTAAGAGGGGTCTCTGGTCGTAATCAGTCGCAAGTCCGTCCCTGACCAATCAGCATTCATTAGCAGAATGCTGGCGTGTATGGCCAACAACGGCCCAAACTGTAAGAAATCGAAAGGACATAAGTACTCACTCATTTGACTTTTGAACCATAATCTATATTGAACTTGCGGAATCTACAATAAAATTTGCGATATTTCAACGACAAGCAGGTGAAAGAGGCATAATTAGCCGTTTAGCCCCATAGACTCCCATTCAATCTGGACTCGCCCGCGATCACCCCCAGTGGATGTCTCATGGAACTACAACCAAAATCGGTACAATGGGGCGTATAGGGAGTGCCCAGGCTCTTCGTAGACGGGCTCTGGTGTTGATCAGCAGAGAAATAATTTGTCTGCAAAGACAGTGACGTCGCTTAGCAACGGAAGAAGCTGGGCAAGACAAGTCACCGGACTACTACCCATGAACGGAGCGTTCCACGGCATTGAGAAGACCCGTGTAATAAAGGCCTATAATATTTCTGTTTATGGCATAGATTTCTCCTCAAATTAGGCCAATAAACCAATGGTAAAATAAAAATAAAAACACTCGATCAAAGGCCCGGCCCGAGTATAGTGGTGGGAAATATCGGGCAGAGAATCTAAACACTGACTGGAACTACTTAGCAGGTGTCTGTAGGGCTATATCAGGAGTTAATGCACGCACTGCAGCCAATCAGAATCAGAGTATTCCCCCAGACCGTGGTCTAAACAATATTATTCACGAGTTATAAACAACCCCTACACATCAATATTAATGATAACCCTGTGGAAATTGCCATAAGTGAGAGATACAATTTTGCACGTTGAGCACACAGTTGTGTGACTCGTTTATTCAGTAAGAGAGAAACAGGAAATCAAAACGTGTTGAAGGTAAACAAATCCCGCGTGGGCTCTGACGTCATGAGACGCTCGTAATCCTTAAAAGGGACAGCGATCCCTGAACCACCAAGATAGTAAACGACATGCCTAACACAATTGAAAGAACAACACATAACAAAATACTGTAGGTGAATTATGTTACACTCACTACAACCCATTAAATACGGTATGATTTCTAGATGTCATGTCAACGTCCGCTCGCGACACTGGACTTGCGATCGAGGCATCGACGCGGACGTTCATTCACAAAGCCAAAAACAACAGAATAGATGGCTAGATAAAATAAACATCAAGACATACAATTCTAAAAAGCACAGATGAAGCAGCTACCCTTTTTTCCTTCGCGGTTTGCCTACAGAGCAGCGCACCTGCATTTAATATATCCGTGTATTGTCACAATTTCTCAGTATCAAAGGTGAAAGTAGAAACGGGTGGCCAAAAGCTGTCGTATTGTTAGTTATCACAGACAATTTTAAGTAGAAACGGGTGGCCAAAAGCTGTCATTTGTTACTTATCACAGACAATTTTCAACAATGAATGATCTGTACGGAGCTCCATAAGGGACATTAGGGAGAACGCTCCCGGACAGAACCTTAGTTTGGAAGTCATGCTTAGTGACACGACAAATAGCCTACTTCCAATTGAAACACAACGTTTAGAAAATAGGCCTACGTGTCCCTGATCACGTTTCAATAGATTAAATAACGTGACAGTGTCACGTATTTTCGTGAGACCATACCCGTACTTCCATGAGTATACTTACTATCCGCACTGTCTACTACGTTAATTTTTCAGATGTGAGTGCTGTTCCAAATCGAGTACTCCATGGTGCACTAACCGGAAATTACGATCACGTTTGCCGCCGTGGCTCCTCCCCCGCAATAAACATCCCGCTTTGAACGGTGAACTCTTTACGCCTAGCAGCTATAAAAAGCTATAAAAACTATAAAAACTACAAAATGACTATTAATGCAGACTATGTGGGAAATGCCCCGACTTTGGCTCAGCCTGGCTCCGCCTCTTTCGCTACGTAGCTAAGATGGCTGCCGTTGAGTACGGGGAGTGTCCTTCGATCCACACTTCACGATTAGCCCGTTTTGAGTACGGCATCCGGGTCCTTGAAGTATACTTCTTTTCGCCGGATCTGAATTGGAACGTACTGCGTACTCAAATTTTGGCTAGTAAGTACGGACAGTACGGGTATTCGAACACGGCACTGTACTTGCGTGACACAAACCAGCACCGCAAACGTTCTCTCCCGCTTGAGATGACGTCTTTCTTTATAGGTTCATGGGTCTGATTTGCCGATTTCCCATGCTGATATCCCCGGAGATTCTCGGGCATCTTCGACAATTTGGCTATAGATTGTCTCATTACACGCTAAATAATATCATTATAGCCTAATTATATATATAGCCTATACATATATATAGGCAATATATATAATTAGGCAATATATATATAGCATTTGTGGTTTTGGCATAAACATAACTAGGGTGCACTGTACTATCTGCGCACACCCTTTCTGAAGCCTCTCTCTCACTCTCTCTCTCTCTCTCTCTGTCCCTCCCTCTCTCTCTTTCTCTCTCTCTCGAACCGTTTTGTGAAGCACGTTGATTGTCTGACAACACTTCCATTCAGAAAGCATTGGTTTACATTTCGTTCTGTGTAGCACGCAAAAAATCGGACTATCGTACTCTGGAACACGCTTCAATAGATTAACGTTCGTGCGCATGAGCACGCAATCGCGTGATACCGGGTTGGTGTGTGTTAGGGCCACAGAGGCAGGGGAGAATCCTCTCCTGCTTAGAGTGATGGAATACACGAAGGGGTACCAAAAGCTTACTTCAGACAAAACAACAGGTAAGAATATAATAAGATTAGATCGCCCAATTTAAATAGTGAGTATAGGACAATAGGTGGATTAACGCTACATCTGTTGGGAAGGGATCCTACATGCTAGGTCTCAATTTACATTCAGAAGTGGTGGGTTTACCTTTCAAATGCCACGACTGCTGCTGCAACACTTTTATAAAATGTTAACATTTGATAATATGATATTTTTAACTCTGATGAATTACCTTTAGATTCACCCCATCATATACCCCCCGCACACACAGGGTCAAATTTTAGTTGTTGTTGTTGTTGTAGCTGCTCTGGCGTGTCCATTACGCACTGCCTTGGCTGCATGGGCAATTGTGATTGAAGACTCTGTCTCCATCCCTCCACTTTGCGGTCAAAACCACCTTATGGGTGGGGAATGATTGTATCCCAGGCACGGCATCCTGCACTAAGCCAGTATGGAAGGCTGGTTAGCCAACGACGGGTAAGATCCCACCTTGAAGCCCGGGACAACCTAAAACAGGCACAGTCACGATTACTTGGCAGTCACTGTGAGCACTGGCTCACTTGTTCATGAAGTGACAAACTGCAACCATCATAGGAAGAGCCGGCTGGTCAAAGGTGGAGGGGGAACAGGAGTCAGATATGGCAGCCCCAGCAGCAGAGGTGGTGGTATTGGGACAGGGCATGTTGCGTTTTATTTGACAGTTGAGGTATGAAGGCCTGCTGACGCATGAAATCTTTTCGGTTTAGTGCATGACTTGGTAACGGCGTGGTTTCAAGGCGGCTGATGGTAAAACCCACCAATATCAACCTTTGGTTTTGGATATACTGGCTTCGATTTCCCTTCCCAATAGATTGGTTTTAGTTTACGGATGGTTAAGGTATATATATCTATATACACATATACACACATCTATACACACACACACACACACACATCTATTGTTGTAGCATTAACAATTATAACTGATCTAATTCACTTCAACTAGCTATAAGCAAAGAGGAATCGGGGAGTCCAGGTCAAGTATAGATGGAGAGTTTATTGCCACCCGCAAACGAGAGACAACAAAGCTGAATGGTATTCGCGAATACACACTACTGAATGAATCCCAGACAGCTCCTTATATCCCCGAATTTTACACAATACAAAGTTGGACTTTCATCAAATATAGAATTTCCCATCAGGGTCATACTGTGTGGATGTCAGCATACCCCTGTGTCTTCTGAGTCCCAATGTGACCTTAGAACATATATTATCCTCATACAAACAGAGATGATGCACACGTGTGAATGTAAGCATTGTCTTCAGAGAGTACATCAAAATGGGAGTAGACTGGACTCTCTGACTGATGTGTCACATGGCCCATCAGGTGAGAATATCCTGGACCCACTCACTGGTGTCACACGGCACATAACATCTAGGTTAAAGGTGATCAGCTCCTTTCCACTATTAAAGTATTTATATGATATGTAGGCCTAATAATAATCATAGTTTAACATAGAATGTAAGGTTAATTTCTACCACACTATATACACACATACACACATCTATACACACACACACATCTATACACACATAAAACATTTAAGAAGGAATGCAAATGAGGCATTATCATTTATAATACAAACATATTTAAAACACATACAAATTTCAGGTCCAATGTTTCCAGAAGCAAGGTGAGTACCTTGTATCTCTCTGAGAGATATCAACTAGACATCAATCAATATCTATAGCAATACTGAGTTATCACATGCAAGCTAATAGAACTTTGCACGTAATGCTTACGGTTAGATTCGTGCTTTCACTTACATTTCAAGGGCCCCATAAGGGACTTCCATTCGAACAATTAAAAATAGAATCAAAGGAAATATGTTTTTGAACAACTGCTGTACATGAGTTTGTATTTCTACAATAGAAACGCAAAGTTCCAGAGCCAGATGCAGACACACCCGGAGCCTTCAAACTACGTCCGCCAAGCAAGGAGTAAGAGCCACATGATGCAATCAAATAGTGGCAGGGGTTTGAATGAATTCTGTTTTTGTGTTCAACCATTCACAAAAATATTGATTGTATAATTTATATAAAATCAGCAACGTTTTGTCAAATTTACCATCGATACAGCAGAAGGACTATCAGAACAATTAGATGACACCTCCCGAATGATCTATCAAATTAAGCAACCTGGGATGATGGGGGCGACGTGTTGTGCTTTTATCCCCAACAACACAGCTCCGGATGGGTCGGTGGCCAGGGCGCTGGAAGGATTATAGTGCCTCAGATTAGAGTTTGCAGAGAACTCTGGAATTAATAACCCCTTCACAGGACGGATGGAGAGCCTGTGAGCAGTGAGCGCTCAAGGAGCACCAGGTGTCATCCAAGAATACATGGAGATCCAGTTGAACCTGTGAACACAAATGAGGATCCAACAGAGGCCCGACCCGATCCTACTGGACGGTTGGGAACATATGCCCTTGCCAAAGAGGATTACGGACTGTGATATATCAAACATTAGGTGGAGGCTCACACGATGTGCTAGTAACCTCTCCATGTGAGCCGGCCTCGTGATCCACAAGGCATGATCTCAGCCAACAGGAGCAACATCTATGACCTTGTCCAAAACCCCCCACCTGTATCCTGCGCACCAATACATGAAGATCACCTGAGCCATTCAGTACCGTGCAAACCTACAGACAATTTCAAGATTTCAAATGCTGAAATGTCCATGTTTGGGTACATTATCATGACGCATATTTTTAAAATGATTAATTTTTAGTTTATTATTATGTCACATATTTTGGAGAATGTTGATTTTCAATGCATGCTGAAAACATATTGTTATTAATTTTATGAGGGTATTTTTGGTACACATTTGATTTGGTTGTATTCTAAATGTGGAAACATTGTGGTGTTATGTTTAGAGTGAGTGAGTTGGTGAATTGGAGATAAGCAGCAGCAGAGAGAGAGGTCATGTTTCCCGAAGCTCCGCTAGGCATTGGAAAAAACTACTTAATTCATCGTTCAGATCTACTTTATCTTATTTTATTTCATGATCATAATACCTAACAGTATATAGTTTGTTTTCGTCGTCCTCCATCGCTCGATTCAACAATACATTTTGGCACTTTTTACTCCCGGATCAGACCACAGAAAAAGCCTTGGACTTTCCTATCTCCAACATGCCTCTGTACTCAGATATCTCAGGCACGGAGACTGGGAAATGCACAGACTGCACCAAACTGCAACAGACGGTGGCTTTAATTGAAACGAGACTAGCAGCATTAGAAAAATGCAAAGGACCCCTACAGGATACAGTGCCGATGGGTGAGTTTGCTGAGCTCACTCAGATTCAGCAAGATGATCAAAGCTACACTGTATCCTTCCCGAAGCTGGACAAGAGAGAGACAGTTCCAGCTGCGTTTCACTGGCACAGAGTCGGCGCTAAGCCAAAACAACATACCAAAGTGAATCAACAAGATCACTCAACGCCAAATGCTAAACTACCCAAAGCTAAAGTTATCAGCCGGATTAGCCCGTCACTGAAATTAACCCTGCCACTGAAGAACCGGTTCCTGCCACTTCAAGAGTCAACGAACGAGCCTGCCACCCATGCACCCCTGAGCCCCGAGATGCGTCCGGACGGACAGTGCGGACAGAGACGGAACATGAACCAGTCGCCATGGAGGCGAGCTGCGCATGCCTCGGCCACCTGTGCACCCCTGAGCCCTGAAATGTGTCCGGACAGACGGTACGGACAGACATGGAACAAACATGCAACTTCCCATATGGAATGGTTAGTGATATCAACCATAAACTAGCCAAAATCATATTGGAAAACCCCAAAATCTCACAGATTATTGTGCATGCAGGATTTAATGATATTCAAAGAGAACAGTCAGAACTTCTGAAGAGGGATTACACTGATCTATTGGATACACTGGACAAAATACACATCAACTCACTCATCAGTGGACCCATACCAGCAGTTGACAGGGGAATAAACAGATTCAGTCTACTTGCACTGAATACATGGATTTCCAGAGTCTGCAATGAAAGAGGAAGGGCCTTTATTGACAATTTCGACTTATTCTGGGGGCGCAAATATCTTTTCAGAGCAGATGGCCTACACCCAAACAGGTTAGGCTCAAAACTGTTGAGGGACAATCTTCTCTTCTCGCTTTACGCACAGGCCACAATCTTGCCATGGTCTGACGCACAGGCCACAATCAGAGCACAGGTTGAGAAGAAGCGAGACTACAGCCTCCCCCACACATCTACTCTGCCACTATCTGACACACAGATAGCAGACAGCCCACAGACCTTGAAGAGAGACAACAGCCCGCCCGACGCCATCAACACTGTGCCTTCCCCAATCGCTGATGCTGGCTTGACGAGGAACGGCCACCCCCCTCCTCATCTCTCCCATAGCCACAACAACTCCAGCTCCACTGTCTCCTCCCTTTGCGATTTTCCAGCTGAATTTAAGAAACAGGAATATGTAGGCATCAAACTTGCATCTGTGTCAATGATAGCATCGCCAGGTCATTCCCACAGGCTGATAACACCAAAGCGGAGGGAGCCCCAGCCCCCCGCCCCCTGTACTGATAGTAGTCCTGAGTATTACTGAGACAAAAAAGGGTTCAGCCGTAGACAAAGTATAAAGGACGTTTCGCATAATCTGCTGAACCCAAGGTTGCCTATGTCAAAACATGGCAACTTTTGCATTCCTGCTGTAACCACTAAGAGAGTAAACAAAGGGAAACTTAGACACACTGCTAACCTCACAAATCTCATACATATTTCCTCCAAACCAAAAATAACCTTAAAGCCTATCAACAACACCATCAGGATGGGTCTACTTAATGTTAGGTCTCTTAATGATTTTATTACCACCTCTAAACTGGATTTTATGTTTTTAACTGAAACATGGCTGTAACAAAATAACAGTGCAACCGTTCTGATAGAGACAGCTCCTCCCAACTATAACTTTTTTGATGCATGTAGATCTGGAAAAAGAGGTGGAGGGGTTGCTGTTATATTTAAAAATGATTTTCAGGGGAAACAGATGTTATTTGGTGATTTTCCATCATTCGAATACCTTTGTGCTGTATTGAAATGCTCCCCCAGAGTTCTCCTATTAATTATTTACAGGCCACCCACATACTCTGCAAATTTTTTCGATGAATTCACATAATTATTGTCTAGCATCTCCACAGACTTTGACTGTCTAGTTATAACTGGTGACTTCAATTTTCATACTGATGATTTGAATGACAAGTGTGCAAAAAAACTTTTTACCATTTTGGACACATTTGAACTGTCTCAACATGTGAAAGAGGCTACTCATTGTAAGGGCCACACTCTAGACCTGGTTATCAGAAAGGGCCTCAATGTTTCTGATCTCTCTGTGACTGATCCTTCCTTGTCTGACCACTTTTGTGTTTTCTTTAATATATATTTTATTCCCGACATACAGACAAAATCAAATACTGTTAAAAAACGGTATATCAATGAAGAATCGTATGTACTTTTTAGAAAGGCCATCTCCTTACTACCACCTCTCAACCCATGTTCTGCTGATGATCTTGTAGAAAACTTTAATTTGAAAATTTTGAAAGCCATGGATGTCATTGCACCTTATAAGGTTAAAACGATTTCTGGAAAGCAAAAGGCACCCTGGAGAAAAGCTGCTTCTGTAACAGCACAGAAAAAAGAATGCAGGAAGGTTGAACGCATCTGGCGTAAAACAAAACTTCATATTCACCATGATATCTACAAAGAGAGCCTCCGTGCCTACAATTCAGACTTAAAAAGTGCTAGAGAAACATTTTTCTCCAATATCATTAAATCCAATAATAATAATGCAAAAACCCTATTTGCAACTGTTGACAGACTGACCAACCCCCCAACACAAATTCCTCCTGATCTCCATTCCACGCAGAAATGCAATGAGTTTGCAGCTTTTTATACTGATAAAATTGAAGGCATCAGACGCACCATCAATATCTCCACTTCAAACAAAAATGTTGAACTACCACCCTGTTCAGGCAAAAGTAACGTGGCAGGGATGGCATGCTTTAATGTTATTGACTCTAAAACTCTTGTGGAAACTGTTACACAACTAAAGCCATCCACCTGTTGCCTTGATTCTTTACCTACCAACCTCTTTAAAAATGTTTTTGACTGCCTAGCAATAGACATATTGCAGATAGTTAACAACTCTCTCCAGTCAGGCAACTTCCCAAAAGCCCTGAAAACTGCAGTTATTAAACCCCTTTTAAAAAAGCGGAGCCTAGATACCTCTATTATTAACAACTCCAGACCAATATCAAATCTGCCCTTCATAAGTAAAATCATTGAGAAAGTTGTCCTCCAGCAACTTAATCACTTCCTGGCATCAACTGGTTGTTATGACACCTTCCAATCAGGATTTCGACCCCTGCACAGCACTGAGACCGCCCTCATTAAAGTTGTAAACGACATCCGTCTTAACACAGACTCTGGCAAAACCTCAATACTAATGCTACTAGACCTCAGTGCTGCATTCGACACTGTAGACCATACAATACTTTTGGACAGGTTAGAAAACTGGGTGGGGCTTTCAGGCACAGTCTTAAATTGGTTCAGATCCTACCTACAAAATAGGAACTACTTTGTTTCCATCGGCGACTTTGTATCAGAATCAACCAACGTGATGTGTGGAGTCCCACAAGGTTCGATCTTAGGACCCTCTTTATTCAACATCTACATGCTCCCACTAGGGCAAATCATGCATAATAACAATATTGACCATCATTGCTATGCTGATGACACGCAAATCTATGTATCGCTATCACCAAATGACTATCGGCCCATAGATCTGCTGTGCCAGTGCATTGAGCAAGTGAAAGACTGGATGTGCCGAAATTTCCTTCAGCTAAATGAGGATAAAACAGAGATAATTGTATTTGGTGCTAAAATGGAAAGGCTTAAAGTAACCCAACACCTTCACTCTCTGTCCCTGAAAACCTCAATCAAAGCCAGAAATCTAGGGGTTATCATGGATTCTGATTTTCATTTCGAAAGTCACATCAAATCAGTTACAAAATCTGCATATTATCACCTTAAAAATGTAGCAAGACTTAGAGGGCTCATGTCCACCGAAGACTTACAAAAACTTGTACATGCCTTTATCACTAGTAAGCTTGATTACTGCAATGGTCTCCTTACAGGTCTCCCAAAACAAACTCTAAGGAAGCTTCAGCTTGTTCAGAATGCTGCTGCTAGAGTTTTAACAAAGAACAAAAAATTTGAACATATTACACCAATTCTTAAATCGTTACATTGGCTTCCTGTAGGTCAGAGAATTGATTTTAAAATCATGTTGCTAACCTATAAATCCCTACATGGTTTAGGCCCAAAATATTTAACAGATATGCTTCCACTACATAAGCCTTCTAGAACACTAAGATCTTCTGAGACCAATCTGTTAATTATCCCCAGAGTAAACACGAAACATGGGAAAGCAGGATTTAGTTACTATGCAACAAATAGCTGGAATAAACTCCCTGAGGATTTAAGACTTGCCCCAACTCTGAGCACCTTCAAAACAAGATTGAAGACTTTTATGTTTGCTTTAGCTTTCTGCTAAATCTTAAATACTTTACCTTTATTTTACTAAAATGCCTTTTTAACTTTCCCTTTATTTTCTATTTTTACCAGAAAAATACATGATCTGATACCAGAGAGAAAGGTTGCTGGGCTAGAGTCCTAGAAGCTGGGTTAGAGTCCTAGAATATTGTCCTTTAGGTCGGGTTGTAGTCCCGACTTGGGTTCCAGAGAGACTGTTGATCTGATCTTAAATAACTTTCAATTTAATTTTCTCACTTTCTTAAATGCATTGCACTTTCAATTTTACTTACTAAAAAGCCTTTTTAACTTTCAATTAAATTTTCTATTTTTACCAGAAAGATACATGATCTTATACCAGAGAGAAAGGATAAGGGTTACTAGAATCCGGGTTGGAGTCCCAGAGAAAGTACCAAGTTCCTTTTAGGTCGGGTTGGAGTCCCGACGCGGATACCAGAGAGACTGTTGATCTGATCTTAAATACATTGCACTTTCTATTTTACTCATTTCTTTGCATATGTTTTCTTTTACTTATATATTATTTTATTTTATTGTATAACAATGTTTATATGTGAAGCACTTTGAGTCTGCCTTGTGTATGAAAAGTGCTATATAAATAAAGTTGCCTGGCCTTGCCTAGAAAGGTTTTATGATCTTTTTATGAATACTTTGCGGGAGTCAAAAATATTCGACATAATACACCACATTTGGCAATCTTTTTCATCACCAGAGGTGCGTTCAAGTTCAGCGAACATAGGCGAACGTTCGCAACGAACGCGTTGACATTAAACAATTAATTTTGAACGATTTTTGAACACCGTTCTAAACAAACTGTAAAAGAAAAAAATGGATACGAAGGCCATGGTATTAGCGGCAGCCTCCATGTTAATGGAAGAGTTTACAGAAGAGGGTTTGCAAGTGGTCGACCTCGTTGAAAGCCTACTGCAGACAACCAGTACGGAAAATTCAAGAATAGAGGGCTACGTCACCGAAGTTGTACCCACTTACTGCGATATAACGTTCAAATCGCATTTTAGGATGCAAAAGACAACAGTTGAAGTAAGGGTGTAGATAGGCTATATGAAACGTTTTATCTATTGCTTTCTGTGTAGGAAAGGAGTAAATGATTTCAATATAGTTTAGTTTAATGCCACGGCAACGAATGTCACGTAGCCGAAGAGAGCACCGTTTGATACAATCAATGTTACATAGGCTCTCTGTTTATTTAAGATACACATCTGCCTCGCCATTAGTTATTATCCCGGCTACACAAAGTGGGCTATGTATGCATGAAGAAATGTCTTTTGGTCTATTTTAGATACTCTGCCAAGACCTTGGACCTCATCTAAATCAATGTGATAAACCTGCACTGGAGCTACGCATCTTGGCAACACTGTGGCTGCTAGCCAACAAAGAATCCTTCAGAGGAGTGGCTGATAGGTTTGGGGTCAGCAAGGGCAGTTTACATTACTATGTGATGCAAGTAGTTGAGGGCCTCAGCGCATTAGTGACAAGATATATACGCTGGCCATCGCCTGAAAGATTTGAGCGAAAGGGAGGTTTCCCTTGTGTCCTGGGATGCCTTGATGGCACTCACATCCCCATAAAAGGGCCATCAACCCATAGAGATGCTTTCATTAACAGAAAGGGATATGCTAGTTTCCAGCTACAGGCTGTATGTGACAGCCAGTTGCGTTTCACACACATACACACTGGAAATGCTGGATCTGTACATGATTCAAGGGTGTACCGGAACAGTGACCTAAAGGCCATGCTGACGGCTCATCCCCTCCCTGCCCAGTACCATTTACTTGGTGATTCTGCCTACCCACTCGACTCAAACCTTCTTGTCCCATACCGAGACAATGGACATTTAACTGAGCGTCAAAAAAATTATAACAATATCCACAGCTCAACAAGGGTGCACATTGAACGTGCCTTTGGACTTTTAAAATGCAAATGGAGAAGACTCCACCACCTTGACATGGTCCTACTTGATACCATTCCTAAAGTAATTGCCAGCACATGTGTCCTACACAAATTTAATTCTTATCCATGAGGGAGAAGACGAGGCAGTAATTGTGGACGCCGATGGTCTTGATGATGTCCTTCCCACTGTAGATGGGCCTAGGGTGGTACAGAGGAGAGCAGCACAGCAAAAGAGGGAGGACATTGCGGCAATGTTATAGGTCAGAATAGGCCTAAAAGAGTTAATAAATGAATCACTACTTAGTCAAGTATATTGTTTGTTGTGTTTATTATATATTGCCTTGGAATTACATAAATTAATAAATGGAATAAGTTAGATAAAGTCAAATATTAAAATAAAATAAATAAGTTACTGCTCATTGCCCTGAGACATGCGAACCATGGCTGCAGTGAATTGCCTAAGGATGTCATTTCTTTCTTTTTGAAAAGCTATCGTTTCTTTTTGTAATTTAATGATTTCCTCTAATTTGTCATCCAATTTGTCTTTTTTTGTTTTCGGCTTCACCGGTGGCGTAGTCATGGTAGCTGAAGTTGATGGTGTTTCCTGATCTGGTGGTGGTGGTGGGGGAGGGGTTGTGAATGTTGGGGTTGAGGAGATGACTACTCTGGGCTGCACAGCTGGGTCGCCAGCAAAAAGTTCTTCCAGCACGGCAAAATACTCCCACTTTCGCCGGCCCTGTCCTGTCTTCCCATGCCCATCACGGATGATTTTGTGTCTATAGAAAGAATAAACAAAAAGTGCAGAGCAAAGAGCATTAGAAATGTTGAGATGAAAATTACCCAGCTGTTTAGGTAAGTGTGTGCGAGAGTGACTCTCCTCTTCATGGGGTTGAGTTTTTGTGATTTTGCTTACCTGTGCCTAAGGTTCCTCCACTTGCTGTCACACATCTGCCATGTCACATTAACTGCTTCCTTTCTGAGGCACTCCGCAACCATCTCCCAAGCTTGTTTTTTGTTTATGGTGGGACACTCAAACTTCTCCTTAAGAGACCTCCAGGTCTCTATGAGGAGCAAAACAGCGGTGTGGGGCCAGTTATCTGGAATGTAAACAAACAAGACAACATTTGACACTCTTCTACACTCTCAAGACAGTCACACTTAATAATACTAGACTAGTTGCATGTTCAAAACTAACCCCTAAGTTAACCCAGCCTACTTAACAAAATGACGATCTTCCTGCAGTAATGCCTCACAGATAAGTCACCACCAACTAGCAACCTTTCTACAGTAATCCCCAAACTGGGTGGTCCTTCTAACATACAGTAAGCATCAGTGTTGTAGTGACCTAGTGGTGATATTTTAAGTGGGGGAACACTATCCTTACATCACATACATGAGCTGCTACAGCTTTCCACTTACTGCCAATGATTACCACCTCGTCCGCTGGTGGCTGGTCAAGTGCGTCTGCGGATCGGAGAGGAAATCGGTACCGTGAATATGTATATTTAAGCAATAGATCACGCCAGGCTGTGGTATGTGCTCATTATACCACTGTTACTGTTATGGCGAAACGAAAGTCATAGACACACTACATTTAAAAAGAAACCAAGAAAGTCAAAGTAGCCGTTTTATTAAAGACTACCAAAAAGTAGTCCCTCCTGGCTGCCTTCAAAATGCACGACGGTCGCTATGCAACACACTTTAGCGTCCCTCCGAGAGAACGGTTGTAACGGTTTCCACTTCAAGGCTCGGAGTGATACTTTCACAAAATGATCGGGCGTCATAGCAGTTATGTATACGCTCATTATACAACAGTTAGGAACCAATCAGATCGCTAGATTTAGGCCCCCCGTTGTATAATACATTGTAACAAACCTCAACTTTCTACGCACCCTACAGCAGCAAATGCAGACACATCTTACAACTGTGGGCGTAACATTGTTCTACAAACTAGCAGCTAAAGCGCTACTTTTTAGCACCTTGTGTAGCACCAGGGTCGTACAGGAACTATGTAGCACTTTTCTACTCGACACACTTTTGTTAAATAGCCTACGTATTACTCACAACCAACTATTACCTTTCAGATAAGGTAATATCTGATTATTATATTTTAATTTTCAATCAATCATATTTAAATGTCTTTACTGGGTATCTATCATAAGCTAATAAAAACGTCAAACACAACAAAGCTAACGTATGTTAAGGAAATAAGACTAGCATTCATTTACACTTTCAGAAAAAATACGCTTCTCAACGTAACTGAGACAAAGATAAATTAACAACTCAAACTGCTATACGATATTTTCATGAAATTCAACACATACCCATGTTAATCTCCATCTGGGAGCACATCTCTTGCAGTCCGCGATCCATCTCTGTTTGTGGAGAACTACCTCTTCAGACAGTTTGCCTATGTTCGTAAACGTTTGCTTGCTTATGTTCGTTTAACGGAAAATGTTTAAAATCGTTCGCGAACGTTCGCCTATGTTTGCGATTCTGAACGCACCTCAGGTTGCGATCCCTGGATGCAGGTTAAGACTCCTGCTTTAGATTAGCTGTGTTTTTTCTAGGTAGCCAGATGTGGTACTATTCTGATCCAATCTGATCCAACCGGCACATAATCTCATAGACTAATTAATAGATAAAGGGGACATGGGGTAATTTAAGTAATAGAGATGTTATTATTGTTTTCTTTTATTGAGGCTTGGGCAAGCCTCAAAGGGGGGATATGTGGTAGAAATGAACCTTACATTTTATGTTAAACTATGATTATTATTAGGCCTACATATCAGATAGATACTTTAATAGTGGAAAACAGCTGATCACCTTTAGCCTAGATGTTATGTGCCATGTGGCACCAGTGAGTGGGTCCAGTCTATTCCCATTTGATGTACTCTCTGAAGACAATGCTTACATTCACACGTGTGCATCATCTCTGTTTGTATAAGGATAATATATGTTCTAAGGTCACATTGGGATCCAGAAGACATGAGAATATACTGACATCCACACAGTGTGACCCAGAAAAACATTCTATGCACATCAATATTTGATGAAAGTCCAACTTTGTATTGAGTAAAGGATTGGGGATATAAGGAGCTGTACGGGATTCATTCGGTAGTGTGTATTCGCGAATACCATTCGGCTTTGTTGTCTCTCGTTTGCGGGTGGCAATAAACTCTCCATCTATACTTGACCTGGACTCTCCGATTCCTCTTTGCTTATAGCTGAAGTGAATTAGATAAGTTGTTATTATTAATGCCACCACAGTCTGTTGACTGTGAATAGGTGAATAGGAGACCATCTTCATTTTGTGTCTGCAGTTTTTGCATTTCATTTTGCGTTTCAGCAACCCTTTTCTTTGCAACCATGTTTTTAACTTCAATGAGCTTTTTTTTGTCTCTTTGAAATTCACCTTTCTCAAAAGCTTTCTCTCCAGCGAAGCCATAGCACCGGTGGGCAGAGGAAATAACCGATGTACTGACCAAAATGTCAAAATTCAAATTCTGGCGCACTTTCCTGTTATGGCTCAATGTGTGGAGGTACGCTTGATTTCCACTTCTAAACACCTCCCACCGCAAAGGTTGGGCTGATTCCCTGGTTGATACTTGACTCAATCATAATAATCAAGCGCTTCTACCGTCCGATTGGCTAAGCTGCACCGCCAACTCTTTGCCGTTGAAAGAGGCGCCAAAGGGAATAGGGTGTATGCACTAAGCTGTGTGACGTACTTCCTGTTTCAAATAATACAGCTTGGTTGCTTCCGGTCTGTGTGTTTAACGCGCTAGCCTGCTGACTTTGATACTGTAAACATGGATCAAGACCGCAAACATCTAAAAACTGGACCTTTTCAGAGGCAGGAGACAACCTACGCAGAGCACTGCTGTGTCCCCCACTGTACAGCGTCAGCAAAATTCAATGGGGTATTACGTTTTCCTGGCTTTCCGAGCCAAACTGACGTGAGGAGTCGATGGATTGTGAACATACGCCGGGATGCATATGTCATCACCACTCACTCCAAGGTCTGTAGCAGACACTTTAGTCCCGACAAGTTGATTAAGCCAACTACTCCTCAGGGTCGAAGGAGACTTGCAAAAGGTGCTGTAGCGACCCTTTTTGAGTGGAACCAGTATACAGTCGAAACCCCAAGGCGCGGCGTGTGGGAGAGAGTTGATCGGTTCGTCGAAACTGCCCCTCCGGAAGATGAAGTTGATCTCCTATTCAACGATCAAGACTCCTGCTTTCTCTGAACCGACTGCCATGGATATGTCCGCATCCGCTGCTGAAAGCGTCTCAAATGAAGTACAGGAGCCGAGAAAGGAGCTACAGGAGTTACGCCTCCAGCGAGAGTTTGGACTGCAGCGGTTTGCTGGCTCCGACGCAGACATCCGAATTTGCACAAGGGAAGTCACTTTTTCACAGTTAATTTTTTTGTATTAGTCTGTTATTAGCCTAGTCCCTACGTGACGGGGATATGTGTCAGTCAGGGACATTGTTGGTTAGAAAATAGCTTTACGTTACAGATTAATTTATAGTACTGTACCAAATTATTTCTTAATAGGTCTGTGAATGATTAATAGGACACAAGTAGTGGCATGTTGAGAGATGGTGTAATTGAAGTTGGGGATGTCCATGTCTTGAATGAATGTGACCACACCAATAGTACAAAAACAAACAACATTTATAATACAGATTTGTGTAAAGACTTACAGAGACGTGTTTCCAGTTCAAGTCTACAAAAGTTTATTTTTAAATGGTTGAAAAAAGTCATGTTATTATTCTATCAGATGAAAATAGGAGCACTGAAGCGCCAGCGCCAGAATGTGACTGTCTCCAACTCCACCAATGCTGGTCCTAGAACAAAATACTATCAATAAACAATTGTAAAAATGTATGAATTGAGCAGGTAACACCCTACTTATCTACATGCAAGTACACGGCAAACCACCAAACCGCGCCTCCCAAAGATACGGCCCGGACAAGAATACTACTCTAAAAAGAGAGCACAGAGAACACATTAGGGCATTGGATATCCACACACATCAGATGTCTTACAGGAAGTTGGTGCAGTTATTGAACTGCACCCAAAGAGGAAACTAAACAAACCTGTCAGCTGAGTGCCAGGGATTAGTTACGACGCCATCCGGTAGAGCAACCGTTGCGTAGTGGCACAAGTCACAATACAGGTAAAAGGGAGGTGACTGAGGCTGAAACAGATATATGGGAGAAATACAGGTCACCCTGCTACATAATATATATATATTATATATACGATAAAATCTTAATCTTAAGGTGCGGCCACACCAAACGCGTTACCCGCGTACCTCGCGTATAAAATCGTCAATTTTTCCATAGGGAACCATTGGTTTACGCGCGTATGAGACGCGTACACGCGTTACATGCGCTAAAGCAACATTTTACGCGCGTATATATACGCGCGTACATTTCAAGAGTTCAAAAAATTGAACTTTTTACGCTCATACGCATGACGATTAGCCGCGTTGCCCAATCAGTGTTGAGCTTGACCCGACGTCACTGGCAGAGAGTAGTGAGCTTGGACAGAAGCATACGGCCGACATCTTTCTTTATTCTGTGTGGAAATAGTAACATAGTTACGCCATTAAATGCTTTTATGGAAACATTTTCAGCGAGAAATGTGCTTTTTACTTTCATAATGTTCGCTCGGTGAATGTGAAGGATGTTTGGTTTGATAGTTATGACGAAGAGGGAACGCTCCGTTCACTTGCATGGACAGAGTCTCTGGTTACTAAGCAACCTCAACGTCTTGGCGGACTATATATCTGCTGATCAACACTACGAATGCTGGAAACACACCAGACACACCATGTGAAGTTATTTAACCCGATTATTGTTATTTATATCCGAGATTATTTAATCTAACCCGATCTAAACTCTATCACCCAAACACGGCGGCGTTTGGGTTTCCTACCTCGGACTCCAGCGCAGCCACGGCCGACAACTTTCTTTATTCTGGGTGGAAATAGTAACATAGTTACGCCATTAAATGCGTTTATGGAAACATTTTTAGCGAGAAATGTGCATTTTACTTTCGTAATGTTCGCTCGGTGAATGTGAAGGATGTTTGGTTTGATAGTTATGACGAAGAGGGAACGCTCCGTTCACTTGCATGGACATGGACTCATCTAGGCGCGTTAGGAGCGTAGGCGCGTTAGGAGCGTATGCCCATTTTTGACACAAAATGGTCAAGCAACATTTTAGCTGCGTTACGTGCGTAAAAATTACGCGAGATACGCGTCTGGTGTGGCCGTACCTTTAGTAGTTACTGAATGTGAAGGATGTTTGGTTTGATAGTTATGACGAAGAGGGAACGCTCCGTTCACTTGCATGGACATGGACTCATCTAGGCGCGTTAGGAGCGTAGGCGCGTTAGGAGCGTATGCCCATTTTTGACACAAAATGGTCAAGCAACATTTTAGCTGCGTTACGTGCGTAAAAATTACGCGAGATACGCGTCTGGTGTGGCCGTACCTTTAGTAGTTACTGTTGACATTATTTTGGTAACAATGTATACTTTTGATGTACACTTCTAATTGAAATTTTTTATGCGATGTCTTTTGTGAATAGATTTGCCAGCTACAACCATCTGATAGCTTTTTGGTCTTTGATTGAGCCTTCTCTACAATATGGTCCGTGTTTCCAGAGCCAAATCAGCTGCCCAGAAAAAATAAGTGGTCGCACATGCACGTGCATCAACAGTACTTTATAAGTAGTTACAGATGTAATTATACGTGATGCCATTGCATTTGTATTTGTTGTTTTGGAGCTACATATTTTTTCTTTTCCTCTCAGAGACAGCTGCTCCAGCCCATAGATTAACTCTTTCTTTTTTCATCCCTTGGCTGATGAATCACAAAGCTTGATTTAAGAGAAAAAGGTAAATCATTAGAAATATAACCTCAGCATCATGGGTGTAAAAAAACAACTTGTTTCTTATGAAGGTAAGTACTTCAACTGTGCTATAAAAAGCCTACCACCCTGAATGCTTACTGTTATATTCTCTCCCTCTTAAAATAAAGATGTTTTTTTTTTTTAAAGCGGACTCCAAGAATCACAATTATTCCAATGTACCTGTACTTCTGCTGTGCAAACGACAATAAATATCTTGTTTATTGAAAAGTTGTAGCCTTTTACTCATTACCTTGACTATATTAAATTGTGTGTGAAAAACAGGGAGACATGAAAAACATTCAAGTTGGTGGCCCTTGAGGACTACACTTAGCTACTGCTTAACCGAACAAACACCACTGAACAGGGATGAACACAGCTTCCTGCCTAGACTCTAAAACTGTGGTGCCTCGCTCTTCCCCATCGACCTGTAGCACAAGGCTCTCACGCTGACCTGCACTGTCAGCTTGTCTTTATTGGACACTGAATGAAATAACACATACAAATTCATTAAGCTTCAATTGTACTGGGTTACTCGCATCATCACATCTATAACATGTTACTACATGGAAAGAAACGTTAGGTAGCTAAGTAATGTTACTTTTATATACACAAAACCGTGGCTGTACTTAAACTATTATTACTCAACACAACAGGCAAACATCAAGGCTGATATAAAACACTCGTTAAGAAATCTTGTTGGCGTTTGCTGTTCCTGCATCGTAATACACGTTCGACAGTGACAGTTAACTGACAGATTAGACTTTGACAGTAGCTAGCGTCTGTTAGACGTCGTTTTCTTACCTTCGTAGCTGTGAATGTAGGTCGAAGCATACAGCCTAAACCCCTTCTCCAATTTGCTTGTCTGAGTTTTTGTTTCCCGATATAAACGATGCACATCTGTGATATTTATTGTCGGCAGCTCCTGTAAACACCGGGGCCGTTTCTCAATTCCTAGCACGCGTACTACGGACTCGATGACTTGCAAGTACGTACTTGGCAAGTCCGTACTTCAAGCACAGACTTGCGAGCACGCGAGTACGTACCTGCAATTGGAACAGCAGCGGACTTGATGACGTCACCACCTCTGCTCGTCCGTTAACTGTGCTACGGCCCCATTTGGGCATATACTACTGAACAATATAAACAAATGATATAAAACAAAATCCCAGCCTCTTTCATTTTCAAATAGTATGTAAATATTCTGAAGAAATAAAAATTGAAAAGATATGCGTGTCCTGTCATGTGTATAAGCTAGGCCTATACACACACGACTTTATATATATATATTTATATATTATCTTATATTATTATTATATTATATATTATATAAATATATATATAAGTTAAGAGTAACTTAAGCTACAGTTGTGCGTCTTCTCCATATTGTCCGCCATCGTACTGCTGCGAGTGCGAAATGCATCATGGGGTTTATAGCGGTTGCAAGTACACACGAGCCACCTCCGATGCATGCTCGGTGAAACGGCGAGATCGAGCACGCATCAAGAACACTTCCGGGTTTTACGACAGTACTCGCTTGATGCGTCCAATAGGGTCCGACTGCTTCCTGCGTCCTCCTGCCAAGACACGCCCTGTGTACAAAGACACGCCCCATGTGTGAAATACACGCCTATACAACGTCTGACCAATCTCAGCGTGATGACGTAATACGTAGGATTGTGATTTCCTCTCAGCGTGATGACGTAATACGTAGGATTGTGATTTCCTACGGAGATCGGGGAGTAATTTTCCAACGTAGCACAGAGACGGGAGCAGTTGTCTTGTTGAGCAACAACATCGTTAACTCTTCTGTTACGAAGCTGTTCCGTTTTTGTCAAAACCTACAAAATTAGTTATCTTTGCCATACAGCTACACAGCCTGCCACACCATAGGTACACAAAATGGGGTTTCAATATTTCAGTTAACTTCTGTAAGTCCAGATATTGCCTGGTGTTTGTAGGCTACGGGAGGGAGTCAATTTACTGTAACAGTGGAGTTAAAAAGTTAGTCTAATATTTTGCTCATGGGCGGTGTCATTTAAATTCTGGCTCTTAATATCCACAAAAATATTGATTGGAATTTACTCTGAAAATGTCAGGCTGACCAAAGAGTAATGAAGAGAAACCGAATTTGCATTTACTGATAACTGTGATGTCAAATGCATATACTTGGCTTTACAGAGGTACAAAGTAAAGTTACTGAAAGGATACAAGCCTTAGAATTGTACATTTTCGCCCCTATTCCACTTGTATTGTTTACAGACAATACTTATGCATACGATAGGGAATTCTCAGTAAGGGAAACATGACTTAGGCCATAAGGGTAGGCTACATTTTTTTATTATAGAGAAAGGGAAGGTCATTACACAAAGCATTTAAAGTAAATAAAAAAGTAAATACAAAATATGTGCAATAACATTAAGACAAACAATTCAACCAGATTTACAGTTTAAGTCAGCTCTTAGGCATCCAATGTGTAATTAACTAAACCAACCCTATAGATAAATGCAAGTGTATACAATGTAAGCGCAGGTGTGACATAGATGCTGTAACATGGCTCACACAAACAGACAGATCTTCCTCAGGCATCTTTGATCTAATTAAGTCCTTTGCAAGCAGTGTGCAGATCCTTTCCCGCTCCTACTAGTTAGTGGCTAACCACATAGCCATAGGATGACAACTTAAAATCGGTAACACGGCGAAATGATGATAGTCAAATCAATACAAACCAGTGAGAGTATATTGCGACAAAACCAACACGGCATCAAACGCGGTACTTAACAATTAAATAGGTAACATGAAAAGCAACAACTGTTAAGCTTAAGCAATATAGGCTAGCGCACGTCAACGGGCAATGCTAGCCTGCTATTAAAAACAGTCTTACCCACTCCACAGTACACCCGAGGTAAATCAATTATAACGACAGACTATAAATCTAAATGTCTGTTTATAGAATAATGTTAGAAATAAAACCAACCTTGCATTGCATTGCATTTTGAGGGAATTGCGGGGTCTCAGCAGCAGTGTTTATATTCCTGTACGTAGGCTACGGCAGCGGCGGACTGATACCTAGGTTACCTGCCGCTGTCATTGCTACAAACGCAGAGTACAGTGAACAAAGGAATTCTACAAGCGTATTCAATTAACAAGATATGGCCACGTTTGGAGGAGTTAGCGATGCATCTGCTTTTGAAGACGATTATGAGGAATTTGTTGTATCCAACGAACCGTACATGTACGAGCCGGTGTTTTGATGTCAAAGCCAGCAGCAACAAGCCACAGTTGAGTCCTTTCTGGATCTCGCACTGGAAATTGGTGGAAACTTTGTGGTGCCCATCTGTACCGTTTATTTCTACAATTTCTAAAAGCACACTGAACCATCATGTTGCCTAGTCGTTCAATTGCGCTTCTGTCCCACGCTTCTGTGTTTACGTTCTTCTGTCGTGATTCGGTTACAAACCTAACCAGCGCATAGTAGAATTCCGCTTCTGCTGAGAAAGTAGTCCCTCGATGATTCATGCGATGCAAGGTTAGTTTTATTTCTAACATTATTCTATCAACACAGACATTTCAATCTATAGTCTGGCGTTATAATTGATTTACCTCGGGTGTACTGTGGAGTGGGTAAGACTGTTTTTAATAGCAGGCTAGCATTGCCCGTTGACGTGCGCTAGCCTAGCACGAGCAAACTCTGCAACTAGAAGGACTGAATGAAATGTGTTGAAACTGTCTCCAGTGATATAGAATACCAATGCTCACTTCGGAATCAGACCCTATGTCCAAAATTCTGAACTACCCCTTTAAGAAAGACCTGTGAGCCGAATTCAACATGTCGCGGTGGGCACAACCTTGACGCTGTCTTGATCGCGGGGCTTCTTGCAAGTTGCAATTATTCCACATTAATCCACACGGTTTAACATACCCGGACAGTCCTGCTAGCAAGCAATGGATTATGTTAGGTTGTAGCAGCAGGGACGTTGGGGGCACTAGAAGCAACGGTTGAAGCACTGGCCACAGCAAACAAGCTCAGCTTGTAGAGATTTCTGCCTTTTGTCCCGAATCTTCTCCGCTCCCCCTTTCTTTTTTTGCCAACTCTTTCCATGATTTTTAGCCCATCTACTGAAATTAAAATATAAGCGAAGCAACATCCGCAGCATCCATGGACCGTTAACGTTCGCTGTTAGATGTATAATCGCATCGTGCACCGCAACATATTTTTGCAAAATATTCTAACATAAATTCGCCAAATATAAGAAGAAAATCGTAGTTTAGTTTAAAGAAAGCATTTTAGTTTCATTTTAATTTAGTTTGTTGCAATGATTGTACAGTTTGAAGAAACAGGATTTTACAGTTTGAAGAAATAGAAAATTATACTATATACCAACCGTCACATAGATGTGCATGACAAGGAAGCGCTATATATACTGGATGCACCATTGCAACAATTCAACGTTAGGTTCTTTCTTGGGCTCTTTGAGTTATCCGTATTGTCAGGTAAGTAAGGCGGTCGTATAATCAGTATTGGGGCCGGTATGATTGAAGGAGGGCCGGCCCTCGCACGCCGAAATGTGGACCGGCCCTTCTGGCAAATGCCCGGTATCACAGATTACCAGTCCGAGCCTGGCTGTGAGTGTACATGAAAATTTAAAGTAGAACTACACCAAGAACAATGACAGTATACGATCTCTGACTGATAATGCAGTCCACTTACCAAATCAATCAAGGCAATCATCTTTCTACTATCTAACTGCTGTTGACCAGTTCGTTACATCTCCGGAGTAGGTTCGACAAGAGAAGAGATCCGCAAATGTCAAATAGAATAGATTATGGCTTTTAAATAGATTATGTTTTTTCTTTCATTTTGGACTGCACACACATCGCGAGTGACGGATACTCGCACAATGTACACACATCACTGTCTTTACAATTTCTAGGCAACCGAAGTTTAAAGATTGTCAAGTGGTTAACTCTTGAATCGCATGTACTAAGACCTGATGGGTTAGTGGTCAGAGAACAACTCATTAACGCGGGGATAAGGGGTTCAATTCCTTAATGAAGCTAGCTTTTTTCTTTCATATTGGACTGGATGTTTGTATGCCATTTTGCGTAACTTGTAGTTTATGATGAAGAAATGTTATTGGGGTTAAGGTTAGGGTAACGCTAAGGGTAAGACACAAAGTGTTTTGCAACACAATATTTCTTACAATAACAAAGTCCAAAGTTTTGATGACTCCAGTAGGAAACTTAAGATACCTAGAGAAATGCGTGAGTGCTCACAAAACATCAACAAGTCAGCAGTGTGGTACAGGGTGATCATTTCTGATATACAGTACAAAAGCTGAAACTATTAGCCAGGAGTGGGAAAGATGCAGACGCAGACGTGGGAAGCAATAAGACGCACCAACACACAGTTGCCTGTTGCAAAATGGTTCAGAGTTTAACCCTGCGTTCACACCAAAAGATGCATTTGCTGCCCGAACGCGTTGACGCCGAGGTTTTGCGGCGCGGCAAATCAAGTTTTGCGGCGCAGCAAAGGTTTTGACGCGCTGCAAACGTTTTGCTGCGCCGCAGTTTTGCAGCGCGGGAAGTTTCGCGGTGCTTTTGAATTCATTCACAACTGACATTACGAGCATTGCATGTCTTTACCTGTTGTGGAAGAGGGAGAGACGTCGGAATGCCCGTCGTTTATGGGTTCATGAGACCATTCGGAACCTGGAAGGCTGGTGCTGCCTGGCACCCAACTGGGTTTTGTTTGGGGTTGTTATGCTAGCCCTTTAGCATACTTATACATACACATACTACTATAGTTTAGTTTAACTGTAAACACAACTACACTACAGAATGCTGATTTGTGGGGTTTTTCGAGTTACTAAATAAATGTAACGGTAGTGAACTCTAGGTCACTCCAAGGGAGTAACACTGATTGGCTGTTACGGCATGTCACTCAGTGGCAACGCCTCCGTGGCAACGCTGTTGAACGCTGATTGGCTGTCATCACGCGTTTGCTGCCGAAAAGTTGAAATATTTCAACTCGAGCAGCATTTGACGCGCCGCAAAATACGTGAACGCGCCCGCCGCCCGTGCTCGGCAGCGGGCACGGGCATGCCGCGCTGCAAATCAGATTTTGACGCGCCACAAATCAGATTTTGAAGCGCCGCAAATCAAATTTTGCTGCCGGTTTTCTCTGCAGCAAATGCTGCGGCAGCAAAGCAGCAACGCGTCTCTACATTCACTTTGAATGGGATCGTGACGCGCGTCAACTTTTTGCATCTTTTGGTGTGAACGCAGGGTTAATAATAGTAAGGGTTATGATAACGCTGGTATGGCGTTATCTGGTATGGCTATAGTCTAATGTTAGCTTAGTTCGTGTTGTTTCGTCATGTTAATCGCTAGTAATAGTAAGTAATTTGTAGAAATATAGCCTATCATCACAGACTGTAGGAATGTCACCCCCCCTCCATCGCGTACGACACTGACGCTCGTAATCTGTAGTGCAAGGGAGTTCGTGCACAGATCCCTGAGACAAACGGCTACGCGCACACATGCAAACCCATAGCGAGTGACGTAGGACGTAAAGTCCCGCCCAGGTCGAAGTGGCGTTGATTTAGAGAGTCCCCCACGAGCACACACAAGTACGCGAATTGAGAAACGGCCCGGGTGTAGAACGTTGCCATCTTGGAACCGGAAGCTGATGAGCTGTATTACGGCGAATCAGGAAGTGCTTGTGCAAGTAGCCTATTGGATTTTGTCTCCGTGATAAGTGTCAACCCTCTCTTAACAGTTATTGTTTTAATTCGAATCTAGTTGCCATTACTTGCATGTGTGAACCACTAATGTTATCTCGTGTTTCAGTACAAGCAATTGATTTTTCATCAGCTGTGAATGCAACAACATGAATACGGTGGAAAGGCCTGACCACTCTACCAGGGCGCAAGGACGCCAGGGGAACGTTGGAGAAAGCTCCAATAGGCCTACTGGTAAGTTGGGTTGACACATTTGTAGAGTTATTGTAATACTCAAACTG
Organism: Gadus chalcogrammus; assembly: GCF_026213295.1. Classification (NCBI taxonomy): domain Eukaryota; kingdom Metazoa; phylum Chordata; class Actinopteri; order Gadiformes; family Gadidae; genus Gadus; species Gadus chalcogrammus. The sequence continues at coordinate 8,499,069 of NC_079421.1, read as the reverse complement.
TTTCTGGCCGGGCTCGGCAAGAGCTAGTAACGTTAGCTTTGCTTAGCTGGGGGGTGACGACATTAATACCCATAGATAGATATAGAACTAGATGTCTCGTCCGCGCTGCTGAGGTGGGTCTGTCTGCGTCCTGCAAGACGGAGGCGTAACTTGTAGTAGGAGGCGTAACATGTAGTCGGAGGAGGCGTAACTTGCACTAGGAGGCATAACATGTAGTCGGAGGCGTAACTTGTAGTCGGAGGCGTGTCTAGTACTTTTCTAAATCGCGGAAGTGATCTGTATGTAGCAGTGGTGCGCGGGTACATAAATGACCGCAACTCGGACCTAAAATATTAGGCCTTAAATTTACTTACCGTCATGAATATCGGAAGACCCGACTTCAATGAAGATCTCGTGTGAACCGTGATTTACAACGCTTTTTGTTTACCGCGATTTAGAAAAGAACAAGTTACGCCTCTGTTACGTATTTTAAGAATCTAAGCTACCCACACATAGACCAAAATGAAGCAGGACCAAACATATAAGCCGTAAATACTATACATAGCCACAAGGGGAGCAAGAGCTTATTGGAGGCTGCTCCAGCCACAGATAGCAGCGCTTTTATATATACGAAGAAGCCGTAGCCAGTACGGCACCCCGGCCACGCCCACTAGGCCACGCCCACTTGACGGTCTCTACCTGAGGACAAGGGGTGAATAGTGGCCAGAGATTTTCAGCGACACCCGCGAAGGGTCACGGGCCTCTGCCCGTGGCCCATAGTAGCCAGAGTTATTATCTCTCACACGTGTTCTACACGATTCCTAGAATTCCCTCCGTATAGCTTCACTTACCATGCCGAAACATGCCGACGACTTTATAATAAATGAAGTGAGTTCAAAGCAACCCGGGATTGGACAACTTTCTTCGAGAATATGCAACACCTCCTAGTACAAGTTACGCCTCCTACTACAAGTTACGCCTCCGTCTTGCAGGACGCAGACAGATACTATTGGAGGTGCTGGCCAATGGAGTTGAACGTCACCACTGGCGGCAATCTTATCTTACCACAATAAGCTGCTCACCCGTAACACTGTGTTGGTAGTGGTACATGTACTTTTTAAATAACCATAACTTGCTCAATTTTCAACAGATTTTCAAACGGTTTGGTTTATTATAAACGTCAGAGATGTAGGTATGACAGTATATACTTACGAATAATTGTTAGGTTCTAAGAAAAATAGAATAATGTTCTAAAATAGGTACAAGATTTCCCTTTACAAATATACATCAAGAAAGGCTGCATGTTGAAATCCCCACCCTGTACAGAGATTTATTTATGCAATTATAACCATGTGTTTTCATATGAAATTAACATTAAACAGAACAGATAGGTGCAATAAATATACACATGCACAAGGTATTCATGTTATTTATGTTAAATCAATATATGGGCTACTAAAACTCAGCAATCTATTGTGTTGGTAACTTCACTCAATTCTATCTACAGTCTAGTATGCGTTTAGACAAATGCGATAAAATATGAATATAATACGTGCAACCTTTGTGGTTGTTCAAGACGCACTGAAGGCATGATGCCGACATAGGTTTGCAGAGAACTGTATACAATATGCACACTGAAGGCCGTTGAAACCCCAGTGTCCATCCTCACGGGAAGTGTTTTCTGTGTGTGTGTGTGAATTTTTAGGTTCTCCAATTCTCCAACAGAAAACACAACAGCATACTTTTCAGAAATTGTACAGTCTTCTCCACATATAAGGCGTTTTGTGGCTCTGGACAAAAATATAAAGGTTGCCTACCCCTGGGTGTAGTTTCAATGTTCACACATGTTTATTCATTCAAGTGTATGAGTGACAGAGAAAGTGAGGTAGCCAGTGTTTTTCAAACTTTTCACAATGAGTACCCCCTCAGAAAATATTTGGCTCTTCAAGTACTGTACCACCATTGTGACTAACATTGACCCACAGTCACATGGCTTGTTAAGGGCAAAGTGTTGTAGCCTTACTGTTACTGTTCGTCACTTTACTTCACGCTGCTACAGTTGCAGCTTGAAGTCGTGCTGGTATTAAAAAATATTGTGAAGGTATTAAAAAAGGTAGTAAATTCAACTCAAGAATCTTTGTATATACCCTCCCAATGACACTGATCTAATACCACTAATATGTAACGCAAAGGTTTTCAAACTGTGGGGCGCGCCCCCCCTCAGGGCCGGATTAACAAATCATAGGCCCCTGGGCACAAATGTCTGAAGGCCCCCCCCCCCCTCCTCCCCGAAAAAAATCAGGAAAAAAGCAAAACCTCTCAGTTGATGTCTCATCATGTCTGTGACTGTCAATTTTTCATCAATTTTTCATCTCTACCGCGTTTTATTTTTTTCACCATAGGTGGACTGGCTCAATTGACAGGTTATGGGAGGGGGGTTAACTGTCACATTAGGCCACTATATTGTTCAGAATCATTATATTGCTGTTCTTATGACATTCGTTTTAATAATGAATTTTAAATGAATACCCTATTTAATAATACCATGTATAACTATTTTAAGAGTACAAACATTCACAAAAAAAATAAAATAAACCCGAAAATAAACCTGAAAGTCGATGATTCAAATCATCAGTCGTACTTCAACTGTAAAAGTAACATAACTAAATCAATTTTCAACCGTTTATCTTCGTGCGAACCATTTAACATATCTACACACTTGTATCTTCAATAATATTTAAACAGAATTTCGATATCATTTAAAATTTCTTCAGAATCACAGTTTTAGTTTCATACCGCTTCGTTTTCAGCTGTTTTCATTGAAGACGTCAGCCCATTCTGATACACCTACTTCTAGACATCGTAACTCATTCATTTTTCAACCGTTTACCATCGTTCAAACCATTAAACAAATCTACACACTTGTGTGAACTGCCTGTGTAAACTGGCAGTTTACACAGATTAAGATGATCAAATTTATAAAAAAAAGGTTAAGCTAAAACATGCTTAGATAAAGTTGTTAAATTGTGTTAAGAAATATGTTTAAAAACGCATGTTGTAATGTTTCAGAAATATGTTTAAAATATGTTTCAAAAATATGTTTCAAATGTTTTAAAATTATGATCAGAGATGTTTAAAATGTGTAAAATAATTAAGATAGCTTTCAAAACACAGGTATTTAGAACTTTTTTTTTTGGGGAGAGGGGGGGGGGGGCTCAGCTGAAAAAAATTCTCTGAGGGGGGGCTCACTCTCTCGCACTTAGAAAACCCCTGAAACGTAACGTCAGACTGGTAAGAGTCGTCCCTCCAGAGGTGCGTGTTGCGCCAGCGGTGCACCCAATTAGTGTGGCGAAGATTTGGAGAATTTGTGCGATGTGATTGTGGTGGCCAATATTGCGATTTACGATGCTATATATAAAAAGGAATCATGATTGTACTGGCTTGGATTACAAGGAAAATGTGAGAATTGATTGTTTTAAAACCTGTATATCTCAATTTAAAACATGCACATATAAATAAACAAAATATGAATATGTGGCAAGGTGGTAGGCGAAAGGAAAATAAACTAAAAGATCTAACTAAGAAATAAGAAAAAGGAACCGACAACGCCACCCTGGGAATTTCACCTCAGGGAATTGATGTAAAGTGCAAAGCACACAGGTAAGTCCACTCGTTTAGAAGGCATGAGACGTAGTTTAAATGTCATAGAAAAATACAATTTATTAAATAACTTCTTTCCTTTTCAATTCAAAATCTTCAGCATGCAATCAAAAGAAAACAAACAATAGGCACAAAATAGTTGAGATAAACGCAAAACTAAATGAGTAATCAAATCAAAAGAAAACAAACAATACACACAAAATAGTTGAGATAAACGCAAAACTAAATAAGTAATCAAATCAAAAGAAAACAAACAATACACACAAAATAGTTGAGATAAACGCAAAACTAAATAAGTAATCAAACCAAAAGAAAACAAACCATTCAAATAATTAGAACACACATTAACACTCATGCACACACGGGATGAGCACCCTTGGTAGCACTACTCGGGAGGGGGGTGCGCCGCAGCGACAGGCGGCAGTAGGCACGAGGTGCCGGCCGGTGGTGTAACAGCAACAGTGAAGCGGAGTAGCGTGGAAAGACAATATCAGCCTGGCAAAGCAGCAGCGACCCCAATGAGCTGATTGCAGTTGGTCCTGTTTACGACCAAACACGGGCACACACACACACACACACTCCCGTTCACACAGGAGGAGGGAGGGAGAGAGGACTCCGGCCGTCATCAGCGTTTACAAGAACTTACACCACAGCTCGCACAAAAACCCTGAAGCAGCAACAAATAGTCGCCCTATCGGACCAGGGCCCCGTTTCCCGATAACGATGGATCCACGCTCGTACGATCATTCTCACGATGGATCTTGCGATCCATCGTCAATTTCTTTGGAGCGTTTCCCGAATCTCCTCTTTACGTGAACGCGCATTCGCTGCACTCACGACGTCGTAGGATTGTAACTGTCTACTGACACGGTGCTGAAATGGGCTCCGTAGGAGGGGGAGACGCAGGAATGTCGCAGGAAAATTGTGTTAAAAAAGGGTTAAAACATATCCCCATCAAGGACAACAGCAGAGTAGCCTACGAAAAAAATAGACTGCAATTATATGAATGCTAAAGACATTAAAACACAATTGATTAGGCTTAAACCGACAGTGCATTTAATCCTGAATGCACTGTGCGTTTCACGGCATTGTCCCCCCTTAAATAATTCCTCTTCACACCTGTGAATAACCCGGGAGACGTCCATGATGAGGAATACAACGAAGCCCACCGTCTGGCCCGGTGCATCGTTGAGCGCACGATCGGGAGGTGGAAGTTGCGCTTTAGATGCCTTCACAAGTCAGGCGGAGGGCTCCAGTTTTCTCCGGCCAAGTCATGCGCCGTGATATGTGTGACGGCTATGTTGCACAACATTGCAGCTAAGGCTGGGGTGGCATTGCTTGAACCGGAGGACGTTGAGGACGATGACGATGAGGAAGATCGGTGTGAGGACGGCCTCCCTCATAACTACGCGGCTGGTTTTCATGCGCGTCGAATAGTGATTGAGACTTTTTTTTAACCCCCTCCACCCTCCCTCATGTCACTAAACATTCCCGTCAACGTGACCAATCCCCACCATATCCCAGCCTTTTGCCTGCTCCTTTGCTTGTTTTTTTTTATTTATTTTATTTCGTTATTTTTTATTTTTTTTAATTTGTTTAATTTAATTTATTTTTTACATTATTTTATGCTACGTTTTATGAGTAGCCTATGTCAGTCTGCACAAATCCCCCCACTTTCTCTCACACATTTTGAGTGCCCTGCCTGCGCAAACATTTTCTGGACTGTCCCGTTTTATTTTGGCCATTTGAACATCTTTATTAATAAATTAATTAATAATCTTTATTAATTACCAAACTAAGAACATAAAGGCGCAATGCGTTTTAATAAAACGCATCCAATAGACGGAATGTCCGATGGTGTCGCCACTGAGGCTATAGCTGACGATGCTCTTAGCGTCCTACGAGTACCTACGAGCACCCCTGGAGTACTCGTTAGCTACGAGCGTTTTCAAGACGTTCGTTCCCCACGATGTTTTCGGGAAACGCGGTGAAAACTCTACGATGCCCTTTCGACGCACTTCACGATCCACTTAGGCTAACGACGCTTTCGGGAAACGGGGCCGAAAGGTCGAAAGGCCGAAACGGAGCAGGTTAGGTCCACGGCGTATGTTGCCGCAGCAACTAACTCTCGGTTGCGCTGAACCTGCTACCTGAAACGGAAAACCCAGAGTTTCCACTAACTCAGAGCGAACAAACTCGGGGTTGCCTCAAAACCAGCTACCTGAAACAGGGCTCAGGTTAAGATGAATTTATGACTGAACAGGAGGCAGACACCTCAAGGAGAAGCCGCTCAGTTTGTGTGTATAAAGAGAGGCTGAAATCGATGTTCGAGCAGTGACTCTATAGACCCACTCAGGCTGTTGTCGTTGTTGTTTTTCTGCACGATAAAGTCTTTTGTCAATTCTTGCTCCGGACCCCTCGTTTTCATTTTACTCTCTCTGTCTCTCTTGAATTAGTCTAAGTGTTATATATCTCAGTTAATCCACTACAACATCCGCGAACAACACGCAAGCTAAGCTCTGTTCGCCAATCTACTTATCGAGTCTTAAATACAAGATGGTGTCGATGGATGAACTACTGATGGAATTGTGTGCATAAAATATCATTTTTAATAAACAATCTGTACACTTACAAAGTTATCAATGCCTCGTTTTATATTTTAAGACCCTTATTATGCTACTAAAGAAGTGTCGGGCTACTTCTAGCCTTTTAAGTGGTTTAAAATAGCAATTTCGTTTTTACCATGAGACTTGCCTCCATCGTTCCAAGTTTATAGCGTTTTGGTAGAATCGGCTAAAAACAGCCAACTTAAGAATGCGTCTGCATTCACTTTTTTGCTCCCAAATGAACATCCCATTTCGTTATCATATTAAACATATCCCAGATCCATTTTACACCGGATTTATCCCTTTATCTTATTTATTTTATCTTTTACTGTTGCTGCTATGTGAATGTTGAGGAACCAAGCCTAAGATTTTTACTCTTGAGTACTGTACTATAAGATGTAATAAAAGTGATTCTGATTAAATTTTTTTACTTGTTTTAAAAAGTTCAAAGTAAGCCTGGTTGAAGTTCTTTTGACTTACTATAAATGTACATTGCCCTTTGACCTCTTCGCCTTTGTACCACAAGTTCTGATTACGTTTAGTTATTTATTTTCAAATAATAAAGTTGTTTTCCGTCTCTGATATGCTGCTTATGTTTTGTTTATTTCACTTTGTGTTCATCGAGGGTTAATGATTAGTTTTGCAAAACCTTTTTTCTATTTTGTACTGTTACTAGTCTGTAGACTTTACTGTTCTCAACTGTGTTCACTTTAATTTGATAGTCCTAAGACCTGTCTACTGATGCTTAGTTGAATATCGACTGATAGTTTGTTGACCATCGGGTGTGACGATACTCTCAGCTCACGAGATGAGACGAGACACGATCTTCGGTTCACGAGAACGAGACGAGACGAGATTTTAAGAAAACTACAATGACAAAATATATGACTGGACCAACAGACTTTTATTAAACCGAGTTGCAAATGCATTTTGAAATATTTTATTAAAACTCTTAACATTCATGAAATTGAAACTAAAACTAAAATTTATAAAAGTTGAAGTAAATTAAATTAAATAATTCTCTTTTTTTCAAGTGCTTACAATATTATGTGCAAAACCAAATCAAAGTTCTGCTCCATCAATACAGAGTGCAAATAGTGCAAACAGTCTGACCAAATATGTCACTGACAACTTGGTATTGTCCGTGTCTTATCAGTCACTCTACTGCCATTCATCATTTCCGCCGGGTACCCAAAATGCTGCCAAACAAGTCATTTAAAATTGGTGGGGGCATCTTCGACGGTAATACAGGTATTTTCCATGGTATTTTCCGACGTCATTCTGGCTGCCTATGGCTGCTTCCCCTCCTTCGCCTCTTCTTCTTTTCCTTCTCCTTCGTTAGGTTCTGGCAGGCTAGACGTAGCAAAGGCGCATTACTGCCCCTACAGGCCACAAATAGTAGTTTGGATAGCTCACAAATCTCGCGAGACAGATTTTTAACGCGACGGGTAATATCGTCGAGTTTAATCTCGCGAGATCTCGTCACACCCCTACCAGAGCTATAGGGTGTGTTCGAAATGACTTACTAATTACTACCTACTAAATACTTGACTTACTACTCGAATCCTTAAATAATGATTGAGTAATCCATTTTGAGTAATCGACGTTCGGAAGACCGTTCTTACTTAACCACCTCAGATGACGTGAATTAAATGACGTGTCAATAACCTACCGGCCGGGCGCCGTCAATAAATATTATAAATAAATATATAAACGTCACATTTAACGTCACAGTACATCTTCAACCTAAGGATTTGCGGTGATATGTTAAAAACAATTATTAAACAATTACATCGGTATGGCTGTGGGCTCTGCTGCGTCTATTCTTTTGAATAGACGCAGTGCATTCTGGGGCAGTTGGGTACGTCTAGTAGGGACTCTCAGAGGCCGTTTCTCCACCACTGGGACGTGGCAACAATTCTCCAAATCCATATGGGGAGGGGGGGGGGGATGCTTGTGGACAGTAGGGGTGTATACTCGACACACGGTTATTTATATATATTTATTTATTTTCAGTTTTTGAGGAGGTGCTTCAAAGATGCAAATGTTTCAGCAATAATCCAAAATCCAATGGCAAAACCCGTTGGCTTTTTGTCGAGGGAATCCAGGGCGACGCTCACTTCCGGGTTGGCCAACATACGTCATCTCTCCACCACTCTACTGTAAAAACACATGTTCAAGTTGAATGAGAATAATAATAATAATATTAATTATTCTGCCATAGTATTTATTTAAGGGGGGGGGGGGGGGGGTACAAGTCTTTTGGCCATTCGTAGTGTTGATCAGCAGAGAAATAATTTGTCCGCAAAGACGGTGACGTCGCTTAGCAACGGAAGACGCTGGGATAGACAAGTCACCGGACTACTACGCATGATCGGAGCGTTCCACGGCATTGAGAAGACCCGTGTAATAAAGGCCTATAATATTTCTGTTTATGGCATAGATTTCTCCTCAGATTAGGCCAATAAACCAATGGTCAAATAAAAATAAAAACGCTCGATCAAAGGCCCGGCCCGAGTATAGTGGTGGGAAATATCGGCCCGACCCGGCCCGCGTCGGGCTCGGGCAGAGAATCTAAACACTGAATGGAACTACTTAGCAGGTGTCTGTAGGGCTATATCAGGAGTTAATGCACGCACTGCAGCCAATCAGAATCAGAGTATTCCCCCAGACCGTGGTCTAAACAATATTATTCACGAGTTATAAACAACCCCTACACATCAATATTAATGATAACCCTGTGGAAATTGCCATAAGTGAGATACAATTTCGCACGTTGAGCACACAGTTGTGTGACTCGTTTATTTAGTAAGAGAGAAACAGGAAATCAAAACGTGCTGAAGGTAAACAAATCCCGCATGGGCTCTGACGTCATGAGACGCTCGTAATCCTTAAAAGGGACAGCGATCCCTGAACCACCAAGATAGTAAACGACATGCCTAACACAATTGAAAGAACAACACATAACAAAATACTGTAGGTGAATTATGTTACACTCACTACAACCCATTAAATACGGTATGATTTCTAGATGTCATGGCAACGTCCGCTCGCGACACTGGACTTGCGATCGAGGCATCGACGCGGACGTTCATTCACATAGCCAAAAACAAGAGAATAGATGGCTAGATCAAATAAACATCAAGACATACAATTCTAAAAAGAACAGATGAAGCAGCTAGCCTTTTTTCCTTCGCGGTTTGCCTACAGAGCAGCGCACCTGCATTTAATATATCCGTGTATTGTCACAATTTCTCAGTATCAAAGGTGAAAGTAGAAACGGGTGGCCAAAAGCTGTCGTATTGTTAGTTATCACAGACAATTTTAAGTAGAAATGAGTGGCCAAAAGCTGTCATTTGTTAGTTATCACAGACAATTTTCAACAATGAATGATTCAGATTCAGATTTTATTTGTCACATACACAATACATTGCAGGGAAATGTTCACAGTCGGCTCCATGCTAAATATATGCATAACAAACATAACAAAACAGTAAATACATTCAATATGTCAGAGGTTATTGCACAAAGTCTAAGGAGCGGGGGGGGGGTTACTTAAATAAATATATATATCAATAAGTGCAGTTGCTCAAAGTGCTTTAATCAGTGCCATTTAGATACCTCACAGCTTGGGGGTAGAAACTCTACCTTAGTCTCTCAGTTTTAGCCGCCAGTGAGCGGTATCTGTTTCCAGAGCGGAGCAGGGAGAATAGTCCGTAGCCAGGATGGCTGGGGTCTTTCAGAATGCTGCTGGTCTTGCCCTTGCACCGCTTGGTGTAAATGTCTGCTAGATTAGGGAGTTTCCCCCCTATGGTACGCTCAGCTGAACGCACCACTCTCTGCAGAGCCTTACGGTCCTGAATGGTGGTGTTCCCATACCAAGCGGTGATGTTCCCAGTCAGCATGCTCTCTATGGTGCATGCATAGAAGCTCTGCAGGACTGGTTTGGAGGCTCTGAATTTCTTCAGCCTCCTGAGATGGTACAGTCTCTGTCTGGCTTTCTTTCCCACGGTGTCCAGGTGGGTAGACCACGTCAGATCATCGGTGATCTGGACACCGAGGTACCGAGGTTAAATGTATCCACCCTCTCCACAGGGGTCCCATTGATGGATACAGGCGTGTAGTCCCGTTTCTGTGTCCTCCCGAAGTCCACCAGCATCTCCTTCGTTTTGCTGGCGTTGAGGTGCAGATTGTTTTTCAGACACCATTGTGTCAGGCACCTCACCTCCTCCAGGTAGGCCGTCTCATCGTTGTTTTGGATTAGGCCTACCACTACGGTGTCGTCAGCAAACTTTATGATGGTGTTTGAGTCTGCGATGGCTTCACAGTCGTGGGTGTACAGGGAGTACAGTAGAGGGGACAGAACACAGCCCTGGGGGGCCCCTGTGTTGAGGGTGAGGGGAGATGAGGTGTGCCGGCCAGCTTTCACCACCTGAGGTCTCTCTGTTAAAAAGTCCAGGATCCACCTGCAGAGGGTGTCGTTCAGCCCCAGGCTCCTGAGCTTTTTGATGAGGGTGGAGGGGAGGATGGTATTAAAGGCTGAACTATAATCAACAAATAATAGTCTCACATAGTTCAGCACTTTCCCCTTACTCTTGTCCAGGTGTGATAGGACACTGTGTAATATGTGAGTAATGGCATCCTCAGTGGATTTGTTGGGCCGGTACGCGAATTGTAGAGGGTCCAGGGTGTTGGGCAGTGAAGAGCAGATGTGGGCCTTGACCAGCTTCTCGAAACACTTCATCACCACAGAGGTAAGAGCAACTGGGCGATAGTCATTATGACAGGCTGGTCTAGGTTTTTTGGGTATGGGGATGATGGTGGACCTTTTAAAGCATGTGGGGATGATGGTCTGTGCCAGGGACAGATTGAATATAGCCGTGAACACTGGTGCCAATTGATCGGTGCAGACCTTGAGAACCCGCCCCGCTATCTCATCTGGTCCTTCAGCCTTCCTGGCGTTCACCAGCTTAAGTGTCCTCCTGACATCATGTTCAGAGAGAACGAGTGGTCCTCCGCTCCCTCCTACTCCGTCGCTCTCCCTCCCTGGTGCAATGGCCCCTTGGCAGGTGTCAAAGCGTGCAAAAAAAGTGTTGAGGTTATCCACCAACTCCTTACTTGCACCTCCCGAGGAGGGGGGCGGGGGTTTGTAGTCCGTTATGATTTTTAGCCCCTGCCATACGCTCCTGAGGTCTCCTTGCAGGAATTTGGATTCCATCTTCTCCCCATATTCCCTCTTGGCATCCTTCACTACCTTTCTCACATTGTATGCTGCTGCTTTGTAGTCATCCATATTGCCAGTCTCCAATCCTAATTTATATGCAGCCGTGCGTTGTTTCAGGGCATTCCGGGTATTATTATTTATCCATGGTTTCTGGTTTTCAAATACTTTAACAGTCACTTTGGGGACATGCATGTCTGTGGTTGTGGAGATAATATTAACGACATTCTCAGTGAGCACATTAATGTCAGTGTTAATATCTACAGTGCAGTTCTTAAACGTACCCCAAAGTGCTTCATGTAGTGCTACTCGCATGCTGTCCTCTGATTGGTCCGTCCACCGACGCACCTGTCTCGTCATCGGGGGTTCCCTTCGTAGTTTGTTGACATACGATGGCCAGAGGAAGACAGCAGCATGGTCGCTTTTCCCGACAGGAGCAAGAGACTGGGCCTTGTATCCACCCTTAAACGGAGTATAACAATGATCCAGTGTTCTTGACCCTCTCGTAGCACAGTCAATGTGTTGATAAAGGTTTGGCATCACTTTCTTCAAATTCGCCTTGTTGAAATCGCCAGCAACCGCTAGCGCGTCCATTGGATCGCTGGCCTGGTAGCTGTTCAGTGCGTCGTGAAGCACTGTTAGAGCTGTTTTTGTACATGCCTGGGGAGGAATGTACACTGCTACGATTACCACAGATGTAAATTAGCGTGGAAGATAGTGAGGCCGACATTTTATTGCCAGGATTTCCACCTCAGGGGAGCAAAAGCGCCGCAGCACGGTGATGTTTACGCTGTGACACCAGCCCTCATTTACCATGACGGCTACGCCACCTCCGATCTCCTTCTTGGACTCCTCAGATCTGTACGGAGCTCCATAAGGGACATTAGGGAGAACGCTCCCGGACAGTACCTTAGTTTGGAAGTCATGCTTAGTGACACGAAAAATAGCCTACTTCCAATTGAAATACAAAATTTAGAAAATAGGCCTACGTGTCCCTGATCACGTTGCAATAGATTAAATAACGTGACAGTGACACGTATTTTCGTGAGACCATACCCGTACTTCCATGAGTATACTTAAAGGAAGTATACTATCCGCACTGTCTACTACGTTCATTTTTCAGATGCGAGTGCTGTTCCAAATCGAGGGTATCGAAACACGGCACTGTACTTACGTGACACAAACCAGCACCGCAAACGTTCTCTCCCGCTTGAGATGACGTCTTTCTTTATAGGTTCATGGGTCTGATTCGCCGATTTCCCATGCTGATATCCCCGGAGATTCTCGGGCATCTTCGACAATTTGGCTATAGATTGTCTCATTACACGCTAAATAATATAATTATAGCCTAATTATATATATAGCCTATACATATGTATAGGCAACATATATAATTAGGCAATATATATCCTATACATATAGCATTTGTGGTTTTGGCATAAACATAACTAGGGTGCACTGTACTATCTGCGCACACCCTTTCTGAAGCCTCTCTCTCTCCCTCTCTGTCCCTCCCTCTCTCTCTTTCTCTCTCTCGTACCGTTTTGTGGAGCACGTTCATTGTCTGACAACACTCCCATTCAGAAAGCATTGGTTTTTCATTTCGTTCTGTGAGGCACGCAAAAAGTCGGACTATCGTACTCTGGAACACGCTTCAATAGATTAACGTTCGTGCGCATGAGCACGCAATCGCGTGATACCGGGTTGAATGCTTAGTTGAATATCGACTGATAGTTTGTTGATCATCAACAGATAGTCAACTATTTTCTCTGTTAATAGTTTGTAGACACTAAACTGTTTTCACTTTAATTTGATAGTCCTAAGACCTGTCTACTAATGCTTAGTTGAATATCGACTGATAGTTTGTTGATCATCAACAGATAGTAAACAATTTTCTCTGTTTTGCTCTGTTATTAGTTTGTAGACACTAAACTGTTTTCACTTTAATTTGATAGTCCGAAGACCTGTCTACTAATGCTTAGTTTAATATCGGCTGATAGTTTGTCGACAGTCGTATGACAATCAACAGTATATTCTTATTTTTACACAAAATGAACCTATATGATCAACAGAGGGTTGACTGATTAATTAGATGAGATATGTACCTTGTGAGTGGGGGGGGCAGTTGATCAATAGATAAGTTGAGTATTGGTTAATAACAGCAGTTGATGGTCATCTTACTAGAAGTTGACACTCAACAGATAGTTAGTTGAATATTGATAAAGAACATTATGTCTTTTTCAGACTGTTTTTGTAAAATATTTTAACAAAATAACTAACAGTTAGTTGAATGCATGTTACATATTTGTTGACAGTTCTTTTGAATATCAACTAACTCACTGTTGAATATCAACTAAGTATATAGTAATAGTGCAACTTGTAGTTAACTGACAGTTGAATGCATGTTTCTTATCTGTTGAAAGAGCACTGTTGAATATCAACTAAAAATCTACTTATAGCGCAACTTATAGTTGACTAACAATTAGTTGAATCCATGTTGCTTATCTGTTGAGATAGTTTGGTTGAATGTTAACTAAACATCTACTAATAGTGCAACTTATAGTTAACTTAGTTAGTTGAATACATGTTGCTTATCAGTTGAGATAGTTCGGTTGAATGTCAACTCATTCACTGTTGACATGCAACTGCATCTACTGATAGCTTGTTGAGTGTCAACAGTGTAAAGTACTATCAAAATAAAGTATAACCTATTCGGTATACTTTTTTTTTTTTATCTGCATCATTTCATTTGGCAACTTAACCGTGACGTCAGTTCAGCAGATAGCAATTTTGCACTGTAGATGCGCAGAATTTGAAGTGGGTGGCCTAGCTAAGTTATCATCATGCCGAAGTGGGGAAAATACAAGAAATCCTACAGGAAGGAATGGGAGACCGACCCTGAACTAAAAACCTGGATCATCAGAGGTAAGTTGATTTTCATGTCACCTTATCTTATTTGCACTCTCAAACAGCTGCTGTACGGCCAGGTTGTTGTGCGTCTTTCAGCACCACAAGTGTGGAAAGCAGTGAGGAGAAAAAGAGAGGAGGGAGGGAGAGGCGCTCTGTATGTGTGTCATTTTGTTTTGTTTTAAATTGTTTCGCATGTAGTCCTCATACTGGTCATTTGTGATGTAAATAACAAAATGTATAAAGGCTACAAGGCTTAAAAGTACATATTTTTAGGTGCAACTGGCCTTATTACTAATCTCTGGGCCTGGCGCTAGGATGCCAGAGGTTCATTTTGCAATTTGTGTAGCCTATAGTTGATTTACTGCGCTTTTTTTGGTTGCAATTTGCAAAAACCTATTTATCTATAATTTATATGTGGTTATTTGATGCAGATATGAAGTTGTGTTTTCTATTGTATGGGTTATGATTTTATGGGTTTACACGGGTGTCTGGCAACTTCGTGGTTTGGGCTGGTTTATAATGGAGTGGGCGGGTTCTAAGATGTGATGGGCTGGAAACTGTCAATCTGATCTGGCAACACTGCATCAATGGTCTGGTGTCTGGTGTGTATCATGTATTATAATATAATATAATCACAATTGTAATTGTATAATTATATGCTAATCACAATGAATCTCTCCAAATGCATTTGTGTGTCCACCCAATGCATTAATATGAATACAATTTGACAATTTGATTTAGATCTTACGATACATTATAGTGTACTCCTCTCCTTCCCTCTCTTAGACGTTCAGGTTAAAGAGGTTAACGAGGGAGTGGTTTTCAAATTAATTGACCCCCATCGCTAGATCAACACAAAACACCTGCCAGCCGTACAGAGCTGGTTACAAGTTAGTACACACTCCTATTCTCTCGCTAACTCACTCACTCACTCACGGGCCGTTTCTCAATTCGCGTACTTGTGTGTGCTCGTGAGCTCGTGGACTCGTGAAACGTCATCAGTCGTTGCCCAACCACTGTTCCAATTCGAAGCACGCATCAAGCGAGTACTGTCGTAAAACCCGGAAGTGTTCTTGATGCGTGCTCGATCTCGCCGTTTCACCCGGTTTCACCCATAGACATCTTGGCCGTTTCTCAATTCCTAGCACGCGTACTACGGACTCGATGACTTGCAAGCACGTACTTGGCAAGTCTGTACTTCAAGCACATACTTGCGAGCACGCGAGTACGTACCTGCGATTGGAACAGCAGCGGACTCAATGACGTCACCACCTCTGCTCGTCCGTTAACTGTGCTACGGCCTCATTTAGGCATATACTACTGAACAATATAAACAAATGATATAAATAAAAATCCCATCCTTTCATTTTCAAATAGTATGTAAATATTCTGAATGAATAAAAATTGAAAAAATATGCGTGTCCTGTCATGTGTATAAGCTATACACACACGACTTTATATATATTTATATATTATCTTATATTATTATTATTATATTATATAAATATATATACAAGTTAAGAGTAACTTAAGCTACAGTTGCGCGTCTTCTCCATATTGTCTGCCATCGTAGGCTACTGCTGCGAGTGCGAAATGCATCCTGGGATTTATAGCGATTGCAAGCACACACGAGCCACCTCAAGCAAGGTAGGTTTTATTACTCTGTTTTCTGGGAATAATTGCCGCAAGCAGAAACCAGAAAACAAGCAGTTTTTTCGTTTTTTCGTTTTGACAAGAAAATGAAAATCTAAATTTCAGTTTGTTAATTCGTTTTTTGGTTCTTACTGAAAAAAACGAATATACCACTCAATATCTGGTTTCCGCCGGTGGGCGGGTCCTCTTATTGGCTAGCGTGCTTCATTGCCCTGTGCTCTTCATAATAAAAGTTATTCCGTTTGATAATGTCGACAAAAATATTACTGTATTATAGACACTAGCAGACACAGAGGACAAGACCACCCACAGTCAAGACTGACACGGCTTCAAATAACAATAATAGTATTCATAATCATTTGAAAATGAGAAGTTATGAAGTTATGATGACTTCAGTGCAGTTGATGTTTAGCCACAGTTAATACATGCAGAGCAGACCTGAGATCGCTGGCTGCTGATTTCCTCACAGCCTGAGAGCTATGAGGAATACAAGTGATCACAACACATTTCTGACAGCTGAAAATTGCACATTTGTTGACCGCTTTATCCATTTAAAGTAAACAAATTATTTTTTCTTATTGAAAGATATTTTATATTGTTTTCATATTATTATTTACTGATGGTGTTTACAGAATGCGAGTGCGTGTTATATTGAAAGCGAGGCTGGGTGTGCCTATGAATATAGTGAAAAACATAAAAAAACCTTAAAAAACTGAGTTTTTTAAGGTGCTGTACAAGCAAATCATATTGTCTACTCTGTACAGTGACAGGGAGTGTAAAGTAACCTACTTCATTCAATATCGAATAGGCCTACTGTAGCCTACACTATGTACAAATGGTTTTGCTCATGGCAGTTGTGACAGTCATTTTAACGTGTCAGCAGGCAAGCTTCACTCATTACAGGATGCATTATGCGTTGTCCTATAGCCAACCCAGTCTCACCAATATGCGTACAGATCGCACGGTTTGACACTTTCAAAATGCTTGCAGTAGGCCTACATACGCCAAATGACCATTTCGCGTGCATGTGATACGCAAAACCCAGCATTAACTACTGTGGAGGGCGGATACGTCCATTTCGCGTGCATATGATACGCAAAACCCAGCATTAACTGAATGGGAAATGCAATATTTTAGGACAGATTCACCATTAAACGTGTTTCTAATGACATTTCAAGCGAGAAATGTACTTTTCCCTTGAATAATCTTCAGTCAGTGAATGTGTATGATCTTTATTAATCTTTATTATCTGAATGGGAAATGCAATATTTTAGGACCGATTCACCGTTAAACGTGTTTCTAATAACATTTCTAGCGAGAAATATACTTTTTACTTGCATAATCTTCAGTCAGTGATTGTGTCTGATCTTTAGTTTTATAGTTATTAGGAAGATTTTATCGGCTCGCTCGCATGTTTCAACAACGTCAGGTTGTTAGGGACGCTGCTTTCGCTAAACTAGCAACTCACGTGTTTCCTGCGTTTGTGTTATTAAACCGTTACTTTATGTAACTTTTAATGATATCATCTTGTTAGAAGGGGGGAGGTATCATATTTATGAAAGAGGGCATTCAATTACTACAATGATCAATTAGGAGGCCGAAGCCCTAAAGGAAGTGATGCAATAGGTGACTGGGTCGCCAACATTTAAGTAAGCTTTACTTTGAGGTCTCTTATATATATCAAAGGGGGTCTCAAAGGACGCATACGCTTCAACCTGTGGCTCCAGCCCTACAGGAATTGACTCAGCAAGTGCTCCATCTCGTTGCACCTGCACCCAGCGGCTCGCTTGCAAGATTTTGGCCTGAAGTTCTTCCCAGACCTACACCCTAGCCATCCAACACGCATATCTGAGAATCAGGCTTCTCTTTAATAATGACAAAAAGTTATTAGAGAAATACACATTAACTTTTTGTTATCTCATAAGCGGCGTGGTGCCGGCTCCTTTTGACCTTTTGACCCCAGACTTCAAAAACGTGGCCACAGGCCAGCTGTGTCTACACACCTTAAGCCACAAATGTACACCTCCATCCCACAAAAAATGGGGACTAGAAACTAACCTCTGTCTTATGTACATTTACTGTACTGTTGGAGGTCACGCCCCTTTTCCGGCCTTTTCGAGATAGCTAGGGATGCTAAAATGTTTACACACATTTCCCGGGGCCCTGAGAACGACATATCCGAGATTTGGAGTTCTAGCCCTTAGAGAGTTTCCCCAAATGGACTGTCATTTGGACAAAGCCCCTCAGAAGTGTTACCTGCAAGACCTAATGGTTCAGAATGTGGTGGAAAAACTGTTTTTGAGATAGGAAGGTCCTACCGCCCTGACATTTGAATACCTTATTCTAAGGCCTAACTGGGACCTCCGCACCGAAACTTGGCCCGGTCGGACCCCGAGGGCAGGAAGGGGTGGCCCTTCCTGCCTGAAACTTGGCCCAGTCGGACCCCGAGTGCAGGAAGGGGCGGCCTGGACTTTCATAATCCTCGCTCGACTGTAAAGGATGTTTGGTCGGATGTTATGACGAAGAATCATAATGTGAATGGGAATATTCTATAAATGTCTTGATATCATCTTTCGTCTCAACACTTCTGCTGCAGCCGCTTAAAGTCTCACTCCGAGAACCTTAAAATATGAATCAATCCATTAGAAGTATAAAAATATCTTCCCGGTAGCGTAACGGGGCAAACAAGGTGTCCTTTGACATCTACGTTTCGAGGTGATTGCAACAGTGCCACACATGATCATATTTGAATATGTTTCGGGGTAGTAATTAGCTGTCGATTTAGGAGGCCTTTATCAATAATGACCAGCTATAGATTTGCTTCCCGATGGAGTTTTTTGACAAATTACATGTTATTTAGCATCTACACGTTAAGCTGAGTCCAATGAGATCAAGCTCGCCCTCTTGCTACACCGAGATCATGTCCTAGACCTAGGTGTACCATGTAAAATACATGTTACCATTTTCTAGAGTGTCATGCTTGGTGTCATTGGACTCAGCTCAACGTGGAGATGCTAAATAACATGTCATTTGTCACAAATTTCTATCGGGAAGCAAATCAATAGCTGCTCATTATTGATTAAGGCCTCCCAATTTCGACAGGTAATTACTACCATTAAACATG
This sequence comes from Gadus chalcogrammus, assembly GCF_026213295.1. Taxonomy (NCBI): domain Eukaryota; kingdom Metazoa; phylum Chordata; class Actinopteri; order Gadiformes; family Gadidae; genus Gadus; species Gadus chalcogrammus. Next base: position 8,479,916 of record NC_079421.1, on the reverse strand, counting down.
TTCGGATATGCTCCGTTGCAACCGCCTGGAAGCGTAGATGTTGAAGGACACCTTGTTCGCTCTCTTACGCCACCGGGAAGATATTTAAATGCTTCTGATTGACTAATGAATTGATTCAGCTATTCCCCCAGAAGTCTGGGGTCAAAAGGTCAAAAGGAGCCGGCACCACGCCGCTTATGAGACAAAAGTTAATGTGTATTTCTCTCATTCATTTTTGTCATTATTAAAGAGAGGCCTGATTCTCAGATATGCAGGTTGGATGGCTACGGTGTAGGTCTGGGAATGACCTCTCATAAATATTTATTTGATAAATTGTTTCAAATAACCCTGCCTCGTTAAATCAATGAGCTTGGTGTTTTGCTTTCAAAAATAGGTTATAGAAGAAGTCTAAACTGCAGAAAATAAAAACATCCAAGCTGCCTTTTAAGGATACCTTGGAATATCAGTCTATTTTTTAACCATCGGACCCTAGTTTACGGCAAAAACAACACAATTTACGGCAGCTCATTTGCCGCGTGGTTTTTAGAGCCATGTAAGGATTATAGGGGCTGGTCGATAACAACTACCATAGCAACCATGACGGTCAAGTGACTGGATGCAGCCCCGTTGAAAAAAATAGTATACCACCCTCAGGAGATTAATGATATTTAAATGATTATGACCATGAAGTCTTTATTTGCATGGGTTTTCATTTCGTTCTGTGTAGCATGGAAAAATCTGAGAAACACTCCCATTCGGAATGCATTGGTTTACATTTCTTTCTTTGGAGCACAGTTATTTTTATTTATTTTCAGTTTTTGAGGAGGTGCTTCAAAGATGCTAATTTTTCTGCAATAATCCAAAATCAAATGGAAAAACCTGTTGGCTTTTTGTCAAGGGAACCCAGGGCGACGCTCACTTCCGGGTTGGCCAACATACGTCATCCCTCCACCACTATACTGTAATAACACATGTTGAAGTTGAATGATAATGAATTAATTTATTCTTTATTCTGCCTTAGTATTTATTTATTTATTTAGCAGTGTGTGTGTGTGTGTGTGTGTGTGTGTGTGTGTGTGTGTGTGTGTGTGTAACACGCTATTTTATGTTGAAATGCGATGTAATCCAGTGTTCACGAAAACGTACACTGCCAACGTATGCTTTTTGCGACTGGGTTGGCTCTCAGATATGCGTGTTTCTAACAAGATGATATCATTAAAAGTTACATAAAGTAACGGTTTAATAACACAAACGCAGGAAACACGCGAGTTGCTAGTTTAGCGAAAGCAGCGTCCCTAACAACCTGACGTCGTTGAAACATGCGAGCGAGCCGATAAAATCTTCCTAATAACTATAAAACTAAAGATCAGACACAATCACTAACTGAAGATTATGCAAGTAAAAAGTATATTTCTCGCTAGAAATTTTATTAGAAACACGTTTAACGGTGAATCGGTCCTAAAATATTGCATTTCCCATTCAGATAATAAAGATTAATAAAGATCATACACATTCACTGACTGAAGATTATTCAAGGAAAAAGTACATTTCTCGCTAGAAATGTCATTAGAAACACGTTTAATGGTGAATCTGTCCTAAAATATTGCATTTCCCATTCAGTTAATGCTGGGTTTTGCGTATCATATGCACGCGAAATGGATGTATCCGCCCTCCACAGTAGTTAATGCTGGGTTTTGCGTATCATATGCACGCGAAATGGTCATTTGGCGTATGTACTGCACGCATTTTGAAAGTGTCAAACTGTGCGATCTGTACGCATATTGGTGAGACTGGGTTGGCTATAGGACAACGCATAATGCATCCTGGAATGAGTGAAGCTTGCCTGCTGACACGTTAAAATGACTGTCACAACTGCCATGAGCAAAACCATTTGTACATAGTGTAGGCTACAGTAGCCTATTCGATATTGAATGAAGTAGGTTACTTTACACTCCCTGTCACTGTACAGAGTAGACAATATGATTTGCTTGTACAGCACCTTAAAAAACTCACTGTAGCCTATATTCATAGGCACACCCAGCCTCGCTTTCAATATAACACACACTAGCATTCTGTAAACACCATCAGTAAATAATAATATGAAAACAATATAAAATATCTTTCAACAAGAAAAAATAATTTGTTTACTTTAAATGGATACAGGTCAACAAATGCGCAATTTTCAGCTGTCAGAAATGTGTTGTGATCACTTGTATTCCTCATAGCTCTCAGGCTGTGAGGAAATCAGCAGCCAGCGATCTCAGGTCTGCTCTGCATGTATTAACTGTGGCTAAACATCAACTGCACTGAAGTCATCATAACTTCATAACTTCTCATTTTCAAATGATTATGAATACTATTATTGTTATTTGAAGCCATGTCAGTCTTGACTGTGGGTGGTCTTGTCCTCTGTGTCTGCTAGTGCCTATAATACAGTAATATTTTTGTCGACATTATCAAACGGAAGAACTTTTATTATGAAGAGCACAGGGCAATGAAGCACGCTAGCCAATAAGAGGACCCGCCCACCGGCGGAAACCAGATATTGAGTGGTATATTCGTTTCGCTCAGTAAGAACCAAAAAACGAATAAACGAACTGAAATTTCGATTTTCGTTTTCTTGTCAAAACGAAAAAACGAAAAAACGGCTTGTTTTCTGGTTTCTGTTTGCGTAAATGATTCCCAGAAAACAGAGTAATAAAACGTACCTTGCATCACCTCCGATGCATGCTTGGTGAAACGGCGAGATCGAGCACGCATCAAGAACACTTCCGGGTTTTACGTCAGTACTCGCTTGATGCGTGCTTCGAATTGGAACAGTGCTCGGGCAACGACTGATGACGTTTCACGAGTCCACGAGCACACGAGCACGCACAAGTACGCGAATTGAGAAACGGCCCTTATATGATCATCTAAGATGTCTATGGTTTCACCAAGCATGCATCGGAGGTGGCTCGTGTGTGCTTGCAATCGCTATAAATCCCAGGATGCATTTCGCACTCGCAGCAGTACGATGGCGGACAATATGGAGAAGACGCACAACTGTAGCTTAAGTTACTCTTAACTTATATATATATATTTATATATAATAATAATAATAATAATAATAATAATAATAATAATATAAGATAATATATAAATATATATAAAGTCGTGTGTGTATAGCTTATACACATGACAGGACACGCATATCTTTTCAATTTTTATTCATTCAGAATATTTACATACTATTTGAAAATGAAAGAGCCTGGGATTTTGTTTTATATCATTTGTTTATATTGTTCAGTAGTATATGCCCAAATGGGGCCGTAGCACAGTTAACGGACGAGCAGAGGTGGTGACGTCATCGAGTCCGCTGCTGTTCCAATCGCAGGTACGTACTCGCGTGCTCGCAAGTATGTGCTTGAAGTACAGACTTGCCAAGTACGTGCTTGCAAGTCATCGAGTCCGTAGTACGCGTGCTAGGAATTGAGAAACGGCCACTCACTCACTCACTCACTCACTCACTCACTCACTCACTCACTCACTCACTCACTCACTCACTCACTCACTGTCTGTAGCTTTGTAACAATCTCTATAAATGTACTGTATGTAATGTCTCTGTTACTTCTGTCTGTGTCACCATGGAGTTGTCCCTCTTTTGTCTGTGTAACCATGTGTCTGTCTCTCTTTTGTCTGTGTAACAATGTGTCTGTCTCTCTTCTGTCTGTGTAACCATGTTACTGTCTCTTCTGTCTGGGTAACCATGTGACTGTCTCTCTTACTACTGTCTGTGTAATCATGTGACTGTCTCTCTTACTACTGTCTGTGTAACCATGTTACTATGTTTCTGTCTCTCTTCCTACTTTCTGTGTAACCATGTGACTGTCTTTCTTCCTACTGTCTGTGTAACCATGTTACTATGCTTCTGTCTCTCTTACTACCGTCTTTGTAACCATGTGACTGTCTCTCTTCCTACTGTCTGTGTGACCATGTGACTGTCTCGCTTACTACTGTCTGCCACATGAGATACTTCTAAAGCTGCACATACGCTCTGAGAAAACAGCATAAAAACATTAGAAACTCGACTGTACTGCACTCAACGTACCAACAGAGGGGGCTATGAGAACATGAGATGTTTAAACAGACAACCAAAGGTCTCCTCTCAGTTCAGCAGCTTTCTGTTACTATCTATCGTCACTAAAGCTGCTGGTCATTATGTGAATCATTGTCATTCACTGGCACCATATACATATCACATGCATTTCATATACCAAATATATACTTTCACCTTTGTTTTAAATTCATCATCTGTTATAGATAAATACATAATATATGGATATCTTTCCCTGTGACATGATTATAATAAACCTTAATCTTGCAACTACTCACCATTAAATGTAGTAGTTTAGTATTGGGAGGGGCTGCTCAAACTCATTTTAAGAAACACAATTATAATCTTAAAGTTCCTGTAAGGTCCAGCATATTGGAGCTGCTGTAGGACCAGCTGAATCATACATTACTTTCCTCAATATAGATACTCTACTACTCGATACACCCAGTGGTATCTTCAACACAGTTCAGTTCAAACCCGTCGCTATCTGGACTGACTTTTATAATCCAGGAGGGTAAGAAAAGTGTTTGTATTCAATATACAAATTAAAAATGTCGAGCAAATAGTTTAATCTGCAATTGTTCAGTTTATTTTCTCCTTTAACCCAAAGGGAAAATGTAAATAATCATCTATTTAACAATTTGTTTGGGGATTTGTTTGGTATGTGTGTGTGTGTGTGTGTGGGTGTTTGTGATATTCCTCCTCAGGGTCTGTGGTTCAGACCTGCCAAACCAAACTGTTGATCATTGAAACATTCAGAGATCCTGAGCTAGTTCCAAGTTACCAGTTTATTGACATTGACCTGGGATATTTTCTGTCTCTCTCTCTCTAACATCTCTTTAATTTTGCCCGATCGGCTTTCAGCGTGTCTACTCATTTGTGTAGCTCCCATCGGGCTTGCAAAGGAATTGGGGAGTGAGGTACGGGAAATATTAATAGACAAAACATTTGGGAATGGAGAGATGGCACGGCAGAGAACAGACACGATGCATAATATGATATTATCAGTCAGAATGACATCAGGGACCAGGGGTAAAGTTAGCTAAGTAAAGACTTTCACTGCTCAAAGCATCCACTATAATGTGATATAATACACACTGTAATACTGCACTCAGTGAAGGGCCATGCCTGGTCATATCATCTGTAACGTCTTTAGTCTGCTGCTGTGTTCGCTAGCTAGCTTAGTTAAAATATACCCATACCCACAATAGGATAATTGTCTTTATAAAATACCATGATCATTTATACAAAACCATTTCAAATCCTTTGATGTTGCATTCAATTTCTTCAATAATTAGAGATTATTGAAAAAAATAAAAGTGGAATAATAAAAGTATGAAAATCCCTCTGTTAGAGTAGTACAGGTTGGATCCATCTTTGGTAAAGCAGAGGCGTGTGACATTGACGGAGTACCGTGCATCTTCTTCTGCCTGGTTATCACTGCCAGGCCCACTCTCCCCACACCATCAAGCCTGCACTGTGATAACGACATAACTTAGAGCCCTTTTATCATAATTACCTTTTATTTTTTAGCCTTAAAGGCCTTCTATTACTGGGCCTCACCCTATCGGCCCGCTGACAGGCCTCAGAATGGGAGTGTCTCTTAGCCTCCCAGGGTAGTCCGGTCCCTGGAATAAAGAGAGACGGGATCAAGGAGTTGGTCTCCAATTAGTTATTTGCACCTTACACCTAAATTAGTAATTGGTGAGGGCAAATAAAGTGCCTTTCAGTTAATGATTTCAGCTAATTAATGTTTTACTCTCCGGTGCCAACTTAAACTGTTACTAATTGAGCAATCGAACCATAAGTTCTGAAAATCCAATGACATAAAATAATGGTGGTATAAATGACTCATACCAGGGCAACAATGAATCATTTGAGTTCACTTATGGCTAGAGAAAGTAAAGCAGCTCACCCTCCTCGGATTGATCGATCAGTTTAAGCAAATTCATGGACGAGAAGAGAAACATAGGGGAGCAAAGCAGAAAACGACTTTGTCACATTTTCGACCTCATCTGATCATTCATCATCTTCACATATTCACGATTGGAAGTAGCAATATCACAAAGCTGTGTGAGCGAGCGTGTATATAATCCGCTTGTATATAATGTATAATTCAAATTCACAAAAATGTATCATTCAACAGATGCACACACACACAGAACACACACAAATCACCCAGAGTCGCCCGTCACTATCCGCTGGGTTTGGGGAGGTGTTGTGGAATCATCTGAGGCTAACACACCTGTCAGGCCGGTTTAGTAGAATAGAAATGTCCCCTTACATGTCACAGCCACTAGTTTCCAGATTACTGGAGTATTCCAGTTGCCAGGACGATTGAAATAAGGAGAAATAAAATAACTCCATAGATGTTGTTTCCGATATGGCAAAGCTCAAATCTCTGGCCAGTGTCCGAGCCTTGAAGGGGATTTCCTTCAGAACGCTCAGTTCACACCAAAACTTCAATATGTTATTCTATAGTTAGATAATTATTTCAATATTACTGTCAATTATGTTGTCCATAAAAGTAGTTAAATTCAAAGAAAAAATAATTAATTTGTTATTAATTGGGATATTGTAATGTAGAAATTAGTTGGAATGTTGATGGTAGGCTCTATATATTTTATAGACACTGGACTTTACTTCTCTCTGAAAGTAGTTCAGGAGATTAGTATTTCAGAAAGTTTTTTGTACTGATTCCCTTCCAATGCTTTAAATGGGGACGGCAATGATGTTGTTAGTTAATGCTTTCTTTATCCCAAGAGGAGAACTAGATTCACTTGTCGGGAGAAACAATGAAGATGACTCTTCAAACTTTTTCACCTTCTGTAATTTTTTTGTCTTTTGTACTCACTCGCCTCTTTCCTTTCAGGGAATTTTTATTGTCGTACTTCTTCTCCTACCTGCTCCATTCTCCTCTCTTTAGTGTGCGACGGTTCCTCCCCCTCCCCCAGGCCTTGCAGGCCTACATCTGACTTATGGGTGGATGGTAATAATTTGCCAGACCTTGGCGGGCAGAGTCTACATTAGCATATAAACAGCAGGGACACTGCATGCTCATCACACACGACTACATTTAATTTTGGTTTATAAGATTGAATGGGTTTTTAAACGCACAACCATCAAACCTGCTGAGAAAAAAATGATTTAGGAAAATTGTTAATTCGGCCCCTTAGATCATTCTAGATCATTTATTTTAGTTCTTTAGTGTCCTTCTAACTTGTAAAGGAGAAGAAAGAAAGAGGAACAGAGGTGTGATTGTCGAGGTGAGGTGTTTGCTGGTTGGTGTCTAAATCCCAGTGACCCAATCGTTTTTCCCGGGGGTCATTCGTTACGTTCGAATGCTGCCTGGACATTACCTTTGTTTGTTTCTTTAGTTCCCCTTAACCATTCCAGCTTGTTTTGGCTAAAAAAGCTGGACGTACTCTCTAAGTTCCTAATTTTTTCAGCAAATATTTGTTCATATAGTATGTCATTACACGTCATTTTCCAATGTGTACATTTATAATGCATGCAGTCATAATGACGCACTGCATTAGGATTAACTGGCACAAATTGAGCATCGCTCTAATCAACCCCCAGGGAATGTTGTTCGCTTTGTGTGAAATAAAATTCTTCTGCATCCAACAAGTACCAAACATCTCCCCTTCCAAAGGCAGCCAGAGCAAAATCCATATTTTAGCCGGGCTTTGGGCCGTCAGCAGAATTCTTTCATGGGAAAGCTGATTCTAGCCCCACAAGCACAAGACGTACAGCCCTGCCCATGTTGCCAGTGATGAAAAACTATTTTGATCCTTTGTGGTATGGTGGTCTCGGGATAGGTATGACTCGGATAGTGGTAAACAAAGACACAAAGTAAAACCAAGCCCCAACCACAGCAAGTTCTACTAGCATCCAATGCGGAAATGACAAACATTGCAGTAGCACCAGGTGGCCACTAAGAGGTGGTACCAAAAGTGAGCAATTCTTTGCTGACTCACTTGTTAAACAGGCCATTTTCACTGTCTTATTAAACCTATTTACAGCCTGGTCCAAAAAAATCATTCGAGTCAGAATGTTTAGTTCATATCTCCATGACATCACTGAGGGGGGTGAATTTTTTTTTAACAGGCTAGTTTTAATTTTATTGGAGGATAACATTCATGAACAATTAGGGGCGCAGTCTCTTAAGTGACAGCTAGCCGCTGACCCTCACCTCGCCTCGGATGCTAGCTTTCAGGATTAACATGCTGACTCCCTCAAGAACATGAACCACGACAAGGAGGAGAAAGGGATCTTTGCCGGGCAGCGCTTATGCACCTCCGCCTCCGGCGGTGGTCCCTCAGCGGGGCTCAAGCGGGAGACATTCGCCGCCAACAATCCCTTTCTCCTCCATGTCGTGGTTCATGTTCTTGAGGGAGTCAAAGCCAAAGTTCCTTCCCCCCAATTCATTCTCAACCTTGGCTGAGATAACCCCCAATACGAGTCTCGTTGTAGAAATACCAGAGACGAGAGTCCGACGTGTTATGCGCCATCACACCAACAGCAGAACGGTTATCCAAATAACAAGGAAGTGTACAACACTTGCGTTACAGTCCTGGAGCTCTATATCTAAATAATATCATATAATACATAGATATCTATATCATATAACATATTGTGTGCGCCTCCAGACGATATTATGAATCACAAACGACTTTGTCGGGTTCTGCGACGTCTCTGGTTCTTCCACTTTCACATCAACCTGAAGTCGACTGAACCGCGTGCTGCCTGCTGCCGGCTGCCCGCTGCCGGGCGGTGGTGCCTCGCGGCAACCGGCGGCATGTCGCAGTTCATGTACTTCAGCGAGTCAAACCAAAGTTCCTTTCCCCCAATTCCTTCTCAACCATGGCTCAGATAACCCCCACGACAGTCTCGTTGTGGAAATACAAGACACGTCAACGAACCGACAAGAAACACTTGCGTTACAGTGTGTGTATTCAAATTGATGTGGACGTTGAAGAACCAGGAACGTCGGAGAACCCAACGCGGTCGTTTGAGATTCATAATATCGGCTCACACAGCTTTTGGCCGTGATAATATATATTATATGATATGGATATCTGTGTAGGCTATATGATTATATTTAGATATAGAGCTCCAGGACTCCCGTGTGTTCAAGAATATTTACAGAACACGGCTAAAGGCTGTGTGCGCCTCGCCATTGCGATACATCCACTGTAAACAGAGCGCATGGTACCGTGGCTGCAAGCTGCTCAGGGCCACACCCCCACCCTCCTCCTTGACACGCCCACCGAAACAGCGCATTTGGGGGAAGCTCAATGTGCGACTGGCTCGGAGTGGCTGTAACTCTGCACCACGGCTGAATTTCGGGAACGTCTTTGAATACTGTGTTAGTTGCCCACTAATACCTATATTAAAGAATACATAAAATAGCATGTCATGGGACCTTTAATGTCATTTGCTATGGCCACTTTCAATACCAAGACCAGATGCTGGTCTGTCAGGTGGGATCTGTGGGATGTCTTGTTCAGTTTCATTATGGAGAACATCTGTTTGCAGGATTAGGTGCTTCCAAACATAGACATGATGCATGCTGCGTGAAGGCGAAGCTGTGGCATTGATTCAGGAAGTACAGGTGCAAACTCAGCAGCCCGAACTGACTGGTAGGTCTTCAGAGCATCGTTACATTGCAATTTAATGAGTTCCAACTGCAGGTGTTCTGGTGCAGTGTCAACATCAATTTCAAATGGATTTGCGAACAGATCAAGGTTGAAGTTCTGTGATTCAAAATCAGCCAATCTCCTGCTGAATTCCGCTTTGAGTGTGTTCAGTTTGTCAGCATACACTTTGGTCGGGAATGGGATGGTGACTGTCACTGACTGACTGGCAAGTAGGAAAGTGAGCCAAGTTGCCTTGGTGCATCTGGCCCTCCCATAGACGCAGTTTCATTTGAAACGCCTTTACTGAGTCTCGCATTTCAGTGATCAGCTGCTTTCGACCCTGGAGTTTTACATTCAGGGCATTGAGGTGCTCCGTTACGTCACACATAAACGCCAAGTCGCTCAGCCACTTTCATCCTCAAGCTCGGGGATGACCTTTTGTTTGCTTTCCATGAAACGAGCGATCTCAACGCGAGTATCATAAAATCTTCGCAGCACTTTCCCCCGACTCAACCAGCACACCTCTGTGTGGTATGGCACATCCCTGTACACAGAGTTTTCCTCCTCTAAAAGTGCCCTGAATTGCCGGTGATTCAAGCCTGTTGACGAATAAAAGTCACAGTTTTGGTTACAACTGTCATAACATGTCCCATGCCCAACACCTTTCCACAGAGGGCTTCCTGGTGGATGATGCAGTGGTAGGCTGTCAAGTTTCCTCCCGTGTGCCCCATCTTCTCTCGAACCAAACCGACCAAACCACGGACCTCTCCTGCACCTCACAGGTGCACCATCCGTCAGCCCAACAAGTTTATTCTACTGCAATTCTGATTAGTTGATGCACTGTTCCACTTTTTAAATGAAACGATTTTAAAACCAAAAGTTCCTCAGTGACGGAAAACTGAGCATCCACCCCCCGGATGAATATGGAAAGCTGGACAGTGTCCTTCCTGTCTGTACTCTCATCTGCAGCCAACGAATACAAAACAAATTCCTTGGCTTTAGTTTATAGCTGGATCTGTAAGTCGGAGGCCAGCTCATCCACCCGACTAGCCACGGTATTTCGGGAGAGGCTGATATCTGCAAATGCCTTCTTCTTGTCAGGGCATACAACATTGCATACCTTTTCAATGCAATTTTTAATAAACTCTCCCTCTGTAAACGGCTTGCATACTCCTGCTATTTCCTCCGCTATTATAAAGCTTGCCTTCACAGCTCCCTTAGACTGACTGTTGATGCGAGTAAACATGTTTTGCTGTTGTTGAAGGTTGCAATTTAATTCACTTTTTGCAGCCGCTGTTCCATGTCCATGTTTCCATAATGCTCATGCTTCATTTAAAAATGCCTCCGAAGGTTATACTTTTTGAAAATTGCCAATAACTCTTGACATACGAGACACATTGGCTTTTTTTTTAATTCACAAAATAAATATTCTGTTTCCCATCTTTCTTGAAATTGTCGATATTCATTGTCCACTTTTCTTTTTTTGGCCATTGTTTATGCTAGCTAGCTACCTTTGGAAAGGCAGATAGCATTTACGTTGTTTGTATTGTCTCTGCGTGAGAGTGTGACAGTCGAGCGCGGGAGTGGAGCGCGGAAGTGGAGCGTAGCAGCGGAGCGCTGCAGCGCCTCCTGTGTTTCAATGTTGTATTGTCATGGACTTAAATGTAAACACCAGCGCATGGGCCACATTAGATTGATTGTCAGAATTTATTGGCGGGCCTGATTAAAAGTCGCGGAGGGCCGTGTCTGGCCCGCCGGCCTTGATATTGACATATGTGCTTTAGGGCTTCGGCCTCCTAATTGATCATTGTAGTAGGCTATATTTGAATGCCCTCTTTCATATTTATGATACCTCCACCACTGGGACGTGGCACCAATTCTCCAAATCCATATGGGGAGGGGGGGGATGCTTGTGGACAGTAGGGGTGTACCCTAGACATAAATAGGAAGCAAAATCAGGAGAAGGAATGACCTCTCACAAATATTTATTTAATAAATTGTTTCAAATAACCCTCCCTCGTTAAATTAATGAGCTTGGTGTTTTGCTTTCAAAAATAGGTTATAGAAGAAGTCTAAACTGCAGAAAATAAACACATCCAAGCTCCCTTTTAAGGATATCTTGGAATATCTGTCTATTTTTCAACCATCGGACCCTAGTTTACGACAAAAACAACACAATTGACGGCAGCTCCTTTGCCGCGTGGTTTTTAGAGCCACGAGTATTAGAGGGGGCGGTCGATAGCAACCACCATAGCAACCATGACGGTCAAGTGACTGGATGCAGCCCCGTTGAAAAAAATAGAATACCACCCTACACACTCAGGAGATTAATGATATTTAAATTATTATGACCATGAAGTCTTTATTTGCATGGGTTTACATTTCGTTCTGTGTAGCATGGAAAAATCGGAGAAACACTCCCATTCAGAATCCATTGGTTTACATTTCGTTCTTTGGAGCACGGTTATTTTTATTTATTTATTTATTTTCAGTTTTTGAAATTTTTTTCTGCAATAAGCCAAAATCCAATGGAAAAACCCGTTGGCTTTTTGTCAAGGGAACGGAGGGCGACGCTCACTTCCGGGTTGGCCAACATACGTCATCCCTCTCCACCACTCTATACTGTATAAACACATGTTCAAGTTGTTCAATAATGCATGAATTTATTCTTTATTCTGCCATAGTAACACGGTAAATAAATGGCAAAAATAGGCTGAGAACGAATTTGTATTTACGATATGTTCAATAAAACGGAAAGAGAGAAAATACGTTTTTTAGACAAACGTAATTGAGAATGCCGAATAGTTCTCTGGGAACGTAATTTTGATGAGAAAGGGTTGCTCTGTCAGTTGTCAAAAAAAGCGCACAGACGTGGTCTCTATAGCAACGACCTCAGCTACACAACACTGATCAAAAAAATGATAGTTATGTTATTATAACTCTAGTTCTATGATTGTAGGCATAGCCGTCTAGGCTTCGCCTTATGGGCTTGTCCCGTGCGCGCGTAAGTTGCGCTGAAAATTCAAACTATGCACCTATCAGCGTGGGCACCGCCCACATTTCCCACGGTATCGTGTATATAATGCGGAGTATACCGTCGCTCATCCTCCACGCTTTTCTTTCAGCATTTGGAGGGTACAGCAGGTGGGAAACTAGACGGCTACGCCTACAATCATAGAACTAGAGTTATAATAACATAACTATCGTTCTATTTCATGTACGCCGTCTAGCGAGCGGAGCCCGATCAATGTACTCCTGCTGGACCCCAGTCAAAACGACCTAACTCACCAGAACACATTAAGACTCAAAAAAGCCAAGGAAGTGTAAAACACAACAGCTTAATAAAAAACGAATTCCTCCTAGATCAAGCAAGGCAATGATCAAGGGAGAAAAAAAGTGAGTCTGTAAAGACTCCGGCTCTAATCCGTGCTTCATGGAACCCATGAAAAGGAAAAGAAAAACCAGAGCAACACGGTTTCCATTAGGTCCACTACTACCGGGGGCGGAGCCACAGAATCCGGGTCTCCAATAAGGGAACTCTCTCGGACGTTTTTTATTAGAAGAAAACGGCGGGAGTGCCACACTGGCAAACAAAGCCACCTGACAATTGGCGAGCCAATAGAAAAACCTCCCTAGCCTGTTTTTCATTTGAAAAAAGGTGGGAGAGTAAGGCCCAATCTCAATACTTCCCCTTACCCCTTATCTTCCCCCTTACCCTTGAAGTTGCGCGTTCATGTGAGAGCTAGTGGTGTCTCAATACCCAATTTGATCAAGATTAAGGGATAAGATTGAGTGCTATGTACCCCTTATTTTTAAGTTGATTTGAGAGCTCACTTGGGCCGAATCTCGATTCTTCCCCTTGCCCCTTTTGCTTTGTCTTTGTCTTTGTCTTGGTTAAGACAAAGACAAAGACAAAGCAAAAGGGGCAAGGGGAAGAATCGAGATTCGGCCTAAGACTGGTAATCAAGTCCAACTCGCCAGCCGGCGAGAGGAAATCCAACCACGCCGCTTTAAAGAACATGTCTATATTCTTAAGCCGTAAAAGGGGTCCCGGACTCCAGCACAGAGTTGCCGAGTGAGCCCCTGGACATGTCTAACATGTAAAAACGGACAAAGGGGCTGGGGGAAGACCAAGACGCAGCCGCGCAGATGTCTTCCACCGAAACGCCCTTGAGTAGAGCCGTTGAAGCGGCCACGCTCCGTGTGGAGTGAGCTTTAACGCCCACCGGTGGCGCCAAGCCCTGCCGAGAGTAGGCTAAGCAAACACCCTCACATACCCAGCGAGAAAACCGCTGCTTAGAGAGAGCGCGGACCCTGCTAGCGTCGCTATAACACACAAACAACTGTTGTGTGGAGCGGAACGTGGCCGTGCGATTCACATACATAGCCAACGCCCGAACCGGGCACAGGAGATGCAACTCCGCCTCCGCCTCACCAGAATGAGGCGGGGGGTGAAAAGCCTTAAGCACAATATCCCTCGACCGAAAATAGCTATTAATGTTCTTTGGGAGGAACGCAGGATTAGGTCTGAGCAACGCGAAGGAGCTGTCCTCGTTTAGCAACAAGCAACTCGGGCTGACAGACAGAGCGGTTAGCTCACTGGCCCGCTTGGCAGAAACCAAGGCCAACAAGAGTGCCGTCTTAAATGACAGGGCATCCAAGGGGGCCTGAGAAAGAGGCTCGAAAGGATCCCTGGACAATCCGCGCAACACGGTGGGGAGATCCCAGCGTGGTGTAAGCCCCGTCTAGCCCCACGCAAGAATCTCTTGACCAGTGGATGGCTGAAGATCGGTCCACCATCACAGCCTGCATGGCCAGCCGAAACGGCTGCCGCATAGACCTTGATAGTGGAGAAGGCCAAACCTTTTTCCAATAAGTTTTGCAGAAACAAAAGCACGCTTCCCACCTCGCATTGAGATGGGACAGCGTGGTTCCTCTCACACCAATTAGAGAAGGCGCACCACTTCGCCGCATAGAGGGAAGAAGTAGAAGGCGCACGAGCGCTCTGAATAGTGTTGATAACCGTCTCAGGCAAACCTTTGCCCTGCAGAATCAACCTCTCAGGAGCCAAAACAACAGCCGTCCCGAGACATCGGGCGGGTGGTGCACCGTCCCGTGGGCCTGTGAAAGCGCATCCGGCCTGAACGGTACTGGCCACGGCGCTGACCGCGAGAGCGCGGCCAGCTCTGGAAACCACAGAGCTGAACGGTTCTCCGGGGCCACTAATATCAGGGACAGTCTCTCCTGTCTGACCCGTTCCAGAAGAGGAAGTATCAGCTGGAGCGGGGGAAACGCATACAAGAGAGCCCGCGGCCAAGGTGTGTGTGCCAACGCATCTACCCCCAACGGGGGAAGATCCTGAGGGCTGAGGGAGAACCACCACCTGCAGTGCGTGTTTTCTTCCTGGACGCGAAGAGGTCCACCTGCGCTGTCCCGAACTTCTGCCAGATCAGTCTGACAATGTCGGGATGTAACCGCCACTCGTCTTGGCGGAGACCGCCTCGAGACATGAGGTCCGCCCCAAAGCTCTGAGCGCCCGCGATATGCAGGGCTCTCAGACTGAGGAGATACTGATGAGCCCAAAGCCAGAGCTCGACCGCCTTTCGGTGGAGAGCAGGGGAGCAGACTCCCCCCTGTCTGTTGATGCACGCCGCCGCCGACACGCTGTCTGTCCTGATCAGAACGTGGCGGCCGCGCACCCGGTGAAAGAAATGCAACAGCACTTTCCTCACAGCGTCGAGCTCCAACACATTTATGTGTGCTGTAGGGGGCGTGCGCCACTCGTCTCCGACCGAGCGAGAGAGGCACGTTCCTCCCCAACCCGTCAATGAGGCGTCCGTGAAGACCACTACGTAGGACGCCACCCTTCCCAGGGGAACACCCCTGAGAAGGGCGGAGGGTCTTTTCCAATATTACAGGTCTGGCGACACCGAACGGGGAACGAGGAGCACCCTGAGCTTGTGTCGCCTGGGGTCTAACCGTTGGCGAGCAAACCACCGCTGGAGTCTGCGCATAAAAAGCAGACCCAGGGGGACCACGGGGTGGGCAGCTGCCATCAGCCCTAACAGGCGCATGGTGGACAGTGCGGTCACGTTTCTGCGAACGCGAAAACGAGAGAGCGCCGACAGGATGGCGTCTCACCGAGGAGGCGAAAGCATCGCAGTCATGGTGGCTGAGTCTAGGCAAAGCCCCAAGTAGACTGTCTGCCGGCTGAGGAGCGGGGAGCTCTTCTCCCAGTTGATGGCAAAACCCAGGAAGGAGAGATGGTTTATCACCAACATGGTGTCCCTTCTCGCGGTCTCTTCCGAGTTGCTCAGAATAAGCAGGTCGTCTAGGTAGAAGAGAATCCTCTTTCCCTGACGCCTGAGCGGTTCCAACGCCGTCTCCACACACTTCGAGAAGGTGCGCGGAGCCAGGGAATAGCCGAACGGCAGACACTGGTACTCGTACGCCATCCCCATAAAGGCAAAGCGGAGAAACTTCCTGTGCGCCTGCCGAACAGGGACGTGGAAGTAAGCATCCTTGAGATCCAGGGATGTGAACCAATCGCCCTCTCTCACACACCGGAACAACGCTCCGACAGTGAGCATTCTGAACTTCCTCGTGGCAACACCTTCACTCTCTGTCCCTGAAAACCTCAATCAAAGCCAGAAATCTAGGGGTTATCATGGATTCAGATTTACATTTTGACAGTCACATCAAATCAGTTACAAAATCGGCATATTATCACCTTAAAAATGTAGCAAGACTTACTGTACGTCCACACCAGGAGCGACCAAAGCGTCAAAGACGCTCTGGTCGCTCACAAAGTTTCGCTGCGAATTTTTCTGTTCGCTTTGGTCGCTCAAGTCGCTCATGACGTACAATTCAATTATGCAGACGCATTTAAAGGAACCGTATGCGTTTAGTAGGCCCTACAGACAGCCATATCAAATAGTGAACTCTCCCATACACCTTGGCCATATTGCCGAGACGGTTTTGCTTGTTCGATAAAGTGCTTCGACAACAAGTAGGACAGTGATTCCCCCCAATATAAAAAAAATCCTAAAATGTAGGCTAATTACAACCGAGAACAAAAAACCCTGCGTGCTGTAGTAGTTAAAATATGTTTCACTGATCTGGATCTGCAAATCATGATCTGCACTCATTCGTCGCATTCAAAACAAATAGACATTGGGACACATGGCTAATTTGCATACGTGCACAGGACTGGTTGGCTCCGCAAGGCAAATAATGGAACATATCTATCTATCTATCGAGGCCTTTCTGTCTATCTATCTATCAACGCGTGTCTAGTTTTAATGTGATGTATTGTGTGTATTATCCAGTCAGACTTGTTCTGTGTGGTATTGTAGGCTACTGTCCTGTGTGGGACGATCTACCTAAATGGATTCCCGACGATTTGTGTCGTTTGGTATTAATAAAGACTTGACTATCTATCTATCTAGACTATTTAATTAAAAATTATTCACCTCAGGCTCCGTGAATAGTGGGGAATAGAGGGATAAAAGACAAGAGATATATCCCTTGTCATTTATCCCTCGTCTTGTCGATTAGTTTGTTTATGTGACGATTTCAAATACTTTTTTGGTTTTGTTTAAAGCATGCTACATGCGATTGGTTGGTTAGATTGGTGGCATGTAGAGCAAATTATAATGATTCCCGCTTAAATACGAACGTTCTAGATGTAGCCTATAAATACTCCCGCTTATCATCACTTGATATCCAAACCACTATGGCGTTTCGATCTCTGAACTGAAAAAGGGTGGGTTCGTTCAACACCGGGTGCCCAGTTACAGTCGCGATTAATACTTCAGCCGACATTTTGTTCAGTGAGTGAATAAAGGTAGGTAGGAACCAAAGTGCCTGCCGATGTTCCCTGGGATCCACGCAAGCGAAGAGCGTCTACATTCCGATTGGCTGTCAGTGTTTGGTCGCTGAAGCGAATAATAGTCATTTGCATAAAGTTAAAAAGTTTTCAACTTCTTTTTGACGCTCTGGTCGCTCAACTTTGGCCGCTGGTAGCGTTGGTCGCTTTGGTCGCTCTGGTCGCTCTTGCCCATAGAAAGTGAATGACTTCCGGCGATTTGGTCGCTCAATTCGCTTCTGGTGTGGACGGACAGTTAGAGGGCTCATGTCCACCGAAGACTTACAAAAACTTGTACATGCCTTTATCACTAGTAAGCTTGATTACTGCAATGGTCTCCTTACAGGTCTCCCAAAACAAACTCTGAGGAAGCTTCAGCTTGTTCTGAATGCTGCTGCTAGAGTTCTAACAAAGACCAAAAAATTTGATCATATTACACCAATTCTGAAATCGTTACATTGGCTTCCTGTAAGTCAGAGAATTGATTTTAAAATCATGTTGCTTACCTATAAATCCCTACATGGTTTAGGCCCAAAATATTTAACTGATATGCTTCCACTACATCAGCCTTTTAGACCACTAAGAAGCTCTGAGACCAATCTGTTAATTATCCCCAGAGTAAACACAAAACATGGGAAAGCAGGATTTAGTTACTACGCAACAAATGGCTGGAATAAACTCCCAGAGGATTTAAGACTTGCCCCAACTCTGAGCACCTTTAAAACAAGACTGAAGACTTTAATGTTTTCTATAGCTTTCTGCTAAATAACTTTGCCTTTATTTTCTATTTTAATACTAAAATGCCTTTTTAACTTTCTAATTTTGCATATGTTTTTCTTTTACTTACCTATTATTTTATTGTATTGTATGACAATGTTTATATGTGAAGCACTTTGAGTCTGCCTTGTGTATGAAAAGTGCTATATAAATAAAGTTGCCTTGCCTTGCCTTGCCTTGAACACGCGAAGATCCAGAATAGGTCTCTTTTCCCCTGACTTCTTGGAAACCAGGAAGTAGCGGGAATAAAACCCTAGGTGAGACTCGTGGGGGGGAACGACAGTGATGGCCCCCTTTACCAAGAGACGTGCCACCTCTGCTGCCAGAGCCGTGCTCGCAGCCAGGTCCCGTAGCGTGGTCTCCACCAACCCCATAATGGGTGGGGGACGACGCTTGAACTGTATGGGATGGCCCCATCTCAACGTGGTGTCCAACCACGATGGCAGAACGCACCGCTCTTGCCAACACGCATAGCGGTCGGAGAGAGGGCGAGCCGACAGCTGAGGAAGACCGTCCAGGAATAACCCGTATTCCTCTGCCCATACCGCCTCCACACTGCGTGTGAACCAAGGGGGGCTTCCCATGAAAGGGAGGAGGCTCAGCGAGCGTAGGAGGAGACGTACCAGAACCAGCCGCTGTAAAAACAACGAGCTGTCTAGACGTTGCGCTCGTGACCGCTGAACAGGGAGCGAGCCGTCCGGCCGCCGCACCTATGCGCATGCGCTGTCCACAGGCTGTAGCCACAGCGCGCGGACCCGTCTCCTCACCTATAATGTGGGGAACCAGGAGACCGGTACAAGCGGCCGTATCCACGGGTTCGTGCAACGAGTCTCTGATCCGTCCACGAGGCTCCAAGGGACGCCGCTTCTTAGAAGCAGGTGAACCAGAGGCCATGTGAACACGCCGTCCGACCGCCACCCTACAGCCACCGGGCTGAGGGTGGGCCAAACAGTCTTTACTTTTTTCTTTATTTGGGAAGGAAAAAGTCGGAGCCAGCTTCCGGAACTTCCCGGTCCTTGGCGCTGCTCCACCCGTCAGCGGTGGCGGCGGCTGCGGCTGCTGCTGCTGCGGCACCGGGGCTGGAGTCGGAGGCGGTCCCCTGGAACGCTGGGACCGGCCTGGACCCCGCTTCCTCCCGGCCTGCTGGTGGGAGGAGCCCGTGAGAATCGCCCCGAACCGGGAACGATTCTCACGGACAGACTTCTGGTGGCCAAATAGGCCATCCGGCGCTAGTGGACCCTGGACCAGGCTGGCCCGCTCCCGTTCCGGCACCGCAGTGTGGGAGAGCCATATGACTCGCTGAATCATTGTCGCCTGCCTGCCTGCCTGCCTGCCTGCCTGCCTGCCTGCCTGCCTGCCTGCCTGCCTGCCTGCGTGCGTGCGTGCGTGCGTGCGTGCGTGCGTGCGTGCGTGCGTGCGTGCGTGCGTGCGTGCGTGCGTGCGTGCGTGCGTGCGTGCGTGCGTGCGTGCGTGCGTGCGTGCGTGCGTGCGTGCGTGTGTGTGTGTGTTTGAGAGAGAGAGAGAAGGAAAGCAGGTGAATGGGCCCTTGCTGCACCCACTGTTCCCGCACAAGGTTGCAACGTTGGAGCACCCAACACTATCTTAACCCATATTCCCACACATTTCACCCTCTGTCTTGCGGGAACCAAGCTTGGGGACCTGACACTATAAAAAATCTCTGTCAGCGTGGTTCCATACCACACAGTGGCGGCTGGTGGTTTTTAAAGTGAGGGAGGAAGGACTGCGCGCTTGGTTGCCATTGGCCTGCTTGCACTGTTGGTGTATGGTGGCATAAGAATGTGAGACTCAAGTTATTTCAAGGTGTTTTGGTGAACTACAAAATAGCAGGGAGGGAGTTATGTGAATACAATTTATACAAAGCCACCAGTGGCATCACTGTAATTTGAGAAGGAAAGGATGCAAAGCATATTTGTCAAATCAGGCCTACTATTGATTTGTAAAAGTAAATAAAAAAATCTGGGCCTATCATTGGGCCTAGATCTCGACGGGTGTCAAGATCACGTTGGTGCTCACCAACGTGATCTTGACACTTGTGGCGTTTGGTTGCCCTATCAAGATTTTCCACATCAGTGAAACCATGAACAGCCCACGTTGGAGATTTGCTATTATTCATAAGCAAACAGGGCCAGCAATAAAGTCGATTGCTTGTAATGCTACCAGTAAGCCATGCGTACCTAGCAAACCATGTAGCACTCACAACAATGACGTTGCCATTACTTCTGGTCACCTTGATTTTGGGAAGTGGTCTACCTCTTTCTTTGGTCGCTAACTTAGCACTGTAACTCAATGAATGGAATGCTTTTTTTAATAAGACGTTAACAATGTCCTCCGTTTCCAATGTTTCCATTGTACATTTAGGATCTCGCTATCGCAGATTTCACTTGCTCTGCGTCTCTTACTGAGCACCGCGGCAATGCAGACCGGGTTTGTTATCGACAGCGTTGCCAGATTGGGCAGATTTCCCGCCGAATGATAATTTTTCCAGCCTAACATGGTTAAAAGTAGCCCAATTGGGTGGGAAATCTGACCAATCTGGCAACGCTGCTCAACATCCAGGGATCCTGCTTATTGGTTCATAAGGCAGACGGATAGATTTTTGCGCGAATCAGACCCCTTAAGGTCCCACCCACTCAGAGGAGGACTTTCCTCCTCTCTCCCATTGAAACCCATGTTATCCACCGGCCGCCAGTACTTTCGGGGAAATGAATGGGAGTCAACGGAGGGCGACGGAGGACCTTCCTCCCTGAAGTAATTGTCAATAAGCGATAGGGGGTGCTAATGTCCCTTTACCCAGGGAAACGAACATTATATATTCAAATGCAATAAAGTAGTCATATTTAAGGGCATTAATTCATTACAATAGTCTGGGCATCTACATTTTTTATTCTCAATAATGTTAGGGAGGATCTTCCTCCCTCTCCTCAATGGAGAAGCCTCCACTGATACCACAACTGATCAAGAGGGCAAAGCGATTCTCTGTTCAGACTGCCTTACAGTTGATATTTGAAGAGACAGAGGGTTTTGATGGTGATGCTGAGGAAACAGTTTCAGAAAGTGAGGATAACATTTCTGAAAATTCAGAGTCCGACACTGAGTTTGAAGAGGAGGATCTGCATCGGCCAGCTCCGAAACGTAAAAGAGCCTCAGGCTAACCCTTCAGCAGCCAGGACAAGCCTGTGAGCAGCCAGCCCCAGAACCATCCCGTGAGCAGCCAGGACCAGCCCACGAGCAGCCAGCCCCAGGACCAGCCCGCGAGCAGCCAGCTTCAGGACCAACCCGCAAGCAGCCAGCCCCAGGAACAACCCGCGAGCAGCTAGCCCCAGGACCAGTCCGCGAGCAGCCAGCCCAAGGACCAGCCTGCGAGCAGCCAGCCCCAGGACCAGCCCGCGAGCAGCCAGCCCCAGGATCAGCCCGCAAGCGGCCAGCCCCAGGACCAGCCCGGAAGCAGCCAGCCCCAGGACCAACCCGTGAGCAGCCAGATGTACGACCAGCCTGTTAGCCAAACAGAAACGCTGTGAAGTGTGTGGACCCATGATGGACAGAAAAACACAATATACATGCAACAAGTGCAAAAAATACGTATGCAATACACACACAGTGAGACTCTGCCCCTTGTGTGGTATAGTCTGATATACGTATAATGACCGTGTTCAAAGGCTTTAATGTGTTGTTCAGACAGATATTATTGAGTATGTTTCAATTTCTAATGATGTTGATTATTTCCCAGTTATGCCTGTTTTATGATGCTTTTCCTTATTTTGTTACATTCTAATACAAAAATAAACAAAAACGAGGAGCACCTCTATTCATAAATGTGATTTAACAAAGGTAAAGGGAACAAATTTAACATATGTGTTGTTTATATTACTTGCAATTGGGTTGAAGTAACCATCTGGTGAGTATTTAAAAAAAAGTTTGATTATGTTAAATTAAAAGGCAATGGGTCCACCAGACCCAGCAGCACCTCCTGTGTAACAAAAAAACGAACACCCTAAGAGGGTTAAGCGCCATGAGCGCATTTGAATCTGACGAGTTGATATTTTGACAGCGCATCTGCAGTCATGAATTTCAAAATTCAAATGGCTCAGTTTATGGCCAAATAATATGGCATAATTCACACATGGAATAAGGTTTTCTTCCACAACTCAGTCCTCAAATAAATTTCGGCAAAGAAAACTTATATGATATAACCTATGATATGCGGTAACTGTGGTTCTATTTAATGATATGTACGCAATACATTATAAACATAGTTTCTTTTTTTGTATGCATTATCGTTATCGACATGTGTTCCTAATATGCATGTGTCCCCCCGTTAATATACATTACCATGGACTGTATTATGCGGTTTGCGTGTGTTTAAACAGATGGACGCACACACGCGCGCATTCATTAATTATTTTACACAAACACACACGCGCGCCCGCATTCATTCATTATTTTTAACACTCACTCGCGGTAAAACAATGTTTTCTCACAATCAAATACTCATCAATGCTAAAAATGATGGGCATGTACACGATGTCTGTGTCAAGAAAATATGTGTTTGCTGTAGGGTGTTTGCATATGCATTGATTTAAAAGTACAACTTATTACCGCTGTATCAGCTGCTCTTTCCCAAATAATTTCCCAAGAATGTGTGGCTAGGTAGATGATGCGCGAGGTGCACAAGCAACATTATGCATGCGCCATTAAAATATCTGAACAACGCGCCACTGACTTTAAACCAGGTATTTCCTGGTTTGTGGCGCAAGTGGTTTCTGAAACTGCAAAATAGCACCAGGGAACATTTGCGCCAGAACACGCCTCCTCCTTTCGCCGAACTGCCCCTTGGGGCGCAAGATCATTCCCTAATTTACCGACGCGTGGCGCAGGAGGGAAAAGAACGCTCTGCGCCAGTTGCAAACTAGCAACGACACATGCGCCAGTGATTAAGTCAATTGCGCCGGAAGCAAGATAGGGCCCCTCGTACAGCCTCACACGCGCCGCTGCAGATGGGGAGGAGGATGATGAAGAGGGGGATGAGGATGACTTTGAGGAAGTTCCAGAGAAGGAATGGTTTGAACACCACATTCCTGACTACCTTAGAGAAGAGTACAGTGAGTCTAACAAACTCACACTCACACTCACAAATCACAACTCACACTCACACTCACAATCACACACACACACACACACACAATTTACAATAGGGATAGTTGTGTTTTATTATGTTCGATGTATATTCTTTTATGTTTTAGAAGTGCTTTTATGTCTTCCTCCATTTAGTAATCAGCCGTAATGAATACCTGCGCCCTAATCCTTTAAATCGAACACACGCTCTGACCAAAACCCACACAGCCTTCAGAGAGGTGTGGAGCCCAGGGGTTAGCCTGGGACCTCTTTTAAATTGTTTTATTTGGACAAGTTAAGGCCTTTAAATAACCTTCTTGGGTACGTCAACACTGTTTGGGGCCTTTTCTGTCGGGTTGCAGCAGATCAGAGTCGGATCACAGATCAAAGTTCTCGTTGATCCCCTGATCCTATTTCACTGTCGCTCTGATCTCTATCATCACTCTTTGAGGACAGGTTGTTGCAGGGTACTGCAGAATATAAGGAATTTATATACCCCAATATGACCAATCTTGTTCAATTTAATGGTTTACACAGCAGTAGCCGCCTTTTAAAAATAGCTTGTATTTTAATGCTTACACAGTTTAAAATAAAGAAAATGATCGAGTTATCGAGTACTGACAGTGAGATATCGATCAGACTAAATCTAAATAGGATATTTCATCCATATTAGCAGTTCCATTCAGTCAATGCTAAGTCATTGGTGACACCAGGTTGCCATGGTGTAGCCCGGGACCTTGTCTCGAGGATGTTTAGCTCCAGTATCTCTTTTTCTTGAATTGTCTTTCTTTCTGTGTTGAAGTCGTATTCCAGTGGGACATGCGTAGTGCATGGTGATCCACTGCCGTTAAGGTCAGTAGAGGTCATAGGTCAAATGTCCACATCATTAACCATCTCTGGGTGTTATTGCTATGTCAGCCACACATTATGTTTCGTTCACAATAGACGGGTTGTCACATTGTTCAAACCGTTATCTACAGCCAAGCTGTGTTCTGTGTTCTGTCCCCAGGCATTCACACAATAAAGCCTTCCAATAGAACAGCCTTTTATTGCATTGTCAGCCATATTCCAGCATGTATCTCTTTGGCCATCACTTGGTTTACGTGTATGTGCTTGAGTGTGCACGTGGGTGGGTTTGTGCATGCATGCATGTGTGTACACATGCGCGTATGACTGTTTATGTGTGCGTGTAATAATATATTTAATTTGAAGAGCACTTTACATTCGGAAATCTCAAAGTGCTACAGAGTTTAAGCGATAGAAAAAAAACTTAAAAAAAGGGGTTGTTAACATATAATACATAAACAGTAAAAGGGAAACATACAACGTTGTTTTTGAGAGGGTGTACATTGTAGGCACTTTTATAGCACTTGTACTTCTCTGTTGTCACTACTTTAGCTTGTTTGTAGGTGGGATTGTGAACTTAATTTCCTCATAGATTGGACCACCCTTCCACATCCTGTTACCTGCTCACTGCGGCTGCATTGCTCTTTTCTCTCACCTTGCCCGTTCACAATCAATTAGACACTAATGTAGTGAGATTGTATCTCAAGGGCCCAAAGCTGCCGATTATGTGTGTGTGTGCATGTGCGCCTCTTAGGATGTGCGTGTCTGTGCACACGTGTGCATGATGGCTGTAACTCAGGGTACAGGGGCTAACAGAGACTCATTAAAGAGGTTGCATTGTTAATTTGGCATTGCCCCTGCAGATCATTAACCAACCCACTAATCACCCTGACACACACACACACACACTTTTCTTATAGTACAAGCATCCATGAGTCCTAATTTCTTCATCATCAGTATATTCAGTGTTGATTCCTTGCATATGCCAATCTTTGTAATATTTGGTTGCTGCTATTTTACAAAAGTGCAAACTACATTACATAACATTACATTTATTCACCTGACGCTTCTATCCAAAGCTACTGACAAGTTAGTTCAACCATGAAGAAGCAACCAAGAAACAATATGATTAATGCAAGTACATAACATTCATCCAATAAGCAGCCTGCTCCAAGTGCTCCATTTTACAACGCAGCAATAGGAGAACGGAGAAATAAAGTCAGATAATTCTCCTTCCTGGGCCGGGATGCAGTATGACGAGGTCCTGCCCCGTCGGCGTCTCCTGGACTGAGACATGCTGGTGTCAGCGGGAGGAGACGGGTTTAGTTCAGACGGGGCTTGTAGTGAGGGAGGGGCCCCGCCAGAACGGGGGGGGGGGGACAGTCTGACCATGGCCAGGAGGTGGGATGGGCCTTCAGTTGGTTGAAGAGCACCTGGGTGGCTGTAGAAGTCCCTCACTCTCTGATTGGCTAGTGTGTGTTTCAACAAATCCACAAAAAAAGAAATTGTAAACATATGAACTGAATCTATCAAATCAACAAACTCAAAGTAACTTCAAGCTAGCCAGTGACTAAATGAAGCCACCATTCTTCTTTGTGTTTTTTCCATGTACAGGTTTTGAACCCTCAGCATCCACCTCTGCAGCACCACCCACCAAGAGAGTTCCACCTAAGAGGCCATCCCCAGTGGTCTCCACCTCCACCACCGCTAGACGGCTGAGGAGGAGGCTGGAGGAGGAGAGGGATCTACCTGTGCGGCCGCCACACTGCATCACTTGAAAAGGACAAATGCGTCCCTGCACAGGCCCAAGGTGAGAGAGGGGTCTGTCAACCATTTGTTCCACACACAACAGTTATTGGTCTCTTTTTACGTGCACCCTGTGGTTAGAAATCTTGGTATTATGCTGGATAGCTCTCTGAATTTTAATAAACAAATCAATAGTGTGGTCGAAAGTGTCCTTTTATCCCGGAGTGATCTTGAAATTCTCATACATGCTTTTATCACCTCAAGACTTGATTACTGCAATATTTTATACACAGGTCTTTCTCAATCTAACATCCACAAATTACAGATGGTCCAGAATGCAGCAGCCAGAATGCTCACTCGCACTAAAAGAGAGAGCACATCACACCAGTCCTGGCTCAGCTGCACTGGCTCCCTGTCAAATTCAGAATTGATGTTAAGATTTTACCCTTTGTTTTTAAAACTCTTAATGGCTTAGCCCCCCCCCTTATATTGCTTAAATGCTTTCCCCACACTTTCCCCACAACCACCAGGTTGACCTGGACATCCACAAAACAGCGCCTATCTGTCCCCTGTACACGTCTTAAAACTAAAAGGTGAGCGGGCATTCTCTGTTGCTGGCCCAAACCTATGGAATCCCCTTCCACCTCACATCAAGTCCTCTACCACCCTTGTCAGTTTTTAAGTCTAATTTAAAGACATACCGTATTTTCCGGACTATAAGTCGCGTTTTTTTTGTAGTTTGGCTTGCCCTGCGACTTATTTTTCGAAGCGACTTATATGCCAAAAATTGTGCGTACATAATCTTCGGCTGCAAGATGGCACCGTCATTCATTAGGCCTACAACTGAACGCTGCAAGCCTACTGCACCACCGAATAAATTATATTCTCGTCGTCATCGTCCTCAATGTCCTCCGGTTCAACCAAAGCTACCCCAGCCTTAGCTGCAATGTTGTGCAACATAGCTGTCACACATATCACAGCGCATGACTTGGCCGGCGAAAACTGGAGCCCTCCGCTGGACTTGTGAAGGCATCTAAAGCGCAACTTCCACCACTATGTTGTTCTTATTATATATATTGCTTTCTTTCTACTTATTTGATGCATTTCTTTTTTAGTCAAGACCTGTGTATCCCTGGGCCCCTTTTATCAACTGTCCTGCCCAACCCTGACTTCTGTCAATGTAAAGCGCTTTGGGTCAACTGTTGTATTTAAATGAGCTATATAAATAAAAGTGACTTAACTTGCCTTGACTTTTCAAAGACTCACTCACCAGCCTTTGAGTCGAACATGAGTAGATATTGTGGCAACCCCGGTCGTCGGCGGCTGCGATTCCCGAAACAAACGCTCGAGCACGGTTGCGGTGCAACGGTTTTATTACTGCAGCTCACAAAAGAAAGGGGAAATCACACAGCAACTCAGGTTTCTTCCACACTGGGGCAAAAAGGGTGAGGGGTCTCTGGGTCCGGTCCGTCGGTGAGGTCGACGTGGCTCCCTCTCCCGGCATCTCCCGCCCCGAATGAGTGGAGAAGCAAGCTATTTAAGCTGCTTCTCCGCCTGTTCCTCAGGTGCTGTTCATCTCCTTAATTGGCAACGGCCGGGTTGCCACAAAATCCTTTTGGCAGGGGCGTCATGGGCCAACTGATCATGTGTCAATATAATCAAACTAAACTTCTATCAAACATAAACTAGAACATGCATTTCCTGCAGAAAATGCGGTGTGTGCTGTAATGCAAAGTTAGGATGAAAATATATTTGAATAAAGGCACCTAATTGAAGACGTAAAGAAATGTTGAATGGCTTAAATCACATGAAAAGATTTGAACAGAGTTCAAAAGTCTAAATGGAGTAAACAATGTAAACATGACTTGAACAAAATGAAATTGAATTGACTTGACAGGCACACCATTTAAAAAAAAAAGCAGCACAAATGCCTGATATATAACAATCTTATGTCCGATCGATCATCCATTTAATCGCAATTGAAAAAAGAAATACTGTTATCGTTGAAGCTAAACATTGTGATTCTAGGTTAAATATTGACATTGTGGGCATTGGGCTCTGCAGCGTCTGAAATGGTTCGCTTTTTGATGGCCACTGTGGGCTAGAGCGGCTGACGTGATAACGCTCAGCCTCAACGGCAACGAGACCAACAGGAAATATACGAAGCCGGTTTAAAATTAAACTGTTCATTTTGAAGAAAGTATGAATGATATCGAAAATCGGTTTAGATATATTTGAAGATCATTGTGTGTTGATTAGAGTAGAATAGCACTCTAATCAACACTTTTTAATATATTAAAAAGTGTAAAATATTTGTGATTTTTGAACGGTAGCGAGCGATTCCAAGTTAATTAGAATTTTTTTTGGAATGGAAGTGGAATTGATCCTCTAGGTGAAATTTTTTAGAAGGAGTAGGGTCTCAAAGTTTATCGACAATAATAAAGAAAGAATCAAGTCTAAGTATAGCAATATTTAAGCTCTGCTTGCAGCACTCACATAATAAGAATTTCAGGGAGAATGAAGCAAAAACATAAACTTAAACTTGAAAACAAATGATTTGGTCTATTCTATAAACTTAGTCTTTTAAATGTTTGTTAATTTGTTCTGACAATATATGTAAGTGTAACAATAAGACCATTTGTCCAGGTTGCCATAATAAGAATCATTCATTTTGGTGACACTGGGTTTTGCCTTTAAATGTCATTATCTAAATAGTCACTTTTTGGTCAAGTTTTTCAAATTTAGGACATTCAAATATTATCCCTAATTTGGTGCACCTACATGCACATGGCTCTTTTTTGCACATTTTATACATTTCTGTTCATAATGATATGTAAGTATAAATTCATTGAGTGTGGTCAAGCCACATTATTGTTATCATGGGTCTTATTCTTCTTCCATTGATTTTTGGTAATTATCTTCTCCTGACGTTAACCATTTCCAAGGTGTACAATGCAGAGCCGTAGGGGTCGGTCCACTCATAGGAGCTGGTCTCCAAAAAGTAAAGTCACTTTAGGGCGCCATAACTCAAAATCTAAATAATACGATCAGCCTCTTTATTCAACCAATCACAAGTCCTCTTCGAAGCGTCCAGGGACTCAAAACTCAGCGTGCTGCTCATTAGCTTTGCTAGCATTAGCATGTTAGCATGCACACGGAATGTCACACGACGAGTTGCTCCCAACCGCTAGCACGACACTTCTAGGTCAGTATTTGTTGCCTCACAGGATGATTAAAGGGTTATCTTCTCTTTGATGGCTCTTTTGGTTCATGTTCTCCTCCTGTGACCAGCCCAAGAGTCTCGGAGCCCCCCAGCCCTGCTGAAGGCTCTGCCCCCGGGGGGGGGCTGATAATGAAACCATTCAGGGAGAATGGTTTCATTATCAGGGAGGGAGAACGTTATCGCTAACAGGGAGGGAGAACGGTATCGCTAACAGGGAGGGAGAACGGTATCATTATCAGTGAGGGAGAACTGTATCATTATCAGGGAGGGAGAACAGATTCAGATCAAACATTCTTTACATCAGATATTTTTTTAACAGACTTTCCAATGTTTTGTTACTATTTTTTGTTTGTCCTGTGTTGAATAAGGCAATATAAATTCTATACGATACCAGGCATTGATAGGATTAATATATCGTACATTATCATGGGAAAGGCAAGAAAAGGCAGTGATCATTATCCTCATTATCCTGCTCTCTGCTAGCGGACAGTGGGATTTTGGAGTCCAGGGTCTTGCGTGCATGAGTGTTTGCAAAGAGAGATAATGATGTGTCGTGTGTTTGTGTGTGTGTGTGTGTGTGTGTGTGTGTGTGTGTGTGTGTGTGTGTGTGTGTGTGTGTGTGTGTGTGTGTGTGTGTGTGTGTGTGTGTGTGTGTGTGTGTGTGTGTGTGCGTGTGTGTGTGTGTGTGTCTGTCTGTTTGTGTGCGCGCTGTGCAGTGCTTGTTATAATTGAAGGCACACTGTCCAGTGGGTTGTGAAATGGCATCTTTTGTTACTAATTGCATTATTGATTAATCAGTCAGCAAGTCACCAGTACAGTGAATTACACTTCCCTCAAATATTGATGCCATATATTATTATAGCAAATATTCAAAATTTCAAGAAAGTGTGTACAAGCTTATTTTAGCATTTGGCTAAAATACTCTCAAATTATTTAATAATTCAAAGATCCCTGGAATCAACTGGCAAAAAGCGTTGTTGAATACACGTTCAATGACACTGTTGTAAGACTAGATCTGAGCACACGCACACAAACAGACACACACATACACACACAAATAACCATGTGCATATTTTCAAAAGCCATACATCAATCGGTGTGTGAGCCGTAAGAGGCTTGAATAGACCAAAGACCACACACACACACACACACACACACACACACACACACACACACACACACACACACACACACACACACACACACACACACACACACACACACACACACACACACACACACACACACACACTCACACACACACACACACACACACACACACACACACACACACACACAAACTCCAACCCATGTACCTCAGCTTGAGAAGCTAAGAGGTGTTGACAGAGCAAAGCATCCTGCTGCACCGCTGATTGACCAGAAGACTCACTGTGGTTGTCTGTCTGTCTACTCTCTGGCTCTGTTTTTAATGTCGTAATTTCTCTGATTATCACACTCTATGTTTTGTCTTGTACGTCTTACTCTCCCAAGGCAGTGACATTCTTTGACCTTGTGATTGTCTCAAATCTCAAGCTTTCGAAATGAGAAATCACAAAAAAGGTGTTGAAAACCACATTCCGATTACATTGGCTATGCGATGGAGGACACATTTAAGCTCACACTAATACAAAGACAATACACACAGACACAGACACACACACACACACACACACACACACACACACACACACACACACACACACACACACACACACACACACACACACACACACACACACACACAGACAGACACACACACACACACACACACACACACACACACACACACACACACACACACACACACACACACACACACACACACACACAATGGCTCAGAGTGTAAGTTGAGCCATAGCTTTTTAAGCAGTAATGAATCTCTTAAACACACCAGCTGCTTTTCGTTAACACTATAATTCTTAGTCTGTGTTTGTGTGTAATAAAGGGTTGGCCTACTTGAAAGGCCCATACCAGGGTCAAGCTTCACTCACTCACACAGATTCACTCACTCACACATTCACTCACTGACTCGTACTCAAAGACACCAAAGCAGCGTTTTGACAGTCGAGCTAATGTTAGCACAGACTCACAAAAGACCCAAGGTTTGTGTTTAAAGGAGTCCTATTCTGCACTTACTGAAGTTAGAAATTTCATTTGGGGATATTATTTGAATATGGTAAATACTTTAATGTTAAAAATACACTATTATTATTATTATACAACTGTTAATTTCTTCAAAAAACACTTTGAACCCAAGGTAGAAGGTGGTCCTGTCCCTCGCTGGCCCACTCTGTTGTGATCGGTTAAACGCTTAGCGCGTGTGTCGGCAAACACGCAAGCAGTCCTGAGCTGCTGTAATTGCAGAGGGATACACAATTAGCTCAAATTGCCTTTTGATTTAGACTATAATTATTTGGCACTGAAAACTGCTTTATTTGATAATTACTTGGAAAACATTTTACAAAATGTAGACGGAATCTGCCAACTTATGTCAATGAAAACAGCATTTGGTTCAATAATTGCTGGAATGAGCAGATGGCAGTGAAAGATGTGAACGGTTAGATAAGGTGGGAACAACTGACCTTTTTCATACACCACACAATATGGAACTTTGCCTGTTTATCCAATTGATGGTCTATACAATTACCAACTTCTGGTCTCATTCTAGGCGTAACAAAGGGTGTGTTTAACTTTGTATTACAGTAATAAAATGATAAAAGATGAAATCACTTAACTACTAAGAATCGACAATAATAGTAGGGATTTATGTACAATGCCATGTTTTTTTTCTTCATAAAATCCGACATTGTTTTTTCTTGTATCATATGAAGTCAACACCAAAATAACAATGAGCATCCTTAATGAGCCTCTTTAATTGATCCTGATGGTTTCACACTCACCAACAGCGACAAGACCTATTGGTACCTATCATCTATCTGATCACTAGAACCAAGACAATTAAGGGATTACAACGTCTGTAATATCACAAGAACCATTTCGCCTACTGGGCTTGGATCATTGACAAAGTTAAATCAAAGTTATTTATCTTTGGCTGACGGGTAATTGAACGAAAATGCCCTACTTGGATTGAAGCTTTTTTGTGGATGTTCGTTTGGCAGGATGTGGAGCTGATGCAGGACATCGAGGCGGCGATGGGAGAAGACCTGGGCTCCAAGAGGCTGCTGGGGAAAGGAAAGGGGTAGGGGAAGTACCCCAACCTCAGCGATCGGAAGAAGAGTGCCAACAACTCCTGGTCCAGGCTGGAAAATAAAGTTTTATAATAATTAATAATAATTAATTTTGCTGCATAAGTAGTGCTGATTTATTTCATTAGACTGTAATAACTGCTATTATATGAACAGAGTAGTTGTAATGCTTTTTAGTTTTCCCCCACCTCCTTGTCGTGTCCCCAGGAGCTCGATGCGGCAAATGACTGAGGTGATGACTAAGATTGACAGTAGAAAACATGAGAAGTTCTCTAATCAGTTTAACTATGTGCTGAACTGATTGGCTCATGACCATGTGCTACATTTGGGCCTGGTTGTACTGGGGCTGGTCATGTATAACACTGTAGACCTGCAACGAGAATGAAGCCGAGCCGAGATCCAGCGTAAAGAAGGAAAGCATCAGGATAAAACGACTGAAGACGCCTCAACATCAGGATAAGACGTCTGAAGACGCCTAGACATCAGGATCAGATGTCTGAAAAGACCTATACATCAGGATCAGGCGTCTGAAAAAACGAAAACATCAGGATAAGATGTCTGAAAAGACCTAAACATCAGGATCAGATGTATGAAAACGTCTAACCTTAAAGGTCCCATGACATGCTACCAGGTGTGGTCTGACTAGCCGTTAAAAGCCGTTTTGGAAATCTGCCCCTTATTACATCACAGGTGGGCGTGTCCACCTAGATATGTGTTGGATAGATGAGCAATGTTTGCTACTGTCCACTGGGTAGGCTGGTAGGCTGATCTATAAAGTACACATCTAGGTGGACACGCCCACCTGTGATGTCATAATGGGCAGATTTCCAAAACGGCTTGTAACGCTAATCGTGTCATGAGACCTTTAACCCTAACATCAACCTAATTTTCCCGCTAAGCACAACCCCGAGTTTTACCCATTTAAATATTATGACGTTTTAAATGTAATGTAAATATTCTTGTTAAGTTAATGGATTTGTGAGTAGGTTATTAATGTTTATTGTAAAAACACATAAGTTGGCTCATTCAACTACACACTATTAAACATTTGAAGTTTAATATATTATAGGCCTACATTTGCATTGTATAATGTGTGTTGGTCTAAGACAAGCAGCGTATCTAAAATAAACATTTCATTTGTTTGCTATGATTTTAATTAACTTTTTCACTTAACAGCAATGCAGGTTACACTACAATAATATATTATATCTATGGGCATTATGCATCATACAAGCAAAACAAGTTCACTAACAAGTTGCGCAATTGCTACTTGTTAGCTGGTGAATATCGATTGTTTGATGCTTCACATTTGATAAACAGGCGTATTGTTCAATTTGGAAATTATGTGTTGTTTCCACTGAAGAACATGTGTCTAATCTTTCGGTTAGGGCCTATATTTTTTTGTTAAAGGCTATCAAGCAGAAATTGGAGTGGTTTAAAACGTTTGAGTTAATTTATATTAAAAAAATAATTATATTGGTTAAATAATAAGTCTACCTCGTATTTATCAATGACCTCTTCTTATTTAGTGTTCCATAGTAGGCTATATTTATATTCTCCACCAATGAGGAGTGGCCAAGGGGGCGGAGCGGACCTGGCGCTGTGTTCAACACAACTCCGAAGGTAACACGAATTCACAATAATAATTGAGCGGTTGTCCAGCTCGGAGTCCAGGGCGGGAATTCGGAGTCATTCCAGAACTCCGACCTGACGTCACTAACAACATCAAACACGGCGGCCTTCCTCGTTACTGGGGATAACATTATTATATTATTAGAAGTGGTGACGTTTTTAACCATATTTTGAAGTGTTACTACTATGCAGGAACATGGGTTCAGTGTGTGTGTGTGTGTGTGTGTGTGTGTGTGTGTGTGTGTGTGTGTGTGTGTGTGTGTGTGTGTGTGTGTGTGTGTGTGTGTGTGTGTGTGTGCGTGTGTCTGTGTGTCTGTGTGTGTGTGTGTGTGTGTGTGTGTGTGTAAAGACATTATATGGCGTAAGATATATTTACTAAATCGTTTCCTTAATTATCACCTATAATCTTTAACTATCATTTCAATGCAGAGTAGATTTCCGACCGTCGTCCAGCTGAGGAGGTTTGTTCACCTAGGAGATGAATGATGACCTCCTTCACGTGCCTCCATATCCTTTAATTGATAGCCTTTAACAAATATCCTTTAATATCCCTTTAACTAATATCCTTTAACCAAAATCCTTTGACTAATATCTTTAACTCATATCTTTTAACTCATATCTTTAACTAATAGGCTATCCATTAATGTCCCTTAACTCATATAATTTAACTAATATCCTTTAATATCCCTAAAACTAATATCATTTGACTAATATCCCTAACTGAACGACACCTTCCTGCGATAGACAACAGCATCATGCCGCCAAACCAATGACATCTTGAATATCTATCATATGGTGACATAAGTCCCATAAAAACATATATAAGCCAATAAGGGAATTTAAATAATTTGCTGATGGTGTGACGCAATTCCTTTCTTTTTTCAAACGGAGATTGCTATTGTGTGTTGACATAAAGTAGAGACACCGACAAATAACTAGCTGGTTGTCCGTAAAGGTTACATTAATGATTGAATGAATCAAATCAACCAGCTACCTCCTCACCTGCCTATATATATATATATATATATATATATATATATATATATATATATATATATATATATATATATATATATATATATATATATATATATATATATATATATATATATATATAGGCCTATATATATATAGAGAAAGAGAGAGAATACACACAATATACCTATATATATATATACAATATATAGACCCTACCTATCTACAATATAGCCTACCTTCATATATAGTAGCCTAGGCAAAGGGAACATAGCCGACAGTAAAAAACTGAAGCCTCACTAATTTAATAATTATTTAATTAGTTATTATTATTATTATTATTATTGTTATTATTATTATTATTATTATTATTATAATTAATACAAATAACAATATTTTATTTCTTTTGAAAACTGCGTGTTAAGAACCCAGTCGAATATTTCCAGGCCCCCATTTTAATCGAAAGAGTAATTAAAAGATTAAGCTTATTAGACCTGAAGGTAATGATTTATTATTTTTTATTAAACACCTATATAATATTCAGATGAAGAATCAATCAACTAAGATTTGTTTGTGGAAACTATAGCAACAAATCTCATAAATAACAAAAGTTATTTCAATTGAAATCGTCGCAGATTACATGGTAGCCTACTTAAATCAGGGAAAGCCATTCCACAATGAACGTTCAATATCAACATTATTATTCAAAACAATAAAAGCAACATTTATGTTATTCAATCTAAAGTAGCATTCCATTTAAAAGCTAACATTGACATATTTACATTTGTATAGGTAGGCCTATTATTTCACAATCTATTAAAATAACAAATTTCAAGGAAAACATCGGTAGGAAAATTATTCTTTACTTATCGGATCGAATCGCTATCATTTCCCTTCCGTAGAATTTAGTGACAAAATGTGAACGGACATAAAAAAACGTTAAATCCCGTTTTGCCCTTATTATGGCGGCTCCACATGCAGTCCGTTGTGTTTGGGACAGTCTTGTGCTACATCAGAAAACCCAAATGAACAGAAAACCTATCCATATAAAAAGTGTATTCTCCTTAATCCTGCTATATCTGAGCTGCAGTGTCCTGTATGAGTTACAGATCAGGGGGATATTTTGGGGTGTTTTCTGTTGTGTATAAGATGGAATGGAGAAGGCAGCTGTGTTGTCAGGCCTAAGAAACGATGGCAGTGGGGCTTCCTCTTTATCTGTCTAAGTGGTGCTGTCTACAGGTGTGTGGGGTTGATGGTGGGGGCCCGGGTCGTGTCTACAGGTGTGTGGAGTAGAAGGTGGTCCCGGGTCGTGTCTACAGGTGTGTGGTGTAGAAGGTGGGGGCCCCGTAGGTCTGGGAGCCCAGCATGAAGGGCGAGAGCACAGCGGCGTGGCTAGAGGTCAGGAAGGGCAGCTGCACCAGCCCCCCCGCGGGGCCATGGTGGTGCCCACCATAGCCCCCCCCGTGCATGGACAGGTGGCCCCCCATGGGGGGAGACTGGCTCAGAGGGCTGAGGCCCCCCATGCCCCCCCCGCCCCCCCCGCCCCCCGAGGTGGGGGCGCTGGTGTCCGCCCCGGGGTTCTGCTTCTTCCACTTGGTCCGGCGGTTCTGGAACCAGATCTTGACCTGCGTCTCGGTGAGCGACAGCGACAGGGCGAGGTTCAGCCGCTCGCACACCGACAGGTACCGCGTCGACTTGAACTTGTTCTCCAGCGCCACCAGCTGCTCGTAGGTGAAGGCCGTTCGCGCCCGCCGCGGCTTCCCCGACTTGGAGTCGGAGCCGGAGCGCTTCCTCTTGGGCTTCCCCTGCTGCGAGCCAGGCCCCGGGCCTGGCCCCCCCCCGGGGCTCTTGGTGTCGCGGGCCGGGTCCATGTGGTGGAGGCCGGCCTCCTCCCCCCCGCTGGGCGGGGCCGAGTTGCTCTCCTCGCTGCTGTAAGGCTCGTCAGGGGCCTCTGAGTCCGGAGTGGGGGCCCGGTGCTGGAACTCGTTCTCATCGGGGCCCCTGTACACATAGGCCTCCTCTGAGGGAACATGCACACACTGGATGAGTCCCATGTAGAACCGCACGCACGCACGCATGCACACACACACACACACACACACACACACACACACACACACACACACACACACACACACACATACACACAAACGCACGCATGCACGCACGCACGCACGCACGCATGTCTCAGCTGAAGTCTTAACTCCCATTGGAAGTTCCTACTTAAACCTTACAGCCTGCATCGTCTCCCAGAGGAGAAGGATCAAGATGTTGGTGATCTGCCTATTTCGTTCAAACATTGGAAAAAGTATTCTCCAAGACATCCATGCTATATTTTATTAAATAAAAGTTGCATAGAGTGCTACTGTTGCAGAGTTCTTGTGAAATATTTATGATTTGCTTTCCTCCAAAAAAGTTAAGAACTACACACATAATACAAGGACCAATTATGAACGAGAAAGAAAATTAGAAAATACATAACATAAAATAATAATAACGGTAACTAGGGCTAACTATATTGGGCTACTTAATGTACCCTAATGTATTTTACAGATCTTTCACCTTAAAATACCGTTAACTAAATTGCAACGTGGAGAAGACCGGAAGTCCAAAGCAGGGCAATTTGCTTGCGGTGAGGGACTAATTTGCTTAATCGAAAATGTTTACTAAATACAGTGTAATTAGTGTAGATTGATCGGGACTCTCGTTCAAAAAGGAAACCTTCCACATAAATTAGACAAAAGAGACACTTTGCATGTTGTGCCATTATACTGATTTTCATGTTCGCCGCTCAGAGGGAGAGTGAAGAAAGAGTAGTTAAGAGGTTCTTTTACGCAGATAATCGAACTCTCTTATTATAGCTAAATTTATCTTCAAACTAAAGGCTGAATATTTCAAATAAATATGAATCGGAAATAGCTTATTGCATTCATATTTCCTGTGTTGGGGACAATTTGAACTTGTTTTTATCGATCATCATCATAAATCTTTTTATGTTATTCATCTGAAAGGATAGGGCTAGTTAGTCATTCCAAATAGCCTCGATTTTAATAACAGTTATTCATTACTGAAGTGACCAAAAAAACTAGGCTAATTAGGCTTAGATCACTACCAAGAAAACATTTAGGCTATAGCATTGCATTATCATTAATAATTATATCGTATTTAATTGTGTCGTATTATACACATGTCAGATTTCCAATATCCGGTAATCCCCCCATACACACACATGCGTCGTCGTCGTCGTCGTTGTCGTCCTCTCTCTCTAGTTGGCCCATCGAGCGCCTCTAATTTACTTTACTCAAAAGTTGTTGGTTGGCTATTCATCCAGAGAACTGTAAGATGTAACATACATCTTTTACGATTGCTGTTGGATGAGGAAATATAAATGCATTGTGACAGAAGATAGTGAATTTATATATATATTGATTTGCTCTGCAACTATAAAGTAACCAACGAAAACATAGTGTCATCAAATAAAGATGGACAAACCCGGAACACTGTTCTGGCCTTAATTTGAAGTTTGTATTAGGCTACAACGCAGGACTCGACTTGTTATCGGGACCGCAGGTTGGGCCTTTAAAATGCACCCAATTTAGGAAGATGAAGTCGATTCACCCTTAAAACTAGACTGCAGAAGTGATCTAAGATATCCATCAAGTGTCAAAGCTTACTGTGGATCCCGGCCGCGGGCTTCCTGCCCACGATGGGGTCGTACTCCTCCGCGCGGCTCTTGTGGTCTGAGACGGGCTGCTGCTCCTCGCTCTCTCCACCCGCTCCCCTCCTCCGCTTCTCGGCGCCGAACTCCGCGTCCAGACGGTGGCTCGCGGGTCTCCGGTTACTGGTGAATTT
The DNA here is from genome assembly GCF_026213295.1 of Gadus chalcogrammus. Classification (NCBI taxonomy): domain Eukaryota; kingdom Metazoa; phylum Chordata; class Actinopteri; order Gadiformes; family Gadidae; genus Gadus; species Gadus chalcogrammus. Next base: position 8,440,945 of record NC_079421.1, on the reverse strand, counting down.
GTTGGGATCCAGAATATCCAGAACCGAGAACGAAGTGGTTCTGTGACCCGCTGGTCCGGTGGGGCCTATTGACGCCTAATAAGGAAAGTTCAATAAATTGTTATTTATTAGGCCTATATTACCATTATTATTAGGCCTATTCTACTTCTTAGTTTAATAATGATCCTATAATTATAATTATAATAATAATAATAATTATTATTATTATTATTGTTGCTTCTTCTTCTTATTATTATTAGTTGTATTATTAGTTTAAGTCGAAGTAGGTAGCCTATTAGTAGGCCTATAAGTTGAAGTAGCAGTATTATTATGCCTATTTTAATCATTAGTATGCTATTGTTAATGTTGTCAACACTACTCATAATTATTTCGGTTATTATAATGGTCAACGAAAGCCCAATACGTATGCTATAATATCTCTCCGAAATAAAACTTAAACACATAAATGTTTGCAATAATGTATTAGCTCAATAATACTGTAATTGCCTTACTGTCATTAGGTGCTACTAGAGAAATCTACACATGTAAGTCCTATTAATTTATTCATTTTAAAAACACGCATATTTTCAGTCTTGAATAGTGCGAAAGTTAACCGACATGTTAACATTTCCTAATGTTTTAAAATACTTTCAATATGATTTATATTCGTTATTTTATTTTTTGTCAATTACAAGTCATTACTTTGTAAAAAGCATATCTTATATTTAGTAGGAGTAGGCCTAGCCAGACTAATAGTTTAATATGATTATTATCAGCGGTATGGCGCATGGTGCTCCTACCTGCTGGGGGGCGGGCAACGCGCCGTCCGCTCCGACCCGATCCGGTCGGCCCCGGGGGGGGTCGGCCCGGTCCGGTCTGCCCCGGGGGGACTCGGCGTGGCTCTCTGCTGGCTTGGGGTCTCTGACAGCAGGGGGACAGAAAGCTCGTTTATCCATGGCACTCGAGCCGTCCAATGTGTCTTCGCTCTCCGGACTCCCGACAGTCCCAGTCGCCGTGTGTTGGGCCGCTTCCCCTGTTCCCATTCCCAGTCTGTCCCGGCTCATTGCGTCACTTCTCTCCCAGTTGACCCATACGGGGAGGCTGTTTCTTAATGGTTAATATGGAGCAGCACTGGTCTACGTTAACGTTAACGATGTCTACTCATAGCCCGGACCTTTATAGATCTACAATCTTAACTTTAGATATGATGACCAGAGGACGCTTCCCGGGACATTTCACGATGCGCGCCAAAGTTTGCCTTTGAAGGCTTCAGATCAAAGGACCGCCGTCCGTCCTGTTTACAAAATAAAAGTTTCCGAACTGCAAATTCTTGTCTTCGCTGGGAGTCCTTCGGAGCGAAGTATCGGACGAATTAACGGAGAACGGTTTCCAGTTTTAGAGTTAAAAGAAACGTTCTGCGTGGAATCTCCATCCCGCCCTCGTCCTCAGTGTACCTCGTCCTCCTCCTGCTCCTCCGTGTACCTCCTCCTCTTCCTCCTGCTCCTCCTGCCTCTCCCGATCCTCCTCCTCCGTCTGCTCCTCCGTGGAGCTCCTTGGTGAGACCGTCTCGGTAAACGGGGGCCAACGGCAAAAAAACAACGAACAATAAAGCCAATCGACGCGAACAGTCAGTTCTGTTTCCGGCGGAGAACGGGTCAGCGAACCTTGTGGCTGTCCGGTTACCGGTGAGTGCGCTCGCCAGGCTACGGCAGGGGGTGGATAGGACGGTGATCTCTCTCTCCCGGTCTCCGTCCCGGATCTGGTTTGGTTAGACTCGACTCGCTCGTGCTCATGCATCACAAGTCGAGACTCTCTGTTTTGGTTTTAACTGCCCCCTCGAGGACCTGAACCTCAATAGTGTCACGAATCTCTCTCTCTCTCTCTCTCTCTCTCTCTCTCTCTCTCTCTCTCTCTCTCTCTCTCTCTCTCTCTCTCTCTCTCTCTCTCTCTCTCTCTCTCTCTCTCTCTCTCTCTCTCTCTCTCTCTCTCTCTCTCTCTCCCCCCCCCCCCCCCCCCTACCAACGGTCACTTTAAAACAACGCCTTTATTTATGCAGTCCTTTTCAGCTGATCTTGGTGTAATTGGCTACAAATTAATCCCACTTCACTAATGGCCAATTATCTCAGGTCCGCGCGCTCTAGCAGACACGCGGGGTCACTTGAAACGCAGGAAGAAACCCCATCCCATGACCGATGCACCGCCTACACGAAGATCACACCCGCCATACAAGTATGAAATAACTATTAATAACATAACAATGCACACCTGTCTGTGGGTTTGTGGCTTATTATGGATTTATAATAACTAACTAATAAGGAAACACATACATAATACAAAGTATTAATACGAGCTATTCTCTACATTTGTTATTAGGTTCTTCAGTAGCCCTGACTGGAGATAACACTGAACTGGACCTCAACTGTTAACATAAAACTATCCCAAGTGACGAGCAACTTGGTGAATTCATCTGTTTATTTGTGCCACTCCAAACATTCTCCTTTGAGAGCCGCTGCAATAGTCCTAGATCACGCCATCCCTTATCTTTAATGCAAATTACAGGGGCAGGACCCTCTCCCCAAAACTCAATTACGGACTGAATAAACCCGGTAATGTCCCAGCCGCAGTGAAATATTGATTCCTAATCCTTGGTAGTCATTACTATGCCAGAAAATAATAGACCACAGAATTGGATTTTGATTTAACACGCAACGTGTTTAGTCTAATCCTATAGGCGTTATATTCCTTTGGCTCTCATTTTCATCAGAGAAAAAAATTATATTAGTGTTGTAGGCTGAGACAACATAGTTTTATATTGTTATGGGGGGGGGGGGGGGGGTCCTATCGTAATGGGACATTTCTCTCAGCGCTCCAGCCGTGATACACAAGGTCAGCTCAATTTAATTACCCTGGTCAATGATCCTTTAGAAGGAAGAAATTAGAAGTTGAGGACAATAATGGCTTAAACAATGAGCAGCCATTTCTGAGAGGACTGGACATGATTAGCCAATCAGCAGGGTTGTGCCCAGGGGACCCAGAACCATTACCTCTCTGCATGAGCTGATGCTCCTACAGAACGGCTCCACCCTCTGGGTTAAAACGGTTTCTGTGACAAAGGCCTATGTCACAGAAACCGCATGCATGTGATGTCGCATGGGATCGTATCACTAATCAATAATCATAACAATACTTTACTGAAAAAAAGACCACATCAATGAATTAATGTTTGCTCAATAAGCACACGTTTGCTCAATAAGCACACAATATATGTGAACAGAATAGATACATTGTATCTATTCTATTCACATATATTATTAATAACGTTTGGGCCTTTCTCTTTTGGAGTTTTCTACAACAATTTAACAGTAATTGTCCCGTAATTACTTGGCGGTAATATTGTGTAGAGATACAACTTAATGCTATAATAGGATAGATGTACACCAGTTTATAATGATAATCAATTTGAATCCCTGTGGACACAAGTCGTTTGGAGGAAGCACTCATATATGTGCACACACACACACACACACACACACACACACACACACACACACACACACACACACACACACACACACACACACACACACACACACACACACACACACACACCACCCACACACACACACACACACACACACACACACACACACACACACACACACACACACACACACACATACACAAACACAAACATATCTGCACACACATACGCACACGCACACAAACACACACGCACACACACACACACACACACACACACACACACACACACACACACACACACACACACACACACACACACACACACGCACACACACACACACACTCTTAATCCAAGTAAGATCATCCTTATAGGCACACAGCCAAAGCTACTTCCGTCAGTAACAGTTTTCCCGTGTCTCTTACACTGTGTGTGTATAACAGGGAGGGAGACCCAATAAAGATCCTTTATTCAATGTAAATCCCTAAGTTATGAATCATAATGACTAGAATAAGTCTACTGTCACAGGCGAGGGGTTCGACCACACTGTCTGCTGTCTATTTGACCTCGGACTCTATGGCTTTCCTTAGCAATATTCTGAATAAAGTGTTGGACATTCTTGATTACCACTCACCAACCAAAATATTATTATCAACAGACATATTTTTCATGGATGAGTTGGTTAATACTATTGCAAAAATGTATTTGTATTATTGCAATTATTATTAATTAGGGGCCAAGCACATTGTGCAAGGCAACCTATTATAATTGTTAGTTTTATTATTATTCGGCCAAAAACACACAGTTGTAGTGGGTGACTGAAGATGGCAACATCAAAAAATATTTGCACTGATTTGACCCAATTGTGGTGCGACAACAATCGTCCAAAAATGCAAACTATGAACAAGAATATTTCCTGCCCCTTTGACTAATAGTCCAGAGGCTTTGCCCTTGCATGTCTTACCTCATGGTGAACAAATTTGCCTCAGGTACCAAATAATGTTTTTCTTTTTTTTTTACTGGTATTTAAATCCTTTGGCCCATACCATGGGTCAAATAGACCAATATCTTCCATCTAACGAGCAGGGAAGTCTGAACCATAAAGAATAAAGTCCCCAGGACCCAATTACTACAAAAAGGCTGTGGCTTAGAAACACTATATAATGCCTTTATCAAAAACAAGATGGACTCCTGTGACCGATGATGGCTCCTACACAAAAGTGGTTCAGGACACATCTCTGAACACGATGTGTTACGTTGCACGTTTTGAGTTTGTATTAGGCACTTTAGAGCCCCCTGCAGGCCATTACCTGTATTCAGTCCTTTTGTAGTTTCTTAATATGTGTTAATTCTTATTGGCTGATAAGAGTCACGTTCTGTTAGTCACGTGATCGGTCATTACTTCGGCAGCCATTTTGATCTGTCATTTGAGCCAGAGATCCACACGGTGAAACATCTCTTTTTTATCTCACGTCATTCATCCGTGTAAGCCTTGGAGAAGCTTTGTTTGTAAGTAACTTAATTCATCCATGTCTTATGTAATTATTTACGTTCATATTTCATTGTATTTCACAACTTTATAAGTACGTTTTTATAACCAATTTGCATATTGGTTCATTTTCAGTTTCACACTTCTAAACCTGCAACAACTTGTTCAACAACTATCAATAAATGGACATACAAGTGGATGTCGACAACATCCTTTACGGACTTTCATCATTGATCCTGTCTTCAAGTTTTGTGGGGAAAAGTGTTTAGCTGTCTGGTGATGTGTGCATCGCTACGTGCTCTGGTGCCAGAACAGTGAAAAAACAGCATCACAGCTGGCTCTAAACAACGGATACCTAGCGCGATCAAGAGAGATATTCTCCGTTAGCCGTTCCAGTGCATCAGTGTGATCTCACTGCGTTAAGATGGAAGCTGCTTCACGAACGGAAGAACGTTAGCAGATGCTACAAAGTCTGTGTCTGGTGACTCCAGCTCAAGCTCAAGGTCTTCTTCCGCTAGCCTAGCCGCAGCTAAAGCAAGGGCTAAAGTATTAGCCGCACGTGTCCGCACCACGTTTGTTCAAAAAGAAAATGATCTACTAATAGAAAAAGCTTGTATGGACGCTACTCTTGCTACCCTAAAGCTAGACAAAGAGATTGCATCAGCAGAAGCAGAAGCAGAAGCCGAAGCTCTTGAGTCAACTGCAGCAGAATTGGAGAGAGGCTCCAGAACTATAATTTCTAGGGGTGCAACGGATCATCATTGATCCGTGATCCGTTCGGATCATCTATTTCGGTTCGGCACACGCATGATCCGCGGATTGATTTATGAAAAAAAAAAAAAATTGCGCATGTTCAGTCCACACACAGCCGTAACCATTCCTGCTAGTTCCAGGGACAGAGTTACTTAACACGCTCTGGGTAAAAGTCTGCAACAGTTCCCTTTTCAATAAGCAAACAGTCCTATGGCTCGTTGTGATTTATTGTCCTCAGCGTACAACATGAAGAACAGTGGGCATGGAAAATAAAAGTAGGCTAGACTTCGGTGACTACTGTAACGATAACTGCTGCCTCCAGTGCTACGTCTGTTTCCATATACTCGCGCTGCCACACAAACCGGTCGCCTAGGTTACCACACAGACGTAACACGTAGCTGACATAGCGATTGCTAACATAAAGAAAAACACATCGAGCATGGCCACGCATTTACAGCGACATCACCCCGGTGTTTCACTGACAGGAGTGAAACCGAAAGCAGCTCAACAACCGCTCATCACCGCGGCATTTAAGCAGCCCCTTCTTCCACAATCAGACCGGGCTAAAGCAATCACAAACGCTATTTTTTTATTTTTTTTGCTGATCCGAAAAATGATCCGATCCGTGACTCTGATCCGCGGAACGATCCGAACCGTGAGTTTTTTGATCCGTTGCACCCCTAATAATTTCTCTTCCAACTCAATCTCCACGTGAAAGAACGTTTAACTACGTTGAGTGTCATTCAAATGCAGCCTCTGAGTCTATACCCACTGACCCAACACGTCAGCCTCAACAACGTAACCCTGCTAACGTTAATAGCACAAGGCAATGCAATCAAGACTCCTTCGATGGAGACCTCAACAGGTCTAGGCAACCTGCCTTAACCAACCAGGCACCAAGCCCTGCTCCTGATGATAAACCTCACATCCCCTACCCAATGGGGACACATCAGCCACTCTCGTCCACTCACCCCAGACAGGCTCCTCATACTCACTATGGTGACCATACAGGGTTCAGTGAGGTAGCTCAATTCCTTGTTCGGCGTGAACTATTGAGCTTCAGCCTTACCAAATTCGATGATCAACCTGAGAGCTACTGGGCATGGAGGTCGAGCTTCCTAAACTCCATTAGAGGAACTGATCTCACCTGCAGTGAAGAGCTCGATCTGCTCACTAAATGGTTAGGCCCGCAGTCTTCAGCGCACATCAAGAGGTTAAGTGCTGTCCACGTCAACGACTCAACTCAAGGCCTGAGAATGGCATGGTCTCGTCTTCAGGAGTGTTACGGCTCACCAGAGATGATCGAAAAGGCTCTCTTTGACAGAGTGGGGAAGTTTCCCAAAATCAACAGCAGGGATTATCCTAAACTCGGAGAGATTGGAGACCTGCTACAGGAGCTAGCATCAGCTAAGCACGAGGGCTACTTACCTGGACTTGCTTGCTTGGACACAGCTAGAGGTCTGAACCCCATAGTGGAAAAATTACCATGGAACCTCCAAGAAAAGTGGATTTCTAAGGGGAGTAACTACAAGTTAGCGCACAACGTGCTCTTCCCACCTTTCACCTACTTTGCTGACTTCGTCTCCAGAGAGGCCTACATCCGCAACGACCCAAGCTTCTCTTTTGCCAGTTCAGCTGCTACAACAACTAAGCCAGACGCTGCAGATAAGAAGACAAGAAACTTCGTATCCACTCATATAACGGATGTCTCTCCGGTTTCTGACTCCGACACAACAGAGGCTTCCAGTGCTAGGCCTGATGTCAGTAAACAGTGCCCCATCCACAGAAAAGCCTCACCCCCTCAAACATTGTGGAGGCTTTCGATCCAAACATATCGAAGAATGCAAGGCATTTCTCAAAGAAGCTGGTATATGTTTTCGATGTTGTTCTTCAAGCAAACACGTTGCCAAAGATTGCAAAACAGAAGTGCACTGTAAGGAGTGCAACAGCGACAGGCATATATCGGCTCTTCACGCTGGGCCAGTTCCTTGGGCTAACCAGTCCCCTCAGGCAGAGAACGGCGGGGAGTCGGAACCTCCTCCTACAGTGAACTCCATGTGCACCGAGATCTGTGGAGGAAACAACGGACCTAGCTCCTGCTCTAAAATCTGCCTCATCACAGTGCATCCTAAGGGAGAACCAAACAGGTCAGTGAGACTCTACACTATTCTTGATGACCAGAACAACCGGTCACTCGCCAGGCCAGAGTTCTTCAACCTCTTTAACCTTGAAAGCTCAGAGGCTCCCTACACATTATGTACGTGTGCCGGTCTCACTGAAATGTCAGGTAGGAGAGGCAGAGGCTTTGTCGCACAACCTTTGGATGGAAATCTCAGTATAGATCTTCCGACACTCATTGAATGCAACTACATTCCTGAAGACAGGTCCGAGATAGTAGCAAAATATCACACTCACCTCAATTCCATTGTTTAGCACATTCCTCCGCTTGACCCAGAGGCTCAGATCCTTCTTCTCCTTGGGCGTGATGTCCTACAGGCTCACAAGGTACGAGACCAGCGCAACGGACCTAATAGCGCACCATATGCCCAACGCTTGGATCTTGGTTGGGTCATCATCGGTGAGGTCTGCTTAGGCACAGCTCACAAACCCAAACATGCAAGTGTGTTCCGCACTCACGTTCTGGAGAACGGCCGCCATTCACACTTCTCACCCTGTCCGAACCATCTCACAGTTATGGAGAAACTCACTGTGAAGACCCAAAGCACCAACAGTCTCTGTGAACTGTCAAGCTCACCACTGACTCGCGAAGCAGAGAGATGCGGTTACGATGACTCCTTGGGAAGCAAGATATTTCAACGCACCGAAGATGACAACATGGTCGCTCCCTCTTTTGAAGACAAGCTGTTCATCGAGTTAATGGATAAAGAGAGCTACATCGAGGACTGTAACAGCTGGATAGCCCCACTTCCGTTCCACCCGTCAAGACCACGTCTGCCTAACAATAGAGAGCAAGCTCTGAATCGTTTCAACTCTCTTTGTCGCACGCTTGGAAGAAAGCCGGAGATGAAGGAGCATTTTGTCACCTTCATGCAACGTATCTTCGATCAAGATCATGCAGAGCTCGCTCCTCCGTTGGCTAACAGAGAGGAGTGCTGGTACCTCCCCACATTCGGAGTGTATCACCCCCACAAACCAGATCAAATCAGAGTTGTGTTTGACTCCAGCGCCAAACATCTTGGAGTGTCTCTGAACGACGTGTTGTTGACCGGACCAGATCTTAACAACAGTTTGCTGGGAGTTCTGATGCGTTTTCGATGTGAACAGGTTGCCTTCACCGCCGACATCGAACAGATGTTCCATAGTTTCATCGTGAGAGAAGATCACAGGAACTTTCTTAGGTTCCTATGGTTCAGGAACAACGACCCTACGGACGTGGTTGTAGAATACCGGATGCGGGTCCATGTGTTTGGCAACAGTCCGTCTCCAGCGGTAGCGACCTACGGCCTCAGACGAGCTGCTCTACACGGAGAAGAGGAGTTTGGTCACGCAGCGAAAGAGTTCGTACATAGAGAGTTCTATGTAGACGATGGCCTCAAATCTCTGCCCTCTGTGTCTCAAGCGGTCGACCTACTTACAGCAGCACAAGGTATGCTAGCAATGTCCAACCTACGTCTCCACAAGATTGCGTCCAACTGTCCAGCAGTTATGCAAGCGTTTCCATCCTCTGAGTATGCCATGGACTTGAAGGACCTCGACCTGGAAACTGACTCTCCAGCGATGCAGCGCAGCCTAGGATTGAATTTGGACCTGAGCAGAGATGCGTTCACTTTTCGGGTCGCCAACACCAATAGGCCCTTCACACGCAGAGGTGTGCTTGCTTGTGTGAACAGTTTGTTCGATCCACTTGGCCTGGTGGCACCGATATCCATACAAGGAAAGCTCCTTCTGAGAGAACTCACCCACAACACCGTTGATTGGGACCAGCCGCTCCCTGTTGAAAAGGAAACAGAGTGGATTGCTTGGAGGGATTCACTACAAGCCCTCGAAAGCTTTGAGACTCCTCGTTGCTACACAAGCACATCTGTTTCCAACGCCCAGCGCGTGGAGCTACACATCTTTTCAGACGCTTCTGTGAAGGCCATTGCTGCAGTAGCTTACCTCACTACGTACCCACCGGCCAGAACCCAGCAGACGTAGCAACCAGACCAGTACATGCAGCACTGCTCACCAACACGAGCTGGCTCACCGGGCCTGACTTTCTGCTGCTACCGTCTAAAGAAGACATCCCACTGGAAACACCTTTCAGCCTTGTGGACCGAGACTCTGACGCAGAAGTGCGATCTCACCTCACCCCATGCACCAGCCCAAACCTGGGCTCTCAGCGGTTTGAACGGTTTTCAACATGGCAGCCTCTCATCAGAGCCATAGCCACACTCCATACCAAATCACAGAGGTCATCGGATCCAGCACTACAACTGGAAACAAAGAATGTAAAGGCTGGCATCAATGTTCAAAAGCACACACATCCGACAATCTGTTGAAGGCAAAACAGGTCATCATTCGATGTGTTCAAAAAGAAACCTATCGCACTGAGATGTCCTGTCTGCAGCAAGGGATAAGCATTCCTAACGATAGTCCACTGAGGAAGTTGGATCCTGTTCTCGATTGTGACAGACTCTTGAGAATCGGTGGCCGGCTTCAACCAAGAGGTGCATCGCAAAGCTTCTACACAAGTGTGTCACGTGTAACAAGCTCAGAGGTAAAACAGCAGAGCAAAAGGTGGCCGACCTCCCTCCAGATCGCCTAAGTACACAGCCTCCTTTCACCAACGTAGGCATCGATGTATTTGGTCCTTGGAGTATCTCTACTCGACACACCCGTGGAGGCGCTGCCAACAGCAAAAGGTGGGCAGTTATCTTCACCTGTCTCAGTGTACGTGCTGTTCACATAGAGCTCATTGAAGCCATGGACACATCTAGCTTCATAAACGCTCTGCGTAGATTTCTTGCCATCCGGGGTCCTCTGAAGCTTATTCGTTCAGACTGTGGCACAAATTTCAAGGGAGCCTTTAAAGAGCTGCAAGTACTCTTGCAAGACGACCAGGAGCCCAACATCTCTAAGTTCCTAAGTGCAGAGGGTTGTACATGGATCTTTAACCCGCCTCATTCATCACACATGGGCGGTGTGTGGGAGAGGATGATTGGCATCTCAAGAAGGATTCTGGATTCCATGCTAAGTCAGACTCAACCTTCCCTACTCACCCACAACGTTCTGTCTACTACGATGGCAGAGGTGTCCGCCATTATCAACGCCAGACCTCTGACAACCATCTCTACCGATGCAGACGCTCCGTTACTTCTGACTCCCAACACGATTCTTACCCAGAAGGTTTGCTGTCCATATCCTCCTCCAGGCTGCTTCGTCGACGCAGACTTACACCGTCAGCAATGGAGAAGAGTCCAGCACTTGGCCAACACCTTTTGGGAAAGGTGGCGGCGTGAGTATGTCTCAACCCTCCAGAGTTGTTCTAAGTGGCAGAAGAGCCAGCCCAACATCAAGGAGGGAGACCTAGTGCTTCTTCGCGATACTCGAAAACCAGTGGCCCATGGCATTGGTGACTAAAACCTTCCCTGGAAGTGACGGAAAGATCAAGAAGTTGGAGCTCAAGGTAACTAGAGGAGGCACTTCCAAGACCTTTCTTCGCCCTATCACTGAAGTGGTGGTGCTGATGACCCCTTAGGGCCACACAGACTCTTGATTGACCCCCAGATGTTTAGTCATTTAAGGTGTTATTGTGTTCAATACCAGGCGGGGAGTGTTACGTTACACGTTTTGAGTTTGTATTAGGCACTTTAGAGCCCCCTGCAGGCCATTACCTGTATTCAGTCCTTTTGTAGTTTCTTAATATGTGTTCATTCTTATTGGCTGATAAGAGTCACGTTCTGTTAGTCACGTGATCGGTCATTACTTCGGCAGCCATTTTGATCTGTCATTTGAGCCAGAGATCCACACGGTGAAACATCTCTTTTTTTATCTCACGTCATTCATCCGTGTAAGCCTTGGAGAAGCTTTGTTTGTAAGTAACTTAATTCATCCATGTCTTATGTAATTATTTACGTTCATATTTCATTGTATTTCACAACTTTATAAGCACGTTTTTATAACGAACTTGCATATTGGTTCATTTTCAGTTTCACACTTACCTGCAACAACTTGTTCAACAACTATTAATAAATGGACATACAAGTGGATGTCGACAACATCCTTTACGGACTTTCATCATTGATCCTGTCTTGTGGGGAAAAGTGTTTAGCTGTCTGGTGATGTGTGCATCGCTACGTGCTCAGGTGCCAGAACACGATGTGTCAACTAAATGTGCGTTGCATACTTAACTTTTTGAATTGAGTAGGAATTAATTTGAGAATGGGTCTATAGTTCTAACTGCTCAAGTAAGAGGAAGTTAATTGACCAAACAACAGCTAGAGGCCCAAAATGGTCCAATCAAATTTAAGGAGACAAATGGCAGGGTTAACTTAAACCAATCATCCTCATAATTGGTGCATTTAAAGGAATATTGGTCCAAATTATTTCGAAATCCGAAATCTATCCAGATTGGACAATAGAGGGCGCTTTGGACAGTCATATTTCCTGACCGCTTTGTCCTATGGTCATGAAACTTAGTAGACAAAAAACGTTGTCGCTCCTCACGTTGAGCAACTTTTCTAAGGAACCCATCCCCTGCAACTTCATAGCCACCGGAGGCCGGATGAACCCAATCTGAGGCTAAGGTTATCAACCGCATTAAAGACCAACATGGTCGTAATCATCTGTATTAGGCTTGGCTCCCGATAAATGCTGCTGGCAGCTTTCATTTTAATTGTTATTTTTATCATTATTAATATCATTAACATTATTATTGATTTTAGTAGAAGTAGTAAAACATAAAGACTGTCATTCCTGGAATTATCTTAGAAAATATGTGCTAGATATGTCTCTCTAAGGACCCAGTAGATAGACGGAGAGAGACAGACGGATGGACCCAGTAGAGAGACAGACAGATGGACCCAGTAGACGGACAGAGACGGACAGAGACAGACAGATGGACACAGTAGAGAGACAGACAGATGGACACAGTAGAGGGACAGACAGAGACAGACAGACAAACAGACAGACAGTAGAAAGACAGACAGATGGACACAGTAGAGGGACAGACAGAGACAGACAGACAAACAGACAGACAGTAGAAAGACAGACAGATGGACACAGTAGAGAGACGGACGGATGGACCCAGTAAAGGGACGGAAAGAGAAAGACTGACAGACAGTTGGACACAGTAGAGGGACGGACAGAGACAGACATATGGACCCAGTAAAGAGACAGACAGATGGAAACAGTAGACAGACAGACAGACAGATGAACCCAGTAGAAAGAAAGACAGACGGACGGACATACAGACGGTAAAGATACGGACAGAGATAGACAGACGGACCCAGTAGAGCGACAGACAGAGACAGCCAGTCAGACAGACAGACAGACAGTAGAGAGACGGACAGAGACAGACAGATGGACCCAGCAGAGTAGAGAGACAGAGCAGAAGTGGTCGCGCTCGGGGAGGTGAGCAGTTAACTTTAATGATTCCAAATGAGCTCGGAGCGTAGAGGAGCCGGCTGACAACGGGAATGAACAGGAATCAATAGTGAGCAGAGTCTGTCGGCGCAAGATAAGGCGCACACACACAATGTTGACTATTAAATACGACAGCTTGAGATATTACACTATTAGTTATGCTATTTTTAATAATCTATGATTTTTGGGACTTATTAATTAATATTTTAGGGCAGATGCTATCTGCATGGGCACGAAAGTGTGTGTAACAGTTTGCCTGTACATGCGTGTTTATGCGAGAGAGAGAGAGAGAGAGAGAGAGAGAGAGAGAGAGAGAGAGAGAGAGAGAGAGAGAGAGAGAGAGAGAGAGAGAGAGAGAGAGAGAGAGAGAGAGAGAGAGAGAGAGAGAGAGAGAGAGAACTTCTGTAATGGGAAAAGAGAGGAAGGCAATCTGAAATATAGAAGCATGACAAAGGAAAAAAAGGAAATTCAGGTGAAGATGATTGGGGTGCAAAACGTTGAGCTTACATACTGTTTGTTGTTTCTCTACCTAATAGGAACTATCACACTCTGCTACAGATAGATACTGTTATGTGTTATTGATTGAAAAGCATGGGACAAAGAACCATACATCTCTTATTTCATAGTCCCTCACTCTTTTTTAATAGGATGGTAGCAGGTGCATATTACATAAATATTAGTTACAGGATACAATGATAACCTGACGTAGCATGGTTGTGTGGTGAAGTTAATGAAAATTGTGGGCCATTTATTTTGAAACAAAAATAGGTTTTATACCATTACAGAAAAAACCAAACCTGTAAAAAGTCTGGCAGCAAAGTTTCCAGAGAGATACCGTCAAATTAAAGTAAATAGACCACAAAATCACAAGTAATCAACTGTTAAATACAGAGTAGTTTTAGCATTAAAAATTAATTAGATAACCGTTTATTTACGGTGATAAACGTTCACTTAACAGTGGAATATTGATATATTATCTCAAAGAACATTCAAAATAACTACCATTCAGGTTAATCTCTGTAAATGTATGGTAATTTCCTAATAAAATATGAGTACATTTAACTAAATGCAATGACAGATGTCTGCACAATTATGGTAATTCTAGAGAATTGTTTCTCCACAAAGAAAAACTACATCACAATATGTAAACACAGAATATTTACTGTTTCTGCACATTTACAGTATTATACAGACATTTTTGAGAATATTATTTTCGAAAATGACATTTGATTTGAGAAAATTAATAGCTATGTTTTAACATAATCTCATATAGGGTATTACACATGTTATTTTATGGAATTCCCCATTATACTGTATCTGCAGTGATTTACTATTCAAAAATGGGTTTCCAATGTTCAAAAGAAGGAACCAGCTCTGAACATCGTCCAGAGGTGGGGGGGGGGTACATATATATATAGAAAGATATATATACTATATATGTAGTATATATATATATATAATACATATATATAGTATATAAGCCCTATATGAGATGTAGGGTTCAAGGTTCCCTCTGTCTTTTTCACCAGTCCGATTCATATTGTTAAAAGCCACTCTTTGAGCCATAAGTGATGTCAATAGTTGACGCGATAGTTTCTCCCGTTGTTTTCTCGATTTTTGTTCGCTTTTTATTGACATTAATTCATTGATTTATTGCCTGGTGTAAAATAATCTGTGTGAACAGATTTTACAAGCTATTTACATAAAATGATGCAAGTACTCTACCAATCAGAATGGTCAAGTTCTGCAAGCTCCACCCCCAGAGTTCCATTACTTTTGGATGGTCCTACCCCTGAGCAGGCAGTTCAAACCTTAGTTTAGTCCTTTGTCTACCTTTTGTGTTGAGTCTTATAGGTTTACGTAGGGAGTCTAAGAGTGTTTTCCACTGCTTTGTAGCACTGCACCGGCCGTTAACAGTTGGTTTAACAGGCTGCTGTTGTGGCTGGATGCAGAGTGTATGTGTGCAGTGATAGAAGACTTTAATAGAAGACTTGCTAGAAGTCTTTTCTAGTGGTGACTATGAGTTTTGCAGTTATCAAAAGCTTTTCTATTTGCGCTGGGTTCATAGTGATTTCTGCAGTGATTCGACATGGTTGGTAGCAGAATCCTGATCTGAGGGCTCTTCAGTCCCTGGATGTCTCCATATCAGTCTGTTGAGCTTGGTTTGTGTTTCACCGAGGTCCAGAGGTGTAGCCATGGTTTCAACATTGGGGGGGACAAATGCCTGGGGGCGGGGTCCGGGCCCCCCCCAGGCAAAGATTTTGAACATGCATTAATCTGGTGCACTCTGAGAGGAAAATCTCAATACCTAGCACCTCATTTTGAAGACCTTTTTAGGGATGGATGTTTAAAACACTTTAATACTGGATGTGACCAAGCAGTCTGGGAGTGTGGAAGACTTGAAATTTGGAAAAGGTATACACACATATACTTCAGAGCTCTGTTTTCCTTTACTTTTTAAATTAAATATAACATTTTGTGCTCCTCAACATTTCAACCAATCCAGTCAGTTCTTTTTTCCCACACTATATTCATTGATGTTTTGTCTTTTTAACAAAACACACACAGACAAACACCTGCACCATCACAACAAGGACACAAAATCCAGCCAGTTCTTACTTCCATTAAATTTTTTATTGCATAACCATCACATTTGCCAATGTTGAGTAGAACCCACCCAGGTGCATCAATCTCATGGACCTAAATAAAAGTCACCCCAAAACTTTTGTTACCCCTCAGAAAACATAGATTTTCTGATATTTTCAACCACTTGTTTAATAAGTACATAGATGAGTTTCATGAAAAAGCGCACTGAGCTAATCGCATGGTGAAACCATTAGCCGTATTGAATGATGCACTGTTAAAGAATTAGACATGTCAAAGACATAACCCAAATGTTTTCTGATTAGTTATAGATAGATACAGGTTATTTAGGCTCCATGCAAACTTTTATATAAATGTATTTCATTTGAAGGTAATGAATCCTCCTTTTTCCCCAGAAGTCACTATGGAACCATTTAAGCTGACCATGTTCCATTAAAGCCCAACTCATGTTTTTCAATAGGAAATCCATGTTGTCAGACCAATTCTCACTGTAATGAAATGTCAGGCAGTTAATTTTAAGACTTGATTACATGGGATTATATCCATCAAGATTATACACTGTCCAAAGTACTACATTTATTTTAGTATAGATTAAGCTAATTTGATCGCAGGAAGATAATTACTACAAAAAGAAGAAATCACAGCACCAGTCCTAATAGTAGAGGAATAGGCTTAATGGGTACCTTTACCCTAACAAAATAAGTTGATTAGGGATGAAGCATGGGCTGGCGGTGAGTGGGGGAGCTCCAGGCTGGAGAGTGAAGCAGGCAGGCTGGAAGTGGAGATCCAGAGAGCACTACAGGCAGAAAGAAACAAGGATTGAGAAATACAACTGGGGAGAAAAACTACTATCAGGTGTTAGATATACGGGAGCCAGGTACACATGCCTACCACTGAAATTGAAGCATGATCCACCGCTGACAACAAGGAAACCGGATGTATTTCAAGAGTAGCTGATGAGTAGATGCAGACCAGTGCTGTGTTCCAATATCCATACTTCAATGAGTACACTTAAACGTAGTACACCATCCGCACTCACTAAGTGCGCTAATTTTCAGATGTCAGTGTTGTTCCAAATCGAATACTCCATGGTGCACTAACCGGAAATTACGATCGCAACTGCTGGCTCAGCCTGTGGCGGACATTGAGGGAGAACACACAGCACCACAGCTGTGGCTATGACTGTTTAAAAATAATAAGTAAACACATTTTTAGTAAGTTAAATGCTTTTAATTTGAAGCTGCAACTGAGAATTATTTCTTTCAGGCCTATTAGAGGTAACTTGACTGCGCTCAACATCCAACAGCCATATAACAGAGCCTCTGTAACGGGGATTACGGTTGCTGTGTGCCGAAGGTCTTTTTGCGCCTAGCATTGACAGCGATAAAGGAATCGCATATTTCTTCAAGGTCCAGTCTGTCCAGATGCTTCTGGTGCACATGACATACGGCCACACTGTTCAGTCATTGATGCTCTAAGCCATGTCTTCAGCCTCCTTAGGGCACTAAAACTCCTCTCAGCCTCTGCAGAGGAAGCAGGGACGACCAGCAGCAGCCTTACTAAAGTCTCCACCTGCCCAAAGAGTCCCCTCACCTCTGGCACCATGTCGCGGATAATGCTAGCCACATCTGAGCAGGTTCCGTATGTAGAACTAGCCCTGAACATGGCTAGCTGCACCCGAAGATGATCCAAGTTAAATTCAGGGTACTCATTCACTATATTTTCCACTTCTCCACTTAAAAGCACATTCTCAAGCTCCTGAAGTTTTAGGAATCCTGCTTGGGCAAATCTTTTGGTGAATTGTGAATTTGCTGTGTCAAGTGCAGTGTAAAATTGGGCTCTGTAGAATGACTGGGCATCAGGATGGGTATGAGCTGCAGCCTGACCGGTGTAACGATTTGGAGGTCTGCGAACATGAGGCATCTGTATGGGTTGTAGGTCAAACTTTGTTGCCATCGCCTGTGCGTTTGCGAACAACACATCAAAGGTCTCCTCTGTTCGCTTGTGCTGCATGCTTGCTTTGGCATGGTCCACAGCCCCTAACATGCCTGCAATGGTCTGTTTCCTACACTGCAGTGAGGTGTTCAGGCTCTCCAAATCCCCCGTCAGGTCTTCAGCCATTACAAGGCCAAGCAGGGTGCTCCCTTTCAGAAATGCTCCATGGAGACCACTGGCCTTAGCTGAAGTTTCAGCCGAGCTGCATGATGCCATTTCTTCAAGGGCTGTGAGCACAGACTCGTACTGTCTGAGAACTGAGCGGATGGCATGGGTGCGAACAGTCCACCTGGTGGGGCAAAGAGGCTTTATGTTGGTGAATCTTCCATCATGCTCTGATTTTGCGATGTCCTGGAAAATCAACTTGAACTTGCCTGACTGATTGAAGAAGCCTCCCAATTCATGGACCAGACCCATTGAATCCCTGACAAGAACACTAGCTACACAGACAGCCTGCGTTATTAAGTTCACGCAGTGTGCACCGCAGTGACAGTACAGAGTTTGTTGCTTTTTCAAGATGGCTTGCACTCCCTGCAAATGTCCAGACATGTTGGCGGCACCGTCATACGTTTGTCCTCTGAGTTGACTGATAGGAAGGTTTAGGCGTGTCATGACATCACATGCCATATTGGCTATGTTTTGCCCAGTTGTTGATGAGACTTGGTAGAGTCCCAGGAACTCTTCCTTTGGCTGGAGATCTTTATCAACAAAGCGGATACATATTGACTCCTGCTCAGCTCCTGATATATCCTGGGTGCCATCAATGATAAGTGCAAACTGGACCACTGCGCTTGACATTACTTCAGCCGCTATTTCTTTGACGATTGTATTGGCCATCAGCTTCAACAGTTCGTTCTGTATCTGGGGACTGGTGAAGTCGATGTGACCATCTAGCCAGGTGGTCAGCTCTGCATCCCCCTTTGCCTTGTACTTCATAAGCTGAATGAAGTTGCCACTCTCCTTCTCATGGCCTCGAAAGGCAATACCTTGCCGCCCCGAAAACTTGACACCCTCAACTATTTTCATTAGATTTCTTCTCGCTTCTTGCTGCTGTCTTTCAATCTGTCTTTCAAGTTGAACATTTACAGGCTTTGCCTCATGGATTCTTGTCATCATAGCTAATTTATGACATTGGCTGTTTTGGTGTGCACTGAATTTCTCTACTGCCTTTCTCCAATTAGTAATGCCTCTTTTGATAAAAATAGGGTCTGCTTTGGATGCCAGCCTTGAATTTTGTGCCATGAAGTATTTTGCACAATAAAAACAAAGGATGCCTTTTCGGAGTTGGCAGTAGTGGAGCCAGGTATACATTCTGAACCACTTCTCCTGAAAGTGGAGTGTTTTGTTTGGCAGTATTTGAGTTGGTATGACCCTGACATCTGGCTGATTTGGGTGTAGTCCCAGCTGCTCTGCTTTCTCTCCTATGTTTCCATCCTCAAGATGTTCTCTCTCTTCCTCTGCCTCACTTGCTCCACTCTAAACACACCAGAACGAACGTGGAATAGATGTTATCAAACGTATAATTTTTTTTGACAACCCTACACTGTATACATTTGTATATACATTCAAACAGAACAGGATTCTGCTTGAATGTCATGATTCGGTCTTAACCTTTTATATTTACTCCTCTCTTAGGCGACTCACCTCTATGCCACCACTAGATTGACAAAGATTGCTTTCATCCTCCAAACTTTCTGTCTCTCCCGCTGGCTCACTAGCTCTACTCTGAACACACCAGAGGAAACATGGAAGGAATAATATCACAGATATCAGCAAACTATTTACCAGTAGACTACTGAAACACACTATAGACATCAGTGCCACTGCCAACAGGATTCTGCTCTAATGTCACAATTCGGTTTAAACCATTAATATTTACTCTTTGACAATCATTTTGCAGACGCTTTTATCCAAAGTAACTTACAAATTGCATTGAACATAGGAAAGGCCAAGGCCCTACTAATTTCCAGAACTGCTCTCTTAGGTTACTCACCTCTATGTCACTAACAGATGGACACACACTACTTTCATCCTCCAAACGTTCTTGCTCTCTCTGTGCTTCAACCTCTTTATTCTGAACACACCAAAGTGAACATGCCACAGGGAAGAAATATTATCAGATAAGTATTTTTCCTTTCTCAGATAGTCAGCAAACCACTTTTGATCTGAATGACAATATTTCTATGAGAAACACTGGCTAGTTATTTGTAGTCTATTAACCTTACTGTACTGTTACAACTGATAGGTTAACACTTCTCATTTTCTCACCCCTCTTTACTTACTTTGCTTTTTTTCTGAGATGAGGCAAAACATTGCCGAATGTCTCTGCAACCCTCTTTCTTTCTCTTGCTCATGACGACTGTGAAATAACACAAGCAGCACCAACATCATGAGAGACAAGTTAAAACTTCACGCATGCTTGTTGTTACAATGTACAACATTGATAGTTCCTAAAATGGAGTGCTGAGAATGGGTGTGCACTTCGTAGGCCTACAGTGCATGTGAAATATTTACCCATGGTGACATACACAAGTGCGTGTGTGCGACGCAGAGCCAATTTTGAGGCAGGCCTGGCTAACATGAGATTCTACTATCATCCTTACCTCCCTTCTCCTACTCCCAATCCCTTGCTCTTCTCCTCTCTTTCGCTCTCCACACCGCCAAGCCTAGTTACCCTAAAGAGGATGGTGAATTCACTTAAACCAGCAAAGGTTGCTAATGCATATTTGTTACAGTTTGCTAACACCTTTACTGTCACTGGCACTTGTTAATTTGTGAATCAGGCCTCTCTCTCTGTCTCTCTCGCTCTCTCTCTCACACTAAGCAGCACCAAATACAATCTTGACGACTTTTGTAGTGCTGTGTGTATAGCACTAGCCACACTTTCGCCCCTTCTGAACTTGAACACGCAGTTAATTTCCTTTCCTAGCTCCTCTTGTTTATGTTGGTAGCTTAGCCATATCATGTCACGTTGTCAACATTGGATACATGGAGCAGAACATAGTGGGTCACGTGTCCGATACTTTTTGGAAACGTTTTCTTCATAAAACGTGCCAGACAGATTTTGTATACATTTTGTTCCTTAGTTTTAGCTACATGGGTATGCCGTCTTTCAGAACCTTTCATTAACTGCTCTAAAGAGAGAAAAACGAGTGCATCTTCATTGTACCCAGCACTTCTGAAAATGCACTTCCGAATGCATCTCTGTCCCCAGCGCATTTAAAACCAAACTGCCCATGCATTTAGATCTAATGGGGAACATTGAGACGTCGGCATTATGAGGAGTTGGAATTACGGAATGGGGCCGGGGCCAACGTCATCTAGCTGGTTTATTACATAGCTAACACATAGGTAATAATAATAATAATACATTTAATTTAGAGGCGCCTTTCAAGACACCCAAGGTAACACATAGCTAATGATGCTGCTCTCTAGAGAAGCGACAACAACCCACAAAATTTGAGAGAACTATCAAAAGCTTCATAACTTACCTGTGTGTTGACGTTTTTGAATCCGTGGTCATGTAAGAGAGAGACGGTAGATGACCAATGCAATCGAGTGACAAGTCACCATCACCGAGCCGCACGTGGGGGGCCGAATCAAATCATGGATCTATCCCATTGGCTAGCTAGCCCGAACAGCCATATTCCCATTGGCTGTAAGAGCTGTCGATGGAATCGGATTGAGTTATTTCGGGTGTGCGGCGCGCACTGTGTGCAGAGATGCGTTGAGGGAACGGAGTATACTTCAGGGAAAACCTAAGTGTTCTACCCATAGAAATATTGAATTTCTATATCCCTATTCCCAGCGATTTATTGGGGGGGACATTTTGGGCATATCTGAACATTGGGGGGGACTTGTACCCCCCAATGTATATGGCCGCTACGCCTATGCCGAGGTCACTGTTGTTGTTTAATCCCTTGCTGCAGTAATGGTGTCGATCCCGGACTACAGGGGTATGAGGAGCCCAGGAGCACGATGGGCTGGCCTGCTCGAGGAGGTCGAGGATGAACCGATGGATGGTTGGACCTGTGGACGGTTGGAGCGGTGGACGGTTGGTCCTGTGGACGGTTGAACGGTGGACGGTTGGTTCTGTGGACGGTTGGAGCGGTGGACGGTGGGGCCTGTGGACGGTTGGACCGGTGGACGGTTGGTTCTGTGGACGGTTGGAGCGGTGGACGGTTGGGCCTGTGGATGGTTGGACCGGTGGACGGTTGGGACTGTGGACGATTTTACCTTTGGACCGTTGGACCGGTGGACGATTTTACCTGTGGACCGTTGGACCGGTGGACCGTTGGACCTGAGGGGTGTATGTAGGGCCAGTCTGGGCACACGGCAGCCTGGGATGGCCTCAGGCCCCTGAAGGAGGGCAGGAGAGCAGCGCAGACGGGGTCTGGATCAGAAGTTTGGTAGCCATTTGTCTTTGCCTGTAGCAGTTTTTTGAGCTATTCTTGAGGTGGGAGTCTAGTTACGTGTCCCAGGTGTTGACTTCCCTGGAAGGGGGAGGAGCCTAATTTTGTCCGGAGTGAAGCTTCAGTTGGTTTGACGGATGTAAACTACCATAAAGGAGGATCTCTATCCTTTCACAATTGAGCTGTAGAAAGATGTGCTTGTGAGGTTCTGTTGTAGGGGAGGCTCCTGATTAAGACACACAGCTTTCTGTTACACTGTGAGGCCACCTGGGATAAAGACAAATATAAGGTTGGCTCAACTATCATTTAGTTTGTCTACACATGTGAGACACACACTACTCTTCCATTACAGCAGTCACCCCCCCCCCCCCACACGCACACACACACACACACACACACACACACACACACACACACACACACACACACACACACACACACACACACACACACACACACACACACACACACACACACACACACACAAAAAAACACTCTACAACCTGTTCAGTCCAGCAGCAGTGAATAAAGTGTGCGTTGGTTATATGCCGTGTTGTCTGTTTTATTGAGGGTCTCGACCCAAAGGGTGTCGCCTTTGAACCATTTCTAGAGGGTGTCAGTGACTCTAAGGGGCTTCAAACGGGCATAAACCTTATTCTCATAGCAGGGTCTTTTGCACAATAGGAATGGTATCTCTTTTGTGCAGCTCTGTTTGTGTGTTTGTGTGTGTGTGTGTGTGTGTGTGTGTGTGTGTGTGTGTGTGTGTGTGTGTGTGTGTGTGTGTGTGTGTGTGTGTGTGTGTGTGTGTGTGCTTGTGTCAGTGATTGGTTTCTGTTTTATAGACTGGCTAGCAGAGTGCTAGTAATCATTAGAAATAAATCAGCTTTATTTGACCTCAGTGTTAACTCCAATAAAACACATTTTACTGCTAAGAGGAGGGGGGTAGCTACAGCCCCGACCGCTAGCAACAAAATATGGTCAGGTGCGTTTGAATGGACACCCTGTAATCCTGCTGAGCCCAACTATTTCAATAGCCAGTGAAGGAGATGTATAAGACCATCAGGGGGGACGTCTGAAGAACGGACCCAGGATCAGTTTCCTTTAACGCGTTAGTAGAAGTATCGCAGCATTTGAGTTCCAGTTAGGAAGTATCACATTTGTTAGAGAAGCATAGCTTTGAAAGACCATGCTGTGGTGAACATATATTTCAAAACAAGGCAGGACAGTGATGCAATTATTTATATGTAGGTAATAAAATTATCGCTAATACTATAATTGCAATGCCAATAAAAAAAGATATAAACCATGCATATCCATACAGTTAGTATGGTAGATACATGTTATTTTAAATTATATATTTTAGTATATTATATGCAACCCCACAACTTTGGACTCAAAAGCCCTCTGTTCTGAGGGCAGAACAGTTTTGGTCATGGATCCATGACCAAAACTGACGAAGGTCATGGATCCATTTTAATCCAGACAATAGCAAGGGATATTTGGACTTTGAAAAACATTGAAGATACTGCTCCTCTAAACATGGCTCTCTATCTTAGATCAGCATCAAAAAATACCGCCAATCCCTCAAATGGGTTTGAGATGTTTTTAACAGAATATAGTATAGCAAGTGGACTGGTTACAATGAGGCAAGGGCATGCTCCATTAGTATTTACCACCTGATCCCTGAGACTGGCTCCATTAGAGTATGTACCCCTGACCCCTGACCGCTGAGACTGGCCCCATTAGGGTATGTACCCCCTGACCCCTGAGACTGGCTCCATTAAGGTATGTACCCCTGACCCCTGACCCCTCAGGCCGTTGACAGGTGACATGACGCTATGAAGAAATTCTGAAGGAACCCCTTTAACCCGGCCTCAGTCACATCCCCTGGGCGTTGGTTAGTTTATAAATGACCTTTGTACGCGTTTCAGATGGATTACACACGATCACATGAACATTCATTCTGAATGAACACACAGGTTTTATAAATATTTCCTGTATCATTTCTTCCACATCCATTTAATGTGGAAGAAAACTATCAAGGTCAGGAAACTAAATCAATTTAGTTTAAATTAAATGAAAACGTGTCCAGGAACTATGAAGTGCTTCATATTTTTAACAACTACCTTGTTATTCCTAACAATAACAAGTACGTGTTGAAGTTTGTCAGTGCCTATTTTATGGGAAAAAGTTCATGCATTTTAGGGAAATATAACTTATGAAATAAAATCTAATTGTAATAATGCATCAACAACAACAACAACAACATGAATTCACATTGTAAAGTTTAAAGATAATCCATTTAGCCCTTTTAGTTTAGTATGAATCTGTCCAGCGAGGTTATCAATAGCACTGTACTATTGTTAACCTCCTTGTTAACTAGGTTAGCAGCAGCACTGTGTTATTGTTAACCTCCCTGTTAACTAGTTTAACAGTAGTACTGTACTATTGTTAACCTCGATGTTAACTAGGTTAACACTAGCACTGTACTATTGTTAACCTCGCTGTTAACTAGGTTAACAGTGGCACTGTACTATTGTTAACCTCCCTGTTAACTAGGGTAACAGTATCACTGAACTATTGTTAACCTTGCTGTTAACTAGGTTAACACTTGCACTGTACTATTGTTAACCTCGCTGGACAGATTCATCCTTAAAGGTGCCACGACATCCTATTTTATGGATGCTTTAATATAGGTATTAGTGGGCCACTAACACAGTATTCAAAGACGTTCCCAAAATTCAGCCGTGGTGCAGTTACAGCCACTCCGAGCCAGTCGCACATTGAGCTTCCCCCAAATGCGCTGTTTTGGTTTCTGTAGCTATAATGCAAATGAGGAGGAGCGAAGCGGGCCAAGGAGGAGGGTGGGGGTGTGGCCCTGAGCAGCTTGCAGCCACGGTACCATGCGCTCTGTTTACAGAGGATGTATCGCAATGGCGAGGCGCACACAGCCTTTAGCTGTGTTCTGTAAATATTCTAGAACACACGGGAGTCCTGGAGCTCTATATCTAAATAATATCATATAGCCAGCGTTGGTAATAACGCCATTTAAAATAATGGAGTTACGTAACTCCGTTATTTTTTCAGCAACGGGGTAATCTAACTAATTACTATTTCCGTCGTTACAACGCCGTTACCGTTACTGTACGAAAAATGCAGTGCGTTACTATTAATTGATTGAATAATCTGCCTAATCCGAATGCAACCCTGGCTCCAAACACAAACTGCTAGTGAGGAGACCGGGTGCCTGTACTACGAAGCTCGATTAGAGGGTTAGCAAGGTTTGTTGAGCTGAAAGCCTGGGTTAGCTGTACCACGAGAGTTGATCTCTTTAAGCGTCGCTGTATCACCATGGTGACTTATGCTCGCAACCAAACCTGGTCGGGAGCAGCTTTTCGGCTTAGTCTAGCCGGAGATTGGCTTCTTAAATCGGCGTGCGCAGCTTCCTAGAACCTCCTCCGACAATGGCGTCACAATTTTTGGGTGTTACCGTGGACCTCGGCGCACTTATCGCACAGGCGTCTCTCCGGAAACAGAGGGTTTTTCAGGACAGAACTGATCCCTTGGCATTTTCTGACCAAATTCTTTATGAGAGATACAGATTCTCATCAGAGGGTATTCGTTATCTGATCGATCTTGTTGGACCGTATGTAGGCAATGCGACACAAAGAAGAACATTTAATGTTGCGCAGTGTGTCTGTGTTTCAAGTTCGAAGGTGGCCCCGCACGTTCAGCGTACATTAACCTATAGTCAAGTGCCGTGTTGTCCATTATCCCTTATATAACCGCTATGTAGGCCTAGGCATTTTTTATTCTACAAATTGATATTATAGCTGTGAGAATTGTTAAAAAAAAATCACCTCCATAGTCGCCCTGGAATCACAGGGCGACAGAGTCTCCTGCAAGAATCAGGGAAACCTAGACATTCTTTCAAAAAAATTACACATTTAGAATAATACTTGATACTTTGCTTTGAAAGTTATATACCTCTGATTGGAGATTGATTGTCGGCGGCTCCTCCAAAATAATGTTACCTTCAACTATAAATGACACAATTATTTTACCCTCAATCATTTCACATTTGATTAGCAAGACAATTATTTATGTCCATTGCCAATACATGAATACTCATTGCAAACGCCTTGGATGTCGAGGCAGTGGGGTCAGAGGACATGCCCCCTTCCATCATCGGCCGACCGACCTGAAGGTCTCGCTGGTCCGCTTGGTCCAGGTCGAGCAGCACCCATGCAGCCGTCCCCTCCAACGCCAGAGCAAGGTGGACAACCGCCTCCTCGGTACACCAGCCGTTATGCCACGCCACCAGCAGGAACTGGGCCAGGTATGGCTCCAGCTGGTGCCCCGGAGAACTTCGGTAGCTGAACCGCTGTCCTTGCCACCAGGGGGCGGTGGGCAGCTGCTGGTTCTCCGGCCCTTCCGGTCATGTCCACAGGGGGACGCTGCGCTCCCATAGCGCAGGGTGCGTCGTTGTCCATGGGCTCGACCGCGAAGCTCAAATCCCCCTGCGCGTGCGCAAGCCACTTCCCACTTCTGACACCAATGTGGCGAGCAGCGCGCGAAGGATGAGACGGGAGCCCAGGTTTAAATGGCGACGCAACTCTCGTGCCTCAGTACACCGCACGACCCAGAGAGCTACCTTTATTTAAACACACACAACAGAAACACGGCACAACTGACCAACGGACATATGACTCCGGGTAACGGTTGCCGACAACACTACACACAATAAACACACAAACAATAAAGACCCCAAACCCGTTAACCCCACTTCACCTAATAACAGAAACAAGTTATCCAAAGACAATAAAACCCCTTTTCCCCAAACAACATTAAGAATACCCAGACTCCCCGGGGGGTAGGAGTCGCCACAATATGTTATGCTGCATTAAAAAAAAAGAGAGAGGAGAATTACATCTGCCAAATCCTGACCACCAGTAAACACTTGCGAAGGACCAATGTAGACTTTACTCGTTACAACATCATAAGCAAATTGCCCCTAAATAAAATCATCCAGCAATTTAGGATAATCACACAGGTTATGCGAGAACATATTTATGTCAGGATAGGCCTACCGGGCTCCAAGTCGTCACATATCTCAATCAGACAAAACAACTATAACCACATTGGCATAGCAATCGCACCATGTGTAGCTGCTACTAGCTGCAATCTATATATACAATGCATACTAGCTGGAGCACCAACCAGGATCAGATCACAATCGCTTAGGACCGTGGGTAACCTTTGGCCAGGTCATCACGAGCAAACAGAACCAGCAGCAACGTTTACGTAAACCAATTTCCATATATTGATTTAACATAAATAACATGAATACCTTGTGCATGTGTGTATTTATTGCACCTATCTGTTCTGTTCAATGTTCATTTCATATGAAAACACATGGTTATATATAATTACATAAATACATCTCTGTACAGGTTGGGGATTTCAACATGCAGCCTTTCTTGATGTATATTTGTGAAGGGAAATCTTTTACCTATTTTCGAACATTATTCTATTTTTCTTAGAACCTAACAATTATTCATAAGTATTTACTGTAATCTCTGACGTTTATAATAAACAAAACGGTTTGAAAATCGGTTGAAAATTGAGCAAGTTATGGTTATTTAAAAAGTACATGAATCACTACCAACACAATGTTATTGGTGAGCAGCTTACTGTGGTAAGATGGCCGCCAGTGGTGACGTTCGACTCCATTGGCCAGCACCGTGGACGAGGCATCTAGTTAATATATATATCTATGCTAAAAACCACGCGCAAAGGAGCTGCCGTCTATTGTGTTGTTTTTGTTGTAAACTAGGGTCCGATGGTTAAAAAATAGACGGATATTCCGAGGTATCCTTCAAAAGGCAGCTTGGATGTTTTTATTTTCTGCAGTTTAGACTTCTTCTATAACCTATTTTTGAAAGCAAAACACCAAGCTCATTGATTTAACGAGGCAGGGTTATTTGAAACAATTTGTTAAATAAATATTTGTGAGGGGCCAGGTTTCGGTGCAGGGGTCCCAGTTAGGCCCTAGAATAAGGTATTCAAATTTCAGGGCTGTAGGACCTTCCTATCTCAAAAACTGTTTTTCAACCACATTCTGATCCATTTGGTCTTGCAGGCAACACTTCTGAGGGGCTTTGTCCAAATGACAGTCCATTTGGGGAAACTTTTTTTCTCTAAGGGCTAGAACTCCAAATCTCGGATATGTCGTTCTCGGGGCCCCGGGAAATGTAGCATCCCTAGCTATCTCGAAAAGGCCGGAAAAGGGGCGTGAACTCCAACAGTACAGTAAATGTACATAAGACAGAGGTTAGTTTCTAGTCCCCATTTTTTTGGGATGGAGGTGTACATTTGTGGCTTAAGGTGTGTAGACACAGCTGGCCTGTGGCCACGTTTTTGAAGGCTGGGGTCAAAAGGAGCCGGCATGTTATGAGATAACAAAAAGTTAATGTGTATTTCTCTCATAAATTTGTCATTATTGAAGAGAGGCCTGATTCTCAGATATGCATTTTGGGTGGCTAGGGTGTAGGTCTGGGAAGAACTTCAGGCCAAAACCTTGCAAGCGAGGCGCTGGGTGAGGTGCAACGAGATGGAGCACTTGCTGAGTCATTTCCTTAAGGGCTGGAGCCACAGGTTGAAGCGTATGCGTCCTTTGAGACCCCCTTTGATACATAAGAGACCCCAAGGTACAGCTTACTTAAATGTTCTCGACTCAGTCACCTATATTGCATCACTTCCTTTAGGGCTTCGGCCTCCTAATTGATCATTGTAGTATAATTGAATGACCTTTTTCATAAATATGATACCTCCACCACTGGGACGTGGCAACAATTCTCCAAATCCATATGGGGAGGGGATGCTTGGACAGATGTGGACAGTAGGGGTGTACACTTGACATAAATAGGGAGCAAACTCAGGAGAAGGAATGACCTCTCACAAATATTTATTTAATAAATTGTTTCAAATAACCCTGCCTCGTTAAATCAATGAGCTTGGTGTTTTGCTTTCAAAAATAGGTTATAGAAGAAGTCTAAACTGCAGAAAATAAAAACATCCAAGCTGCCTTTTGAAGGATACCTCGGAATATCTGTCTATTTTTTAACCATCGGACCCTAGTTTACGACAAAAACAACATAATTGACGGCAGCTCCTTTGCCGCATGGTTTTTAAGTAAGGATGTAAGGATTAGAGGGGGCGGTCGATAGCAACCACCATAGCAACCATGACGGTCAAGTGACTGGATGCAGCCCCGTTGAAAAAAATAGAATACCACCCTACACACTCAGGAGATTAATGATATTTAAATTATTATGACCATGAAGTCTTTATTTGCATGGGTTTACATTTCGTTCTGTGTGGCATGGAAAAATCAGAGAAACACTCCCATTCAGAATGCATTGGTTTACATTTCGTTCTTTGGAGCACGGTTATTTTTATCTATTTATTTATTTTCCGTTTTTTAGGAGGTGCTTCAAATATGCAAATTTTTCTGCAATAATCCAAAATCCAATGGAAAAACCCGTCGGCTTTTTGTCAAGGGAACCCAGGGCGAGGCTCACTTCCGGGTTGGCCAACATACGTCATCCCTCCACCACTTTATACTGTAAAAACACATGTTCAAGTTGAATGATAATGGGGGGGGGGGGGATCCATATCTGTTCCGGAGCATTTCGGCACCTCGGGCAACAGCGCAGGGTTGCCAAGTCCTGCAAAAAACGTGCTGCCCATATACCGTTCAAAATCCACCCAAAATCTCCTAGAAGCATCCCAAATAAAAAAGATATTCCATTTTGGCCAATGTTTTGAAAGTAATAATATTTGAGGGAATGTTTTTTTTTTATATGCAGCAAAATGCAGTGTGTGTGTGTGTGTGTGTGTGTGTGTGTGTGTGTGTGTGTGTGTGTGTATAACACGCTATTTTATGTTGAAATGCGACGTAATCCAGTGTTCACGAAAACGTACACTGTCAACGTATGCTTTTGGCGACTGGGTGGCTCTCAGATATACTTGTTTCTAACAAGATGATATCATTAAAAGTTAAATAAAGTAACGGTTTAATAACACAAACGCAGGAAACACGTGAGCTGCTAGTTTAGCGAAAGCAGCGTCCCTAGCAACCTGCCGTCGTTGAAACATGCGAGCGAGCCGATAAAATCTTCCTAATAACTATAAAACTAAAGATCAGACACAATCACTGACTGAAGATTATGCAAGTAAAAAGTATATTTCTCGCTAGAAATGTTATTACAAATACGTTTAACAGTGATTCGGTCCTAAAATACTGCATTTCCCATTCAGATCATAAAGATTAATAAAGATCATACACATTTACTGACTGAAGATTATGCATGGAAAATGTACATTTCTCGCTAGCAATGTCATTAGAAACACTAACGTAACGTACTCACTGAGTTTTTTAATTTTTCAGATGTGAGTGCTGTTCCAAATTGAGTACTCCGTGGTGCACTAATCGGAAATTACAATCACGACTGCCGCCGCGGCTCCTCCCCCGCAATAAACATCCTGCTTTGAACGGTGAACTCTTTACGCCTAGCAGCTATAAAAACCTAGCTGCTAGGCGGTTTGTATAAAAACTACAAAATTACTATTAATGCAGGCTATGTGGAAAATGCGCCGACTTTGGCTCAGCCTGGCTCCGCCTCTTCCGCTACGTAGCTAAGATGGCTGCCGTTGAGTACGGAAAGTGTCCTTCGATCCACACTTCACGATTAGCCCGTTTTGAGTACGACATCCGGGTCCTTGAAGTATATTGAAGTATTCTTTTCGCCGGATCTGAATTGGAACGTACTACGTACTCAAAATTTGGCTAGTAAGTACGGATAGTACGGGTATTGGAACACGGCATCAGTCTCGAGCGCAAGCTTGTGGCAGTGTCATGGCAGTGTCACGGCAACCGAACGTCATCGTTTCTGAAAGCCTCTGTCTACTCTGTCCACACTACAACGCGAACCCAGCGTTTTCGTTTATACGTAGCAGGGTATTTATTGAAACGAATATTTTCCCCCCTCCGTTTTCCAAAATAACATTGTGCACACAACATCGTTTTCAAAAAAGTGGTTGTTTACATCAAAACGCATAAATACGCCATTATAACTATGCCAAACCTATGGGCGGCAGTGTAGGGAGAAGGATAAAGCCATGAAAGCCAATCAGATTCCTCAGAATCAACAACAACGAATAACATGAGCGTCTTCCTGTAACAAACAAAACATAGGGTGCTCATATGACGTTAAGCATTTCCTGGCGCATAATGTGACGCAGTAAAACCCAGTTTCTCCCCGTTGACACGACAACACATAACCGGCGTTTTCAGAAATCTCCACTTTAGCCGGAGTTTTTAGAAATTATCGTTTTCTGTGATAAAAACAGCGTTTTCGTGTAAATGAGAGGCCAAACCGCGTGGAAATATCTGCGTTTTCCCTTCATGTAAACGGGGCCTCACATTTATCCACCTCAGCGATCGTTTTCGAAAAGCATAGTTTTCATGTGTCGGAATTCTCTGTTTTAGTGTGGACGGAAGGACTAAACGGATAAATATTGATGCGTTTGTAGATTTACCCGGGTTAGTGTGGACGCCGGGGCCTCAGTTGGAAGCATATCAGGGCCTTGAATGGGCAGTTCAACCATTTAACACATTAAGGCCAAGTGAAAACTGCTCAGAAAAATCCTAATTCTTTCACATATTGCAACTTTCTTTTTTTTACAGTAACGCAAATAGTTACTTTCACTGGTAACTAGTTACTTTTATTATAGAGTAATTCAGTTACTAACTCAGTTACCTTTTGGAACAAGTAGTGAGTAACTATAAATAATAACTTTTTTAAAGTAACGTTCCCAACACTGCATATAGCCTACATAGATATCTATATCATATAATCTATATTATCACAGCCAATAGCTGTGTGATTCGATATTATGAATCTCAAACGACCGCGTTGGGTTCTCAGACATTCCTGGTTCTTCCACGTCCACATCAATGTGAAGTAGACTGAACAGCGACAAGGAGGAGAAAGGGATTGTTGCCGGGCAGCGCTTAGGCACCTCCGCCTCCTACAGCGCCGAGGCGGTGGTCCCTCGGCAACGGGAAGCGGGGATCAAGCGGGAGACATTCGCCGCCAACAATCCCTTTCTCCTCCATGTCGTGGTTCATGTTCTTGAGGGAGTCAAAGACAAAGTTCCTTTCCCCCAATTCATTCTCAACCATGGCTGAGATAACCCCCACTACGAGTCTCATTGTAGAAATACCAGAGACGAGAGTCCGACGTGTTATGCGCCATAACACCAAAAGCAGAATGGTTATCCAAATAACAAGGAAGTGTACAACACTTGCGTTACAGTCCTGGAGCTCTATATTTAAATAATATCATATAAATACATCGATATCTATATCATATGATATAATACACATTATCACGGCCAAAAGCTGTGTGCGCCTCCAGACGATATTATGAATCACAAACGACTTGGTCGGGTTCTGCGACGTCTCTGGTTCTTCCACTTTCACATCAATCTGAGGTAGACTGAACCGCGCGCTGCCTGCTGCCGGCTGCCGGCTGCCGGGCGGTGGTGCTTCGCGGCGGTGGTGCCACGCGGCAACCGGCGGCATGTCGCAGTTCATGTACTTCAGGGAGTCAAAGCCAAAGTTCCCTTCCCCCAATTCCTTCTTAACCATGGCTGAGAAAACCCCCACTACAGTCTCGTTGTGGAAATAGAAGAGATGTCAAAGAACCGACAAGAAACAGTTACAGTATGTGTGTATTCAGTCACACACACACACACACACACACACACACACACACACACACACACACACACACACACACACACACACACACACACACACACATGTGGCGCTCGCACGGTCGTGTCTCATTGGGCGGGCCAGGCAGAGTAAGGGGAGGAGCTTACTGCAGTGTGACGACATAGGAAACCACATTCCAAATCAGCGCGCTTGAGCCTCCGTTTTTTTCAAAGGCGAGCAGAACGCCTAGTGCTCGTTTTACACCGAACGCAAGTTTTAGCCACTTGGGGACCATAGGCAGGCTAGGGGAACTCATTTTTATGTTAGAAAACCTCATAAAGTAAGATTTTCATGCCATGGCACCTTTAACTATAAAGGTGCGACCACACCAGACGCGTATCTCGCGTACTTTTTACGCGAGATACGCGCGTAAAATGTTGCTTGACCATTTTGTGTCAAAAATGGTCACATACGCGCAATACGCGCCATACGCGCATACGTCACTCGCCTAGATGAGTCCAGTCCATGTCCATGCAAGTGAACGGAGCGTTCCCTCTTCGTCATAACTATCAAACCAAACATCCTTCACATTCACCGAGCGAACATTACGAAAGTAAAATGCACATTTCTCGCTAAAAATGTTTCCATAAACGCATTTAATGGCGTAACTATGTTACTATTTCCACCCAGAATAAAGAAAGTTGTCGGCCGTGGCTGTGTGTGTGTGTGTGTGTGTGTGTGTGTGTGTGTGTGTGTGTCTTGCCCCAGGATGAGGCTCCTCACGGTAAAGGCTCCAACACTTGGGTGTGTGTGTGGGTGTGTGTGTGTGTGTGTGTGTGTGTGTGTGTGTGTGTGTGTGTGTGTGTGTTGCCCCAGGATAAGCTGCGCTGGAGTCCGAGGTAGGAAACCCAAACGCCGCCGTGTTTGGGTGATAGAGTTTAGATCGGGTTAGATTAAATAATCTCGGATATAAATAACAATAATCGGGTTAAATAACTTCACATGGTGTGTCTGGTGTGTTTCCAGCATTCGTAGTGTTGATCAGCAGATATATAGTCCGCCAAGACGTTGAGGTTGCTTAGTAACCAGAGACTCTGTCCATGCAAGTGAACGGAGCGTTCCCTCTTCGTCATAACTATCAAACCAAACATCCTTCACATTCACCGAGCGAACATTATGAAAGTAAAATGCACATTTCTCGCTAGAAATGTTTCCATAAAAGCATTTAATGGCGTAACTATGTTACTATTTCCACACAGAATAAAGAAAGATGTCGGCCGTATGCTTCTGTCCAAGCTCACTACTCTCTGCCAGTGACGTCGGGTCAAGCTCAACGCTGATTGGGCAACGCGGCTATCGTCAGACGCGTATCTCGCGTACTTCGCGTAAAAAGTTCAATTTTTTGAACTCTTGAAATGTACGCGATATACGCGATATACGCGCGTATAGCGCGTATTGCGCGTAAATATACGCGCCACATACGCGCTATACGCGCGTACAATGTTGCTTATACGCTTAATATGCGTGAAACGCGTAATACGCGTATTAAACCAATGGTTCCCTATGGAAAAAATGGCGATTTGAGACGCGAAGTACGCGAGATACGCGTCTGGTGTGGCCGCACCTTAAGAGCTCCGCTAATTAAGATAATTGGGAGTTGATGTTAACCTTTACACACATTTCAAATGAAATACAAGGTGACACAAACATGTAACAATATACAGAGACCCAGAAGAATTTAGAGAAAGAAGAGTCACTATTAGTTGTTCCCTCCTGTTTCAAATGGACCTGGGGACACTTTAAAGAAGCCGACAGAGAGCAAACGGTTCTACCTCCCATAACTAACACATGGGTTCTACTGCTGGTTGCCGACTGACGTGAAAAAGGATCAGGAGCGCTTCTGCTTAACAAACACTTGACGTATAACTTTTCTCTTAAGCCATTCAATTAAAGTGATACCATCTACCCACCAGAAAATAGAATGTGGAACTCAATGAAGTGTCCCAACTTGTCCCAACACTCCACACAAACATGGCAAGTGCGCGTGCGCACAAATGCACAAACACTCACAAACACGTGCAGGCAGGAATGCGCACACACATACTTACACGCACACTACAGTAGTGTAAAACAATTGACATTGCTTGTAGCAAAGAACAAAGAAAAGTGACGCAAACACACGTGACCCACTCTACATCAGGTATGCACATGTTCTCCAGTTCATGACCGGTGTTCACAGATCACAGCCTGGGGCTCTTCAAAAGAAACCACATCTCTGCTGCCAGCAGCAAATAAAGCAAATAGTGTTATCAGTAATTTAACAGCAGGCTGATATGGCCTATTGATCTGTCCACTGGAATCTTTATCACCACAACACAATGTATCTACTCTCCTGTTTATGACCCTGCAAGCACATGCACACACGCATGCACACAACCACACACGCACGCACGCACGCACGCACGCACGCACGCACGCACGCACGCACGCACGCACGCACGCACGCACGCACGCACGCACGCACGCACGCACGCACGCACGCACGCACGCACGCACGCACGCACGCACGCACGCACGCACACACACACACACACACACACACACACACACACACAGTTGCTTGATAATGCACAACCGCAATGCCAACATGAGGGTATTCTTACAGTGACACGAGGAGAGCAGCGATGTCTCCACACTCCCCCTCTCAGGTGAAATATGGCTTCTTAATCCAAAGACCATTCCACCCTTGCCATTATAGAATTAAAGTGATGTAGTAAAAATGCAGTATAAATCCATGTTCATCACCTATCTTCTAACAATTACGGTCCCTTTATGGCTGCCTCTGGTTGCCAGTAACAGCATTGAATCTGTTTGTTAATTAAGATCATCCCATTAAGGAGCTAATTAACAATTAGCATAAACATAATTACTGCACGATGACATTTGCTGTCTTCTATTGTCCAAATACTATTTTGCAATGTGGGAATAATGCCAACATTTTGTCAGAGACACAGAATCGCCCTCTGTTAGTTTACAGCTATGGATCTGTGTGTGATTCCAGTGTGTGCTTTTTTGAGGTGGTGCAAATAAAGGAGAAGTGAGCGTGTGCTAATGAGCTTTTTCTAGAAAAGAAGTGCAGCAATTTATGAGATCGTAATGATTCATCCATGAGCTGTTTCACTGTTTCACCTTAATACATGTACAGCAGCTGTACATGTATTTCAATGGTGAAAGTGTTCCACTGTCTAGACACTGGGTGAGTGGAGATTGGGGATGGGCGTTTATTGTATGATTAGTCCTTCAGACATTGGAACATGTGTGATTTGGAAGATTATCGGCAACTTTGAAGAACACAGGAAAATGCATTAAATATCTTCATTTTTTTTTAGATTAAATGTCTTCTAAAATATTGTAAAATACAATTGATATGTTCTATGTCAGGAGTGCCCAACCAGTCGATCGCGGTCTACCAGTAGACCGCCGACAGATCCCAAGTCGACCGCGAGGGGTGACGAAAAAAATAAATAAAAAATTAAAAAGTATTTGCACGGGACATATACGAGAAGGTGCCATGCGCAGACGGAATGAAACCCCTACCGAAGTCCATAGCCCCCCCCCCCCCCCCCCCCCGCCCGCTTGAAGGTTGACACTAGACTGGTAGATCTCGGGAGGTTGGCTACTTGAAAAGTAGATCTTGGGTCAAAAAAGGTTGGCCACCCCTGCTCTATGTAACAGGCAGGAGGCCATATGAAATAAACCAAAGCTCAAAAAAATATGCTTATTTTAGTTGAATAATCAATATAGAATAACTACTATCTAAGTATTTTGTATTAAGGTCAAACATTATCAATTGACTATAACAATAACATTAGATTTGGATTTGCCTTCGTTGTTGTCTTAGCCTTGATGTGGCAATATGTGCGGCGACATTATTGATCTGAATTAGTGTCTGCCCACAGGGAATGGGCTGATGATTGCAGCAGAAAAGGATGTCTTTAAAACCATGATAAAAATCACACACACACACACACGCACACACACACACACACACACACACACACACACACACACACACACACACACACACACACACACACACACACACACACACACACACACACACACACAAACAGACTCTCACACAAACACACACAAACAGACTCTCACACACACACACACGCACACACACACACACACACACACACACACACACACACACACACACACACACACACACACACACACACACACACACACACACACACACACACACACACACACACACACACACACACTCAGTTTTGGAGGCTGACAGTCCAGATATACACTAATAGAGACAAATCCAAAATTGATCTATACTTTAAATGTCATTTTG
>NC_079421.1:8380984-8400984 GCF_026213295.1 Gadus chalcogrammus | reverse complement strand
TATGACAGTGTAACATCTCTGCACCACCTCTTAATGTCAATCCTAAATGCTACGTGTTGGAATTTTGTTATAATTTTCTTTGAAAATAAGCACATTTGCCGTTTTTAACTTTTTTACTATGCTTTTTATTTTCATGTTCAGGTTATCTAACTTCATGCAACAGATTTATAGAATATATATTTGAGCATTTGATTTCTATGCAACCCGGTATCACGCAATTGCGTGCTCATGCGCACGAACGTTAATCTATTGAAGCGTGTTCCAGAGTACGATAGTCCGACTTTTTGCGTGCTACTCAGAACGAAATGTAAACCAATGCTTTCTGAATGGGAGTGTTGTCAGACAATGAACGTGCTCCACAAAACGGTACGAGAGAGAGAGAAAGAGAGAGAGGGAGGGACAGAGAGAGAGAGAGAGCGAGAGAGAGGCTTCAGAAAGGGTGTGCGCAGAAAGTACAGTGCAACCTAGTTAAGTTTATGCCAAAACCACAAATTCTATATGTATATATCTATCTATATATATTGCCTAATTATATATATTGCCTATATATATGTATAGGCTATATATATAATTAGGCTATAATCATATTATTTAGCGTGTAATGAGACAATCTATAGCCAAATTGTCGAAGATGCCCGAGAATCTCCGGGGATATCAGCATGGGAAATCGGCGAATCAGACCTATGAACCTATAAAGAAAGACGTCATCTCAAGCGGGAGAGAACGTTTGCGGTGCTGGTTTGTGTCACGTAAGTACAGTGCCGTGTTCCAATACCCGTACTGTCCGTACTTACTAGCCAAAATTTGAGTACGCAGTACGTTCCAATTCAGATCCGGCGAAAAGAAGTATACTTCAAGGACCCGGATGCCGTACTCAAAACGGGCTAATCGTGAAGTGTGGATCGAAGGACACTCCCCGTACTCAACGGCAGCCATCTTAGCTACGTAGCGAAAGAGGCGGAGCCAAAGTCGGCGCATTTCCTTATGGAGCTCCGTACAGATCATTCATTGTTGAAAATTGTCTGTGATAACTAACAAATGACAGCTTTTGGCCACCCGTTTCTACTTAAAATTGTCTGTGATAACTAACAATACGACCTCAGACCTAGTTGTCTTGGCCTTTTAAACTTAAATTTGTATGTACTTCTTAACTGTGTATTGTTATTGTTTTTGTTTTAACTGTGAAGCGCTTTGTGACCCTGGGCCCTGTACCACGAAGCTCGCTTAGAGGGTTAGCGAGGTATGTTGAGCTCCAAGCCTGGGTTAGTTGTACCACGAAAGTCTATCTCTTTTAGCGTCGCTGTATCACCATGGTGACTTATGCTCGCAACCAAACCTGGTCGGGAGCAGTTTTTCGGCTTAGTCTAGCCGGAGATCGGCTACTTAAATCGGCGTGCGCAGCTTCCTAGCCCCTCCTCTGACAATGGCGTCACCATTTGTGGGTGTTCCCGTGGACCCCGGCGCACTTCTCTGGAGACAAGGGTTTTACGGGACAGAACCGATCCCTTGGCATTGTCTGACGATATTCAGATTTCAGACTTTATTGTCATTGTGCAAACAACGAAATTGGGGTTCTTCATGAGAGATACAGATTCTCATCAGAGGGTGTTCGTTATTTGATCGTCCTTTTGGACCTTATGGAGACAATGATTACTGTTGCGCATTGTGTCTCAGTGACAGATTGCTAGAGTGGAGGTAGCGCGTCAGTCTTGAATTTTTGCGCGGGGGGTTCAACTCCCAAGTGACGCGAATTTATGTGAAGCTTAAAAAGTCCTAATTCTCATGCATATGGAATACTTATTCACTAAAGCTTATGGAATTATATTTTTGTGCTTATTTCGAACTTGAACCCATATTTTCAAGGCCGTGCTGGCACCACATCTATGGGGGTAAAATGCATGATGATAGACCGGCGAATTTGAACCCCGGTCGCTGGCGTTCGGGTCTTATACTAATTCACTACGCTACAGCCGCTACCTCTCAGCGGTCGAAAACATGCGATATATTTCTTAAATAGGGTGTATTTAAAGTGAATTCCCTAAATGATAGAATAAGGCAGGATGGACGTTGCTTATGCATTTTTAAATCATCATCATTCTATTTGGATTAATGGCGAACAATTCTGCATTTGGCATAGTTATTTTACAGACAATATGCAGAATCTTTTCACTTACTCATATAGACTGCTTGATCTATCGTAAAGGTGAGAAAAATGACGCAAAAAACGCCCCTTTCACGTGAACGCGCACTGAACCTAAAGCGGAAAACCTGGTTCAACTAATTGAATCTAAAGTGAGCTTCGTGGTACCATTTAACTCTGATTGCGAGTTGCGGCTCTGTCGAGCCAGGTTTTCCCAAGAAAGCCTGGGTATGTTCAGCGAGCTTCGTGGTATAGGGCACTGGTCTGTGAAAGGCGCTGTACAAATAAAGCTTACTTACTTACTTACTTACTTACTTTTGGCCACCCGTTTCTACTTTCACCTTTGATACTGAGAAATTGTAATACACGGATATATTAAATGCAGGTGCGCTGCTCTGTAGGCAAACCGCGAAGGAAAAAAGGGTAGCTGCTTCATCTGTTCTTTTTAGAATTGTATGTCTTGAAGTTTATTTTATCTAGCCATCTATTCTCTTGTTTTTGGCTATGTGAATGAACGTCCGCGTCGATGCCTCGATCGCAAGTCCAGCGTCGCGAGCGGACGTTGCCATGACATCTAGAAATCAATGGGTTGTAGTGAGTGTAACATAATTCACCTACAGTATTTTGTTATGTGTTGTTCTTTCAATTGTGTTAGGCATGTCGTTTACTATCTTGGTGGTTCAGGGATCGCTGTCCCTTTTAAGGATTACGAGCGTCTCATGACGTCAGAGCCCATGCTGGATTTGTTTACCTTCAAGTTCAAGTTCAAGTTCAAGTGTTTTTATTTGTCACATACAATAAATTGAAGTGAAATGTTAAAGGGTCAATGCTCCATACTGTGCAAAAATAAATAAAAATATAAAATAAAATAAATTAGTTAATTTATTTAGATAAAATAAAAAATGCATATAGCGTACCTTCAGCACGTTTTGATTTCCTGTTTCTCTCTTACTAAATAAACGAGTCACACAACTGTGTGCTCAACGTGCGAAATTGTATCTCTCACTAATGGCAATTTCCACAGGGTTATCATTAATATTGATGCGTAGGGGTTGTTTATAACTCGTGAATAATATTGTTTAGACCACGGTCTGGGGGAATACTCTGATTCTGATTGGCTGCAGTGCGTGCATTAACTCCTGATATAGCCCTACAGACACCTGCTAAGTAGTTCCAGTCAGTGTTTAGATTCTCTGCCCGATATTTCCCACCACTATACTCGGGCCGGGCCTTTGATCGAGCGTTTTTATTTTTATTTTACCATTGGTTTATTGGCCTAATCTGAGGAGAAATCTATGCCATAAACAGAAATATTATAGGCCTTTATTACACGGGTCTTCTCAATGCCGTGGAACGCTCCGTTTATATGTAAACCAATGCATTCTGAATGGGAGTGTTTCTCTGATTTTTCCATGCTACACAGAACGAAATGTAAACCCATGCAAATAAAGACTTCATGGTCATAATAATTTAAATATCATTAATATCCTGAGTGTGTAGGGTGGTATTCAATTTCTTTCAACGGGGCTGCATCCAGTCACTTGACCGTTATGGTTGCTTTGGTGGTTGCTACATTTGAGAACCCCTTTTATCAAAGGGGGTCTCAAAGGACTCATACGCTTCAACCTGTGGCTCCAGCCCTACAGGAAATGACTCAGCAAGTGCTCCATCTCGTTGCACCTGCACCCAGCGGCTCGCTTGCAAGATTTTGGCCTGAAGTTCTTCCCAGACCTACACCCTAGCCATCCAACATGCATATCTGAGAATCAGGCCTCTCTTTAATAAGGACAAAAAGTTATGAGAGAAATACACATGTACTTTTTGTTATCTCATAAGCAGCGTGGTGCCGGCTCCTTTTGACCTTTTGACCCCAGACTTCAAAAACGTGGCCACAGGCCAGCTGTGTCTACACACCTTAAGCCACAAATGTACACCTCCATCCCACAAAAAATGGGGACTAGAAACTAACCTCTGTCTTATCTACATTTACTGTACTGTTGGAGGTCACGCCCCTTTTCCGGCCTTTTCGAGATAGCCAGGGATACTTAAATGTTTACACACATTTCCCGGGGCCCCGAGAACGACATATCCAAGATTTGGAGTTCTAGCCCTTAGAGAAAAATAGTTTTCCCAAATGGACTGTCATTTGGACAAAGCCCCTCAGAAGTGTTGCCTGCAAGACCTAATGGTTCAGAATGTGATGGAAAAATCAGTTTTTGAGATAGGAAGGTCCTACCGCCCTGAAATTTGAATACCTTATTCTAGGGCCTAACTGGGACCCCCGCACCGAAACTTGGCCCGGTCGGACCCCGAGGGCAGAAAGGGGAGGCCCTTCCTGCCTGAAACTTGGCCCAGTCGGACCCCGAGTGCAGGAAGGTGGGGCCTGGACTTTCATAATCTTCGCTTGGTGAATGTGAAGGATGTTTGGTCGGATGTTATGACGAAGAATCATAATGTGAATGGGAATATTCTATAAATGTCTTGATATCATCTTTCGTCTCAACACTTCTGCTGCAGCCGCTTAAAGTCTCACTCCGAGAACCTTAAAATATGGATCAATCCATTAGAAGTATGAAAATATCTTCCCGGTGGCGTAACGGAGCAAACAAGGTGTGCTTTGACATCTACGTTTCGAGGCGATTGCAACAGTGCCACACATGATCATATTTGAATATGTTTCGGGGTAGTAATTAGCTGTCGATTTTGGAGGCCTTTATCAAGGTTCATGGTTGTAACCATGGCGCGACGGACGGCAGCCTCGGTGTTTCGGTGCGCATTGTTTTGTGTTGTTTTGTTTGTTAATTCAGTTTTATGCAACACCCGGTGCTCTTACACCAGTCAATGAACTTTGGACATTTGAGGAACAACTCCAGAGGATTTATTTCCAACTTTTCTGCTCCCTTAATTGGATTATTGGTTATTCTTTTCCGCAGCGCTTGATTAATGGTTAACGGTTACGGTAACCATGGCGCCTCGGACGGCTCTTAACACCCGGTGCTCTTACACTAGTCAAGAGCTTTTGACTATTAGAGGAACAACTCCAGAGGATTTATTCCCAACTTTTCTGCTCCCTTACGTTGGAATATTGGACATTCTTGTCCACGCAGTGAAGCGCAGGAGGAGAGGGAAACGAGCTGGAGCGCTGGCGCGTCTCCGTCAGCGCGGACATCGTACGCCGTTACCTGGATTATTTCTTTCTAACGTGCGCTCACTGTGTAATAAAATGGATGAACTGCAGCTACTGATGGGGAAAAACAGAGACTTTTCTTCATCTTCTGTTTTGTGTTTCACGGAGACGTGGCTGTGTGGATCGATACCAGACTCTGCGCTGCAGCTGGCAGGCTTCCATCTGCTGAGAGCGGACCGAGACGCACAACTTTCCGGAAAATCAAAGGGTGGAGGTATCTGTTTCTTCACTAACAGTGGCTGGTGCAATGACGTGACAGTGATTCTGCAGCACTGTTCTCCTCATCTGGAAACTTTTATCATAAACTGCAAACCCTTCTACTCCCCCCGTGAGTTTGCTTCATTCATTCTGGTCGGTGTTAACATCCCACCGCAGGTAAATGTGCAGGAGGCACAGTGCCTGTTAGCCGACCAGATCCTGAGTGTGGAACAGACAAACCCGGACTCCTTAGTTATTGTTCTTGGGGACTTTAACAAAGGCAACCTCAGCCACGAACTCCCCAAATATAAACAGTTTATTAAATGCCCGACCAGAGAGGAGAATATTCTGGATCACTGCTACACCACAATAAGCAGTGCATATCACGCCGTCCCACGCGCTGCACTGGGCCTCTCTGACCACGTCATGGTCCACCTGATCCCCACATGCAGGCAGAAACTCAAGCTCTGTAAACCTGTTGTGAGGATATCCAAGCAGTGGTCCAGTGAAGCGGTGGAGAACCTTCAGGCGTGTTTTGACTGCACCGACTGGGATGTGTTCAGGTCTGCCACCAACTGTCTGGACGAGTACACAGAGGCTGTGACGTCATACATCAGCTTCTGTGAAGAATGTTGTATTCCATCACGCACCAGGGTGAGTTATAATAACGACAAACCCTGGTTCACAGCCAAACTCAGGAACCTACGGCTGCAGAAGGAGGAGGCGTTTAGGAGTGGGGACAGAGAAAGGTTTATAGAGTTAAAGTATGCGTTTAGCAAGGCGTTGCGTGAAGCTAAACGTCAGTACTCTGAGAAGCTCCAACATCAGTTCTCAGCCAAAGACTCTAGATCTGTTTGGAAGGGGCTCAAGCAGATCACCAACTACAAACCAACCCCCCCTCGCTACATCAACAACCTGCGTCTTGCAAATGAGCTAAATGTGTTCTACTGTCGATTTGATAGGCAAAGGAACAGGCCTGACACCATCCCCCACGACACCTTCTCCCAGCCTCATCCCACTGACTCCCCCACCACCAGCTCTACAGAACCTCCACACCTTCAATCCTCTGTGTCCCCCACCTCCCCCACCACAGTGACGTCTCTCTGCCTGCAGGAGTGGGACGTCCACAGGCTCTTTAAGAGTCAGAACCCCCGCAAAGCAGCCGGCCCAGACTCTGTCTCTCCATCCACCCTGAAACACTGTGCCGACCAGCTGTCTCCAGTGTTC
Organism: Gadus chalcogrammus; assembly: GCF_026213295.1. NCBI lineage: Eukaryota > Metazoa > Chordata > Actinopteri > Gadiformes > Gadidae > Gadus > Gadus chalcogrammus. The sequence goes on along the minus strand of NC_079421.1, from coordinate 8,394,232 downwards.
ACGGACATCTTCAACTCCTCGCTGGAGACCTGTCACGTGCCAGCCTGCTTCAAAGCCTCCACCATCATCCCCGTCCCCAAAAAACCAAGGACCACAGGACTCAATGACTACAGACCCGTCGCCCTGACCTCTGTGGTCATGAAGTCATTTGAGCGCCTTGTGCTGCCCCACCTGAAAGCCATAACCGTCCCACTCCTGGACCCCCTGCAGTTCGCCTACAGAGCCAACAGGTCTGTAGACGATGCAGTAAACATGGCTCTGCACTACACCCTCCAGCATCTGGACTCCCCAGGAACATATGCCAGAATCCTGTTCTTGGACTTCAGCTCTGCCTTTAATACGATCCTCCCAGCTCTGCTTCAGGTCAGGCTCTCCCAGCTCCACGTGCCCGATTCCACCTGCAGGTGGATCACAGACTTCCTGTCTGACAGGAAGCAGCGTGTGAAGCTGGGGAAACATTTATCGGAATCCCAGACCATCAGCACTGGATCCCCCCAAGGCTGTGTTCTTTCCCCTCTGCTCTTCTCCCTGTACACAAACAGCTGCACCTCCAGTCACCAGTCTGTCAAGCTCCTGAAGTTCGCGGACGACACCACGCTCATTGGGCTCATCTCTGGCGGGGATGAGTCCGCCTACAGGTGGGAGATTGACCATCTGGTGACCTGGTGCAGCCAGAACAACCTGGAGCTTAACCCTTTAAAAACAGTGGAGATTATTGTGGATTACAGGAAGAACCCAGCCCCATCCACCCCCATCATCCTGTGTGGCTCCCCAGTCGACTCTGTGGAGTCCTGCCGCTTCCTGGGCACCATCATCACCCAGGACCTAAAATGGGAGCTCAACATCAGGTCCCTCATCAAAAAAGGCCAGCAGAGGATGTTCTTCCTGCGCCAGCTGAAGAAATTCAACCTGCCAAAGACTATGATGGTGCACTTCTACACTGCAATCATTGAGTCCATCCTCACTTCATCCATCACTGTCTGGTACACTGCTGCTACGGCTAAGGACAAGAGCAGACTGCAGCGTATCATACGCTCTGCGGAGAAGGTGATTGGCTGCAACCTTCCAACCCTCCAGGACCTGCACAGCTCCAGGACTCTGAGGCGGGCACGCAAGATTATGGCCGACCCCTCCCATCCTGGTCACAGTTTATTTGGAACTCTCCCCTCTGGCAGGAGGCTGCGGTCCATCAGGATCAAAACCTCCCGCCACTTGAACAGTTTCTTCCCCTCTTCAGTTGGGTTCCTTAACAAGTCCCAGGACCACCACCCCCACTGACTGACACTGAGTCTGGCACTCATACCCATCACCAATTTGTAAATTCTTATATTATTGTATCTTAAATTCTTGTATCTTTTACTTTAGTTTTTAATTTATTTATTCTATTTGATCCTTTTTTAATTGATTGCTTATGTTCCTGCTTGTTTATATGGTGTCATATATATATATATATCTCTTCTTCATTGTTCATTGTTATTGTCTTAATGTATGCACCTTGATCACCAAGCCAAATTCCTGGTTGGTGTAAAACCCTTCTTGGCAATTAAATCCTTTCTGATTCTGATTCTGAATAATGACCAGCTATAGATTTGCTTCCCGATGGAGATTTCTGACAAATTACATGTTATTTAGCATCTACACGTTAAGCTGAGTCCAATGAGATCAAGCTCGCCCTCTTGCTACACCGAGATCATGTCCTAGACCTAGGTGTACCATGTAAAATACATGTTACCACCCGCATGCTTGGTGTCATTGGACTCAGCTCAACGTGTAGATGCTAAATAACATGTCATTTGTCACAATTTTCAATCGGGAAGCAAATCAATAGCCGCTCATTATTGATTAAGGCCTCCAATTTCGACAGCTAATTACTACCATTAAACATGTTCGAATATGCTCATGTGTGGCACCGTTGCAATCGCCTGGAAGCGTAGATGTTGAAGGACACCTTGTTTGACCTCTTACGCCACCGAGAAGATATTTACATACTTCTGATTGACTAATGAATTGATTCAGCTATTCCCCCAGAAGTCTGGGGTCAAAAGGTCAAAAGGAGCCGGCACCACGCCGCTTATGAGATAACAAAAGTTCATGTGTATTTCTCTCATAACTTTTTGTCATTATTAAAGAGAGGCCTGATTCTCAGATATGCATGTTGGATGGCTAGGGTGTAGGTCTGGGAAGAACTTCAGGCCAAAATCTTGCAAGCGAGCCGCTGGGTGCAGGTGCAACGAGATGGAGCACTTGCTGAGTCATTTCCTGTAGGGCTGGAGCCACAGGTTGAAGCGTATGAGTCCTTTGAGACCCCCTTTGATAAAAGGGGTTCTCAAATGTAGCAACCACCATAGCAACCATAACGGTCAAGTGACTGGATGCAGCCCCGTTGAAAGAAATTGAATACCACCCTACACACTCAGGATATTAATGATATTTAAATTATTATGACCATGAAGTCTTTATTTGCATGGGTTTACATTTCGTTCTGTGTAGCATGGAAAAATCAGAGAAACACTCCCATTCAGAATGCATTGGTTTACATTTCGTTCTTTGGAGCACGGTTATTTTTATATATTTATTTATTTTCAGTTTTTGAGGAGGTGCTTCAAAGATGCAAATGTTTCAGCAATAATCCAAAATCCAATGGCAAAACCCGTTGGCTTTTTGTCGAGGGAATCCAGGGCGACGCTCACTTCCGGGTTGGCCAACATACGTCATCCCTCCACCACTCTACTGTAAAAACACATGTTCAAGTTGAATGAGAATAATAATAATAATAATAATAATAATTCTGCCATAGTATTTATTTAAGGGGGGGGGGGATACAAGTCTTTTGGCCATTCGTAGTGTTGATCAGCAGAGAAATAATTTTGCCGCAAAGACGGTGACGTCGCTTAGCAATGGAAGACGCTGGGATAGACAAGTCACCGGACTACTACCCATAAACGGAGCGTTCCACGGCATTGAGAAGACCCGTGTAATAAAGGCCTATAATATTTCTGTTTATGGCATAGATTTCTCCTCAGATTAGGCCAATAAACCAATGGTAAAATAAAAATAAAAACGCTCGATCAAAGGCCCGGCCCGAGTATAGTGGTGGGAAATATCGGGCAGAGAATCTAAACACTGACTGGAACTACTTAGCAGGTGTCTGTAGGGCTATATCAGGAGTTAATGCACGCACTGCAGCCAATCAGAATCAGAGTATTCCCCCAGACCGTGGTCTAAACAATATTATTCACGAGTTATAAACAACCCCTACGCATCAATATTAATGATAACCCTGTGGAAATTGCCATAAGTGAGAGATACAATTTCGCACGTTGAGCACACAGTTGTGTGACTCGTTTATTTAGTAAGAGAGAAACAGGAAATCAAAACGTGCTGAAGGTAAACAAATCCAGCATGGGCTCTGACGTCATGAGACGCTCGTAATCCTTAAAAGGGACAGCGATCCCTGAACCACCAAGATAGTAAACGACATGCCTAACACAATTGAAAGAACAACACATAACAAAATACTGTAGGTGAATTATGTTACACTCACTACAACCCATTAAATACGGTATGATTTCTAGATGTCATGGCAACGTCCGCTCGCAACACTGGACTTGCGATCGAGGCATCGACGCGGACGTTCATTTACATAGCCAAAAAGAAGAGAATAGATGGCTAGATAAAATAAACATCAAGACATACAATTCTAAAAAGAACAGATGAAGCAGCTAGCCTTTTTTCCTTCGCGGTTTGCCTACAGAGCAGCGCACCTGCATTTAATATATCTGTGTATTGTCACAATTTCTCAGTATCAAAGGTGAAAGTAGAAACGGGTGGCCAAAAGCTGTCGTATTGTTAGTTATCTCACTGTGGTGACTCACTGTGGTCATAAAAGATCCCGGGACACTTATCGCAAAGAGTAGGGGTTTCCCCGGTGTCCTGGCCCAACCAGGCTCATTCAATCTGGCCCCCTAATAATCCTCCTGTACAATTGGCTGACTCATCAATTCCCTCACTCTCCACCTCAAACTGGTGTGTGGTGAGCGTTCTGGCGCAGATTGGCTGCCGTGCATCACCCAAGTGGGTGCTACACACTGGTGGTGGTGAGTTAGGTCCCCCCCTTCTGTAAGCGTCTTTGGGTCATTGAAAAGCGCTATATAAATATAATGAATTAAATTAATTAATTATCACAGACAATTTTAAGTAGAAACGGGTGGCCAAAAGCTGTCATTTGTTAGTTATCACAGACAATTTTCAACAATGAATGATCTGTACGGAGCTCCATAAGGAAATGCGCCGACTTTGGCTCAGCCTGGCTCCGCCTCTTTCGCTACGTAGCTAAGATGGCTGCCGTTGAGTACGGGAAGTGTCCTTCGATCCACACTTCACGATTAGCCCGTTTTGAGTACGGCATCCGGGTCCTTGAAGTATACTTCTTTTCGCCGGATCTGAATTGGAACGTACTGCGTACTCAAATTGTGGCTAGTAAGTACGGACAGTACGGGTATTGGAACACGGCACTGTACTTACGTGACACAAACCAGCACCGCAAACGTTCTCTCCCGCTTGAGATTACGTCTTTCTTTATAGGTTCATAGGTCTGATTCGCCGATTTCCCATGCTGATATCCCCGGAGATTCTCGGGCATCTTCGACAATTTGGCTATAGATTGTCTCATTACACGCTAAATAATATGATTATAGCCTAATTATATATATAGCCTATACATATATATAGGCAATATATATAATTAGGCAATATATATATATATATATATATATATATACATATAGAATTTGTGGTTTTGGCATAAACTTAACTAGGTTGCACTGTACTTTCTGCGCACACCCTTTCTGAAGCCTCTCTCTCACTCTTTCTCTCTCTCTCTGTCCCTCCCTCTCTCTCTTTCTCTCTCTCTCGTACCGTTTTGTGGAGCACGTTCATTGTCTGACAACACTCCCATTCAGAAAGCATTGGTTTACATTTCGTTCTGTGTAGCACGCAAAAAGTCGGACTATCGTACTCTGGAACACGCTTCAATAGATTAACGTTTGTGCGCATGAGCACGCAATCGCGTGATACCGGGTTGTTCTATGACCCCATGTTGTGATGAAGGCCACAGTCATCTAAAGGAACGGCTGGAACCAGATGAATCTGCTTTTTGTTTTAGTTCTCCGACACAATGGGTTCCCAATAATGTCTTTAGGACAGGATACACTTGGCTGATTCATTCGTCAGTAGTTCTTATTGTATAGTGTACATTTTAATTGCAATGTCAATGATACACATAGTTTTTCTGTCCAACACTCATTGGTCATTCTGAGAGTAAAAACGTATCACCCCCAGCCGCCGGGCCTGGAGAGGAGCCTTCTTCTGATCAGATCTACCCTCGTCTTCATTCTGGAACATTCTCTGTAGCCCAGCTGGGCTGACCCCAGACAACCACCTCTGCAGCGCCACTATCTCTCACTGTCCGTCTCTGTGTGGATGTGTGTATGCGTAATGCATGAATGTGTGTGTATGTGTGTGTACAAATGCAAGTGTGTATGTGTGTCTTTCACATGTTTGTAATACACGTGTGAGAGCAAAGCATACTCCTGATAAACGGATGTTATTGATGCTTCAGACCAGAGAGCGAGGTGCTATCTGCAGACACACACACACACGCTCACATCCTCCGTCCTAGACTAAACTCAACCCGCAAGAATCAGGGAACATTTTAACTATTACGCAAAACCTCCGCCCTCCCCCTCCCCCTGGCAGCACTGTTCCTATCTCTTTCCCTTCTCTATTATTTCATCTCCTTTCCTGTTCGTCATGTGTTTGCCTTCCTCCAATCTCACTGTTTCTCTGGTTCCTCCTCCCTTGTCTCCTCTCCTACCTCCTATACCACTCCTATTTATCTAAATCTTTGTCCCGTTAACCAGTTCTTATCACAAGTGGCGGCCGTCTCATCTTAAATGCGCTGCTCCAGATTTTAATTTTCTTTAGATTAATGTCCTCCTCTGCGCTCTTAATGTCTTCAGCCTTCAGCTATCAGGCTCCAGATATCTATCAGCACACACACACTGCACTCACACACACACACACTGCACGCAAACACACACACTTTTTTTGATGTATTCCGAGCTCAAATGGGCTTTCATACTGGCATTAACTGGTAGTGACAGATTTTTTATTTCTAAGAAACTTTCTTGATTCTCCCCACCTGTACTGTTGAAAATGCCCAAAATAATGATACGTTTTACATTTGGGGTTTGTATGGATTTAAATGAATATATATTATAACTGCATACAGACATGTGAATGGACACCGGCAAACCAGGGGGGACACATACACAGAAACACACGCATACACACACACACACTCACACACGCATACACACGTACGCACGCACGCACGCACGCACGCACGCACGCACGCACGCACGCACGCACGCACGCACGCACGCACGCACGCACGCACGCACGCACGCACGCACGCACGCACGCACGCACGCACGCACGCACGCACGCACGCACACACACACACACACACACACACACACACACACACACACCTTGACCAGCTGGAGATATGCTGGCCTCCATAATTATTTTAATGGGATTTCTTTCTCCATTCAGCCTGAGCTTGTTACTTTAATAACGCCATTACAAGCTGAATATCACCTCGATATATTACTCTCTGCTATCACTTTAAAGCCGTGTACCAGCCTCTATCTTCCAGTGTGTGTGTGTGTGTGTGTGAGGGAGAGATTGCTGGGGTTAATATGCTGCGCTGTGTTTGAGGAGAAGCACTTGGCCCCTGCCCGCCTCTCTTTGTGCGCTCGCTGTGTATGAGAACGCTGACGCCCGCAGAACGCCCGGAGAGATAGAGGAAGAAGACAGAAGAAAACGCTGGTCATTGTTTTCTATTAGTAAACCCCCCCTCTCCATTCTCTGTCTCTGTGTTTCAGGCCTGGACCTCATTTACACATTTACATTGAATTAAAGCTACAAGAGAAATGTGAATTACCCTGTGAGCGTGGTCCACACACACACACACACACACACACACACACACACACACACACACACACACACACACACACACACACACACACACACACACACACACACACACACACACACACACACACACAAACTCACACAAACTCACACAAAACTAAATTATTTTCTCTCCACTACATATTAAATCCGACCAGGTTTATTTATTCTTCAGAATAACCTTGAATTCCTTAAACATGAGAACTAATTATCCCCGATCTAGCCCTACTGGTTCCAGTTCCCCAGCCGTACTGATTCCAGTTCACCAGCCCTACTATTACCGGCTCACCAGTCCCTACTGGTTCACCAGCCCCACTGGTTCCAGCTCACCAGTCCCTACTGGTTCCAGCTCACCAGCCCATTATAATCATTATAACCTTTCTTTTGAACACTGCAGTTGTCGTGAAATGGATCAACCTTTTGTAATTCAAGAGATAAAATGTTGATCCAAAATATGTCATTTGAGGAGACTCTGGTAGACCTGGTGACAGGGCTGAAGTCGGTCTGGGGGCGGGCACCCAGGGTTATCTAGCCCGCCGCTCATGTCGCCCAGACAATGATGTGCTAAGCTGCCCCGCAGTGGGGGGGTCAGACACTGAACATTCTCACATGCAGAGCCTGTGTACCGTTGAACGGGCTCCATATCACCCAACATGGAGCCATGACATGTTGGGTGATATGTTTCAATATTTATTTAAAATTATCCTCCATCCATTTTAAAATACTTTCTACTTTGTATGTCATGTTAATGTTGTCTGCAACAATTACTTTTCATCATAACAGAATCATAAAATAAACTGCTAAAAAGATGATCTGTAACATATCTATTGACAATTTCTAAATTATAATTCATCAATAATAAATAAATATATATATATTTTCACGGTCAAGATTTCTAGATCTTTTCAGCTTTCTCCACCTTGTCTAACAGAGCTTGCGTCAATAAAAAAAAGGGTTGGTCAGTAGGCCTATATCTGATAGAAACACAAATGTATTCTCATTAAACATACACTATATTACTATTATTATATTTGGTGATATTAAGTAATGAAGCAATATGGATAAATCCAAAAAATATATGATTGAAATAAGACGCCCCATTTTGGTGTTTTGGTCGGGAGCGCTTTGAGTGTGGTTATGATAATGTAGAGCTGTCAGCCCCTTCTTATAATTCAGTTGTCACTTTAGATCTCAATTTATACCTAACTGCAAAATAAAGGATAACTGAAAGCAGATGAATTAAAGGAAGGTTTGAAATTGAAATGGAAAATAAGTCAGTGACCCGTCAGCAGTGATCGTCCCTTAACTGCATTCCCGTCAGCAGTGATCATCCCTTTAACTCCGTTTCCGTTGTCTCCATTCATTACCGCAGTAATAACCGCGCTCCCCCACCTCGTCAAACTGCATTACTCATCTCAGGATAACATTATCACTGTCTGCTCCAATGACATTAGCATGCCAGCTTGACTGAGACCTGCGCAGCCAATCTAATGCATGGCTGCCTCTGAGGCGTCTGCGACAGCCAATCAGCCGGCAGAGCCCACACATCTCCTCCTCTTAGAGCTGATGAGGAGTCCGCCAGACGGGGTCTGAGGACACCGCTACCGATAAGGGGTGCCTCTCCATAATCACTCTACTGTATGTGTAATAACACTCACATTAATAATGAGTGTTGGCAATCTGTATGGGACAGAAATCTTAATGCATCGGACAGTAGTCACAATGTCAGTGTCTCTATGCACAAATAGGCATGTTTTCTCTCTATCTATCTATCTATCTATCTATCTATCTATCCATCTATCCATCTGTCCATCTGTCCATCTGTCCATCCGTCCATCTATCTATCTATCTATCTATCTATCTATCTATCTATCTATCTATCTATCTATCTATCTATCTATCTATCTATCTATCTATCTATCTATCTATCTAGCTATCCATCCATCCATCCATCCATCCATCCATCCATCCATCCATCCATCCATCCATCCATCCATCCATCTATCTATCTATCTATCTATCTATCTATCTATCTATCTATCTATCTATCTATCTATCTATATATCAATATTTATATATACATAAAGAGACTATTATTATATTACTATTATTATATTTGGTGATATTAAGTCATGAAGAAATATGGATAAGTCTATATAAATGGCTATATGTATATATGTACATATATATATATTATATATATATATATATATATATATATATATATATATATAGCTTTCTATTAGTTAAGAGTTTTTCTACTTAATGGATTGCATGACTGCAGAGAAAGTGTGTGAACCATTCAAATTCAGAATATCCCATCAAAGTACGACTAAACTCATAGACAGCTATGTCACATCCCCCTTATATCTCCTGACCTTCTACTCATTCTGAATCTGACGTTCAAGGGGGAGACTTCTCAGAGACAGAGGTCAGTGTGCTACAAACAGTGACTAAAGAGGTCAATAACATTCAATGCAAACCAAACAACGTTCTGTTTCCTCTCATAGAGCAGAAACATCTTATCCAACACTAAGCTGTGAATTGGTCCTCAACAGCATCTTGGAGCTTTATCGTTTGCAAACAATGCATGAATAACAAATTCAGTTGCAATTAATTGTGCAATAAATTGCCTTGCTAATTGTCCAAATAGAATAATTGTGTGTTGCACTCGGATTCTCCCGCCTTGTCTGGGGAGGAAGGGTCCCCTCTTCTCCTGGACACGTTTAAACACTCTCAATGTTATATATTGAACCTTTAATAAGGAAATCAATCATTTCTCCACATGTATAATATGGCAAAAATATCTGAACATTTGCTTGTGATGATCTTCCTCGCTCTGTTTCTCTGTATCACTCTCTCTCTGACTCCTTCTGGGTCTTTGGAGAAAATGTCCCATTAGCTACCTGCTGACTTCAGATTGCATTCTAGTCCCCATCTCAGTTCTACGGCAGTCAACACTCAACTCAGCAGGCGAGCAAATCCTAGAAGGTATTTACCAATTGTTCAAATCATATTTCATTCATAAGCGTGTAATGCTGGTTCATGGGGGTTGTATTTGTGGAGTATCACACATCTACAAACCATTTACAGAATTAATTTAGTCGATTTCTCACGTTGGCTGGACACTAAATTGAATTTGCGCGGCAAATTAGGACATAGGTTTGGATGGAATTTAACACAAAGCCATATTAAGTTAAGCAGTCTTTCATCTGAAACATATGTTGAAATCAGATTAAAATATGTTTACAACAAATAAAATCACAACAAGGTCTCTCCTGTCCTTTAGCTCCCTTAAACATGGAATCAAATGAGACACTTTAATTGGCCTATTTTCTTCTTTATTTATTTATTTATTTTGTTATACAGAATTGACACATGCATTTCACATGTGATTGAGACGCAAGCGTCTATATTTAGCAAATAAACTGATTTAGTGAGATTAGGAGTCCGAGGATATACGACTGGCAATGTGATTGATATAAAACAAATATGTGTCTAAAGAAACATATTTCCATAAACAACACAACAGTGTGATTCAGATGCTAGACATCTCTGCTTGAATACAATTGTAGCATTATACACACACTAACATATGTTATTGTGACAAAACAAGATAACGCACAATACAAACTGATAGAGCTGAGTGCTCTGATGGAGGGTCGACAAGAAGCTAGGAGAACGTTCACCCAAAGGACAGCACATAGAACCCTCTGCTTAAACAAGCTTCAGAAGAACCATCTTCACTTAACAAGACTACTGGCCACGTCCAGAGGTTGGACACATCTCTGTAATATATGAAGGACTTGCCACGTGCAAAGCAAGTATGCACCCTCACACATAATGGAGGGGAAAAGGCCATTCTGTTTTCCAGTGTTTTGAAGAAGGCTTTATGAAGCCGGTGATTCCTGCCCCACATGGGCACACAAAAAAAGTTGTCAAAAGATGGCTCAGATATTAACATTTATCTACACATAACAATTCTAACTGAAGTTCAACTGGAAAATATTATTGTACCAGATGTTTTAAATAATCGTATTTGGAGGAAAATGATTGTGCGCCGATGATGTCCAAGATAACGAATAGGGCTTGCACATTGTGACGCCTCATCGCAACCACCTTTATTTAGATGACACTTCTTTCTGGAGGAAATAAGATCTTGCCCTGTGGAAAATCCCGAGCTTTACCTGATATGCAGCAATGAGAAGCGATCACTGAGAAAAATCTAAAGCATCAGACTCAGACTCAGCTGCAGCCTCTTCTCCTCACAGTGAGTTGTGTATCCATAATTCCAGATCATTCCAAATAAATTACGGGAAATTCATTTCTGCCTTTGTCTAAACATTATCATTTGACTATTCGCTACATGGCAGTGTGTGATAAAGGTTGTGTTTATCATGGTTGTGTGCGTGTAATGTAGTTGTAGCCATGGTATGGGGTACACAAAGTAATTTGGGCCGATTAGTGAACACTATCTGATTGTAATCGTAATTCTATTCAATGTCAATACTAAACCAATTGTACATTTTACGCAACATAATCAATTTGTTCTGGCAGCGGTTCCATTGGCAGGAGTTATGAGCATTAAATAATAATAACAATGTAATAACAATAATAATGATAATGATAAACATAATAATAATAATGATAAGAAGAGCAGGAACAACAATACGAATTGTTATTGTCATAATTATGATAGATATTGTTAATAAATTAAAAGCCACTTGAGATCGCGTGACGAAAAGTAACACAATTTCGAATGAATGATAGAAAATAAAAGCAAACCCACATAGACAAACAAACAAACACACACACAAACACACACACACACACACACACACACACACACACGCACACACGCACACACACACACACACACACAAACACACACACACAAATACACAAACACACACACCACACATGAAGGTAAATCACAAACAAACCACAACACAGTCTTTTTACAGCATTTCCAGCCTTCATTGCCAATTAAGATGATGTGGGTCTGTGTTTGTGTGTGCACAGTACCACTCATTTGATCCCTGTATCAAACCACTTGACCTTTCACCTCCCTGAGGTCGGCCCTTTCACACCGACTGTGAAAAGGACAGACAGCAGAACGGGTGAAGAGAGCGATAGAAAAAACTGTCAGTCAGTTAGGGGAGATATAAAGAAGGAAATCATTATTGAGGAAATTGAGTCAAGGAGATTCTAAACATTGACTTATCATTTATGTTGTGTCTCATGCCCCTATAATTACAATAAGCAGCTTGATTCATAAGCAGCTTTCATCAACTCATTCTAGTGCCAGAGGAAGGGATCTACCTCCATGGTATCGCTGTCAGCTTAAAGTAGGGAACTCTTTGATGGAACAGCTGCTCATTGGGTTCTGGAAAAAGATCCCCCTTCCATTTATTTTCATCCTTCGTTGTAAGATAAGATAAGCAACACTTTATTGTCCCAAACAGAAAATGAGCTTTTTTAGATTCACACAGCATTCCAGAGAGTAAAAAACAACAATAAAACAAACAAGAGTAACTGTGAAAGACGATAGTGATCAGAGACACTGGTAGAGGAGCTGGTAGAGGAGCTGGTGGAGGAGCTGGTAGAGATCAGAGGAGCTGGTGTAGGAGCTAGTAGAGATCAGAGGAGCTGGTGGAGGAGCTAGTAGAGGAGCTGGTGGAGGAGCTGGTGGAGGAGCTGGTAGAGGAGCTGGTGGAGGAGCTGGTAGAGATCAGAGGAGCTGGTGGAGGAGCTGGTAGAGATCAGAGGAGCTGGTGGAGGAGCTGGTAGAGATCAGAGGAGCTGGTGGAGGAGCTGGTGGAGGAGCTGGTAGAGGAGCTGGTGGAGGAGCTGGTGGAGGAGCTGGTGGAGGAGCTGGTGGAGGAGCTGGTGGAGGAGCTGGTAGAGATCGGAGGAGCTGGATGACCAAAGACAGGAGTGCTTGTCAAGATTTGGGTAAAGGCAGTTGTGTATCAATGAATAGGACGCTGGAGAACTTGAGGAGGTGGAGTTGTCGCTGGGGCTCCTTGTGAGCTGTTGAATTCAAAGGTGTTTACCTACAAGCCCAGCCCTTCCCTGGTCAATGTGACCTGCTCCTTCATGGGTCAGGAGGAATGAGGGGAAGAGGGCACTCTTCTGCAGAACGCTGCTCTCAAGAATTCCAAGGGGAATCTGGCCTAACCCTTAGTGCCTCCTTTACCGTTATGG